>NW_005371890.1:529636-556766 GCF_000412655.1 Myotis brandtii | reverse complement strand
TCTCCTGTTAGAGACTATTTAGAGCCAGTTGCATAAAATGGGCATCATTTTGTAAGAGAGGAAGTGAAGGTGAAGGGAAGTGATTTGTCCAATGTTGAGCAAATAATCAGGAACAAATTCAGAACTGGGACTTCTCCAGGACTCTGCTTTTTGAGGTCACCATTCTTCCAGGATGCTTCTAAATCTGACAAACACCTCTGGTAATAGTCTAACCCCCCTTTCCCCCAAGAGAATTCCTGAAAGAAGCTAATTAAATTCCTAAAGCTAATCTTAAATTCTTATTGTTCATTCTTCCCTTCTCTCCATTCAATCTCTGGTCAGCTTCAATCTGGTCAGCTTCAATCTGCTCTCCTCCTCCCTATCCTCCCTTCTCTCCATTCAATCTCTGGTCAGCTTCAATCTGCTCTCCTCCTCCCTATCCCTCCCTGAGGCCAGTTAACTGACTGTCGGGGATGGGGGATGAACTTGCCTTTAGCACATGCTTATTCTGTTGTATTAATTCAATCTAATTCTAAACTTAGATTATATTGACATTGAAAAGCAAAGAAGACTAATCAATATTAGACTTGATCATTTGCTACAATTCCTAGGGCATGATAAGCCTGATGCTCATCAATGGGAAATGATCATAATAGGCAAAGGTGGTCCATTGGAGGTAAATTAAAGCCTTGGAACCACCAGACCCCATTCAAATCTTGAACATATTCAGCTGCTCATTCTGTGACCTTGAACAAGTTATTTAACCTCTATGAGCCTCGGTTTCTTCAACTAGAAAATGGGAATAACAAGATGGGAATCCCCATCTCACAAGATTCTTAGGAATATTTAATGATATCATATGTAAAATCTCCCAAACAATCCAATAATTACTACTTCTTTTATGCAAAGGCAGTTGCAAAAATAATCTACAGGATAATGCACCTAGCTAATTCAAATACAATAAAGGGAAAGATTTGTCTGACATGTCTAACATAGTTATATTTTTTGTTACCTAAATATATTAAGAAATACAATGGTTAAATAGAAGTAATACTACCTGTTTACTGAAACAAAATATTATATAATTTGAACATTACATGTAAACATTAATAAAGTTAGGATAGAATTAATTGCTTCTTTACTGCAATTTATACATTTAATGTATTGATTCAAGTTCTGTGAAGTCTTTCGATGTGTCAACCTGGCTAGACTACAATCACCAGTTATTTAATCAAACACGAATCTTGGTGTTGCTGTGAAAGTGCAAAGATGGATGTGATAAAGTCTATAATCAGTTCGCTTGAAGGAAGGGAGATGATTCTAGATAACCTGAGTTGGCAGGTTATCTACAATCATGATAGGGTGAGCACTCAATGAGCTTCAGTGGCAGCTAAATTTGTTGAAAGACCTTAAAAGCAAAGCTAAGGCTTTCCTAAGGAAGAAGAAATTCCACCTCTGGCCTGTAGCTTTAACTCCCTATAGATTTCAGATTTGCCTAGGTGATTTTAGAAATACATACATATATGTGTAGAAATATTGTATATCAAAAATATTGTGGATCAAAAGAGATCATCGACAGTAGGGGGTTGAGGGCATGTGCTAGGGGGTGGGAATGGCCAGGGAGAGATCAATGGGGGCAAAGGAGACATATATAATAATTTAAACAATAAAGAATTTAACTAAAAAAACAAAATAAAATAAAGAACCAGCTCAAAGTTTGCCACCTTCAAAAATAAAAAATAAAAAGAGACCCTCATGAAAAATATTTAAGCCCAGTACATCGACCTATGAACCAGGAGGTCACGGTTCGATTCCAGTCAGGGTACATGCTGATGTTGCAGGCTGGAACCCCAGTGTGGGGCATGCAGGAAGCAGCCAATCAATGATTCTCTCTCATCATTGATGTTTCTCTCTCTCTCTCTCTCTCTTCCTTCCTCTGAAATCAATAAAAATATATATTTTTAAATATGTCAGATTTTACTCTGCCGGAATGTGCTAAAGATCTTGGTCTGCTTTATCTGACAAGTACTAGTAAAAGGTGAGCACTCAGTGAACCTCAGTGATTAACTGGGACCCTGTCCTTAATCCCCTCATAACAATCTGGGAGCCTGTAAGAATTTTATGAACAAAGGTGGGCAAGCCCTCTGCCTTGCTGTTCCCAAGAGCACTGGGAACTCCCACTGGCTTTGAGGAAGTGGTCAGCTCATCTTCCCTCAATTCTTTCCACTTGGCACATTACCAGACCTCAGTGTCATCTCAATACATCCAGGCCTTCAGCAGCATTCAGAAGCAGGGTTTAGGAGAAGTAAAAAACTGAAACCATCCAAATAGCCATTGCTTTGTGAACCCGAAGCCTCAGAAAAACAAAGTCCAAAGTAATAGGTCCTTGCTCCTTTCATTCCCAGACAAACATAATCAATACCTTCAGGTTGGAGGATGTATTCTTTCTCACCCCTTCCCAATGTTCCAGATACCCCCATTGTTCCCAGAATTATATCCAGCTTAATACTGCAACGAGGCCACAAGTTTGCTTTGAATTGAACCAAAATATTTCTCCTGCCCAGACAAAGCCAGGGACCTTGGCTTTGTGCACTTTTCAGCTGATGTGCAGTTTGCTATTATGTGAGGAAGGAGGCCACAATCCATCTTCCTTTGGAAGGTCGGGACACTGCTCCCCAGTTCCTGACGAACTGGCCAGGCCAATTAAGCACTGTGTTGAATATCTGTAGCCAACGAACCCACTGAAGAGCAGACAGATGCATTTATACTCTCGCTTTTGTAGATAATTACTGGGAAAGAGGGCTTTTATGTTACTTTCCAGTCCTGAGGAAAGTGGTTGCCCGAATTCTCCAGACCAATGTCTTTTTTCCCCGTAGGGATATCCTGGCCAATGAGATTCAGCTAGCATTTACTGAGTGTCCGATATCTGCCAGGAGCTAAACTAGTCAGTTGCATATCTATCATGGCATTGGGTTATCACAACAAGGACAGGATGTAAGGGTCCCTTTGGGATGAGGATATTGACACTCTTAAACTTGCCAAATCATGCAGCTAATCCAGTGACAGGCCTGGGGACTCATAGGCCAGCGGTGATGTTGTTTCCACCCCGTTACAGCTTTTATGTACATTAGCACTTGCATGTAAGAGATGACTCACATTGTTGGGTAGATAGATGTCTATTAGAGTGGCTTCCCCCTAATGTCTTCTTCTATGGAACAGGTTTTCTCTGAGCACTTCCTTCAGCCCAACTCCACTGGAATTGCTTCCATGGATTTTGGAAACAGAGACTGAGGGAAGAAAGGGGAGTCTCACCCTGGGTAACTGACACTGAGAATGCATCGCCTTGGGAGCTGTGAGTAGCTATGTCCCACCATGACCTGGAGAAACATATGCACAGCAAGAGGGAAGCTAGGGCTGGGTTCTTCCAGGAGCTCTGGCCCCTCTGCAGTCGGTTGCTGGTATCACCACCCTTTTGCATATCCCCAGAATACCCCAGAATCCTATTCTTGCACTTACAGCAGACAGGCAGAGTCTGTTCCTGGGAATCAAAGGAGCTCTGACACCCCAGAGATGCCAAGAGATGCACAGAACACACTTCGTCACTGGAAGCTAATAGGGAACTGCGCTCGGGTTGGTATCTGGCTCCTTTTTGAAGCATCACTGAATATAAGACAAAGGGAGTGTGGGCGTGGAATTGAGGTCAACCTGGGTGTTAGCCAAAGCCACTGGGGGAACTGCCGGAAGAGAGGCAAAGAATTCAAGAATGTATACCCACAGACAATGCCACATTTATAACATGAGAGGAATGAGATGGGCACAGAAAAGACAGAGGAGACTTGGTTAGAGAAGCAGAAGGAGCAGGATAGCGCTGAGTCACAGAAATTAATGAGTGCACATCTAGACGGGACTAAACCTTCAACAGCCACTGAGCAGGTGAGAGGGTGAAGCGCCTGGGAGCTGAGAAGGGAGGGATTAGAGGCCATTTCTCACTCACGAGGAAGCTTTTTCATAAAAGACAGGCACAGAAGCCAGATTGCAATGGGTGACACAGGAGGCAGGTGCTAGGAATGTTGGTGCACTGAGTGTAGATTTCTTTTTTATAGAACTTTGGTGGTGAATGAAATCAAAGAGGGCAGACGTTTGAAGGGATAGCGGAGTGATATTTATGTGTCTTAGCACATGGGAAATTCAAGTGACCTGTTAGGGAGAAAGCCCATTCATTTCCTTATAGCACATTCATTTCCTTATAGTAACAATCTAGCAATGCATGGGAGGATATCATTTTCCCACAATACCCATTCTCTCCTTCTTCCTTTTAGTAATAAGCTCCTCTACCATGCTGTATGTTAGCAAAACCCATGGCTGCCCAGCTAGATACTCACACCCAGTTTCCCCCTGCTGTGGCTGCATTTAACATTCATATGACAATGCTCATCAGTGGGGTAGAAATAATGCGTGCAACTTCCACATCCCTTCCTTAAGTAAAAATGTCTTGCCCTCTCTGTGAGTTTTTTCCCTTTTCCCATGAGCTGGAAAGGGTACTTGCTGATGAATGAGGTCAGCCAGCACTCTAAGGAATGGTAGAGCAGCAGAGAGAAGGAACTTGGGTTGCTAATGGAGTGAAGCTGCCATTCCGCATCTGACAGCCCATAGATTTCTGGTCTGCTGTGAAGGAGGGAGGGATGGAGAGAGGGAGGGAAGGAGAGAGATAGAGAAAGAAAGAGAGAGAGAGAAGGAGGGGGAGAGAGAGGGGAGGAGGGAAAGAATAGCATGTTGGAGTAACTGCACTCATTTTATTTTGGTGTTTACATTTCAGAAGCCCTTATCTTAACTTATAGCCCTATCAAAGAAGAAAGCTGCAATTATCCTCTGTAGTTTTAACAAGGGTGCGTCCTAGTAACTGTTAATATGAACACTCACAGGAAAAAAGTTGGGAAATTCTTACGGATCTAGAACAAACACTATAAAAATATGACTCCTTTTTGGATATGGAATAAGTTTGATTTGGGACATCCTCATGCTGAGAAAGTAGACTACGGACCTCAGAGAAAGATGGATGGAAAATATAAAAAGATTCACTAAATTGATTTATAAACGTTCAGGGCAATTGGAAGAGGCTTTGCTAAGAATGGCAGACGATTCCATTGTGATGTTGGTGATGGAAGTTGGGTCTTGCAAGTGACAGAAACAGACCTTGGTGAGCTTAGGTTAAAAAAAATGGGGGTGGAGGGGGGTGGGGATTTATTGACATAAAAAGGAATGTCATGAATAAAACTAATCTCCAAGAAAAAGGTGACTGAGGCCTCTCTTTCCTTCCAGGCCAGCTTCAGTCCTTTGAAGTTTTCTCCACAAGGTGGAGGATACAAATACAACAGCTTCTAAACCTCTCATCACTCAACCTCACCTTCCCAGCAGACCTGGATTTGTTCTTTTCTCCAAATTCACCTGGAGAAGAGCTCAGGTCTAGTGTGGCTGAGGATCTCTAAGAAGATAGTAATTCCCATTTAATTATTCATTCAATAATTTACATTGGAAACCAAGCACATTACTTGCTCCAGAAGGCTGACTACAGCACTTTGGGAAGTTTAATACTGTTTATTCTGCTTCTCGGAACCCATATATCAGAAAGCATTCTTCCCATCTTAAACTATATAAAGGCTAGCATGCTTGGCTATGGATAACATAGAGGACAAACCTAGCCCTTCTCACCTTTCCTGCCTTTTTTTTGGGGGGGGGCCAAGCACATTACTTGCTCCAGAAGGCTGACTACAGCACTTTGGGAAGTTTAATACTGTTTATTCTGCTTCTCGGAACCCATATATCAGAAAGCATTCTTCCCATCTTAAACTATATAAAGGCTAGCATGCTTGGCTATGGATAACATAGAGGACAAACCTAGCCCTTCTCACCTTTCCTGCCTTTTTTTCGGGGGGGAGGGGGAGAGACTTAAAATGAATTTGCAGAAATCAGGCATTAATTCATTTGTTTAAATATCCTACATAATAAAAACTTAATATGTTGAGTGTCTGACCGTTCGACCATTCAACCAGTCACTATGACATGCACTGACCACCAGGGGGCAAATGCTCAGACCAGTAAGTTAGCTTGCTGCTGGGGTTCAGCTGATTAGGACTGGGCGAGATGGGTCAGACATGCCCTGGAGCTCTCCCACGGTCCCTCCCCATCCCCAATCGTGTACCAGTGGGGTCCCTCAACTTGATCTGTGCCCTCTCGCAATCCAGAAGCCCTCGGGGAATGTTGGAGAGCCATTTTGGCCCAATCCCCACAGGCCATGCCGAGGGACCCCACTGGTGCATGAGTTCGTGCACTGGGCCTCTAGTAATTTATGATTCTGAACTTCCTATTAGGAAATAATCAAATCACAGCCAGATGAATAGAGGACCTCAATGAGCTGAAATATCTGGAAACAATGGCCAACAGAAACATGGGTGGCATTGAGAAAGACAATTTCTGGAAGTGTTTCAAGGTAGAAGTCTCACCTGACACCAGCTCTTTTAAGGCCCTAAAAACAGGATATATTTGACCACACATCTCACCACCAATATGAGTCAGGTTTGTTGTGATATGGAAATGACCTCCTTCATGGCATCATGGGAATGGATCACCAGCTCCATGATCAGATCAGGCTCTGGACCCATCCTTCTCTTTCTTACTTGGCACAGTGGGAGAATTCAAAGGGAGCTCCTCGCCCCATAAAACCACCTGTATTTGAAGCTAAATTATGACCTCCAGATTTTCTTTACCCCTGGGGAGTGGATGTTCTGCTGAACAATCGCCTGCAGAGTTAAATAAAATAAGAAGCTGGAATCTTTGAGTCCAGACCATAAAACGTAATTGGACGAATCTCCGCAGACCGTATAAAATATCATAGCCTGTCTTACACAGGTGGGATTATTTAGCCTCCACACAACCTTCAAATAACACGTTGTGCCCCTTTTAATCAATCCATAATTCAAAGAGGACATCCTTTATCATCCAGAGGTTTTCACTATACCTATGTACTATGTGGGCAGGCCAAAGCGCAGGTTTTATTATGAAAGCCCAGGTTGGCGTGGGCCGTACTTTTTATAAACCTCATTAGTGATTATAGTTTCCCATTTCCAGAGATGATAAAACGTCATTTTTACTTTATAAAAGTATCTTAGCCAGGAGGGGGGATCCCAGGCCTCTCCACCAGGCAGGGGAACAAAGCGATCCCTGGTGTGGGGAGGCTGTGCGAGTGCCTGTAAGAGCTCTGCTGAGCACTGACCCTCCTTTGCTTACAAACAGCGCCTTAATGAGAGGTCAGAGAGCAAAGCAGCCTCTGTCTGCATCGCCCAGGGAGAGAGAAGCAAGGAGTTTCGTGAATGTCACAACAAACAGCTTCCTCTGCCTCTCGTGCTGTATGGCCCAGTGTCCCACAAATTCGGAATAGAAATTCCTTACAATCACCGGCTGCACGGGTACTTGCAGAAACTGAACTGTGGGCTCTGAGAGCGGCTAAGTTGCAGCTGGAGAAACTCCTAATGGAAGATCCTGGCAGCCCCATCAATCAGTCCCCAAAGCAGCCGTGCCTCTGTGGCTGTGGGAAGAGGGAAGAGGCAATACCCATTTGGAAACAGTTTTCAAACACCAATTCCAGGCAAGGCCGTGTAGGGGCTGGGCAACAACAGTGAAAAGATACTTTTCCTCCATTAAGAAGTAGACAAAGCCATGGGGGGACTGGGAAGGGGCCCTCGTATGGGAGAATGGGCATCACTCCAGAGCAAGCATGTCAAACTCAAAGGCTAACACGGACCAAATAAAGGAGGCATGCAGCCCGCGGGCCGTGAGTTTGACATGCTTGCTCCAGAGCAATGCCCAGTGTATGCCATGTGCTTGGAGAACCATTAAAGAGATGCTGAAAATAAATCCTGAGAAATGAATGGAGGAAGGCCCTGAAAAAAAAGAGAAGGAAGAATATTTTAAATAGAAGGAATAGCAGGTATAAGAACACTGGTACCAATCTGCATGTCCAAGACTTAGGTTATGTTTTCATTATAATACATAATTATGATGATAACACAATATAAACAATATGTCATCTCCCCTGGAATATATAGTTATACCAACTAGGAAACTTATATACTTATATACATAGTCCATGGACACGGCAATGGGGTAGTAAGGACCTGGGGGGAGGGGGTTGGGAGGAGGACAGTAAAAAGGGGGGGATGGGAGATATCAGTAACATCATTAACTATAAAAAATATATTAAAAAATAAAATACTAAGAGTTATGAGAGCAAATGTAGATTTAATTGTATTGACTTGGAAGAGTGTTCACAGGATGCTTTAGATTAAAACAAACTACAAAAGAATAGATCCATTTTTATAAACAAAAAGGAATCAAATAAAAATATTTTTAATAGGAAACACATAGTACATAAACAAAGGTATCAGATTTGGAAAGAGAGGGGGAGGCTATTTATTTTACATTGGAAACTTCATGGTTCTTAATAGATACAATTAGCTTATTTGACTTAATGCAAATTGCTGACCAAGAGATAATAAATTAAATATATTTTTAAAACATAACAAGACAGAAAAAGAGAGGAAAGAGCCTCCATCTAGGGTCATAACTATCAAAAAGTAAACTAACATGATAAGAACAAGCATGGAAATCAAAATCAGAATCAAATAGAAGAAAGCATCCTGTGGGCCCAATTCTTAAAAGAGGTTGGGCTGTAATTAGCAAAGAATGCAATGTAATATTACCATCTCATTTTAAGTAGTATCCTTTCATCATTATTGGGTTATGGCATCTTTTCTATGACCATCAGCCCAACATATTTCTTCCTCTTTGATTAAAATGCTTATATCGTTCCTGTTTTCACTTAAATGTATCAACTTGTAAGAGCTCTAGGTATTTTTGGGAATATAAAAAATTGGGGAAATTTTTTAACATCTTAAAGTTCCAGTCTGTCACCTATTAAATGAGCATAATCAAACCTACTTCATAGGGTAAATAATGCATTTTTCCAGATAGGAAGGCAAAATTTGAGGTCTGTCCACTTACATAAGTTATTGAATTTGAAAGCATATTCTGAGTTCCTACCATGTGTTTGCCACACTGTTAGGCACTGGTAAGAGGAATCCCTAACCCCAAGGAACTCATGTGTATAGGTGACAGAGGGAAATAAGTTGACAGTTGTACTAGAGTTTAATAGGTGTTATAATAGGACACCAACACCCCCAATAGTGGGCCTGCTTTCCTAGCTTTATGTTCTTGAAGAATCCTGCATGTACCATGATTGCAATTCATTAATAATGGTTTGTCTCCCCCATGACTCTCTGACCACAAGGACTGTTAGTCATACCTAGAATGAAGTTAACATATAGGCAGCTCTCAGAAAATACTTGTTGACTGAGTGAAAGAACGCACTTGGTATAGTGGTAGAACAAGAAGAAAAGTCTGCATAGAAGCTGAGATATTGGATTTTGTTCTCAGACATGAGATAAGATTCCCTGGGTGGATGAGAGTGGCAATATCAGTATATTCAATGAGAATAGTCAATACGATGGCATGACAAGAGTGTAGAAAACAGAATTGGTAGAAGATGAGATTGAAGACTTAAGCAGGGGTCAAATCCTAGAAAAGGATGCTAAGGACTTTGGAGGGTTTTTTAATAGACAAAGAAAAGACACTGAAGACTTTTGAGCAAGGGAGTGACAGAGTCATACGTGTGCTTTCAGAAGATTATCGACAGCATAGGAGGAAGCAACTCAGGCTGAGCAAACAGTAAGGATAGTAATTATGGCACAGTCAGCTCAGTTAACATTTGTTAAATAAGTGACTGGGACAAGGAAGGTATAGCTAAACTTTTACATTTAGAGGAAGCAACTCAGGCTGAGCAAACAGTAAGGATAGTTATTATGGCACACAGTCAGCTCAGTTAACATTTGTTAAATAAGTGAATGGGACAAGGAAGATATAGCTAAACTTTTACATTTAAAAAAAGGGAGCCTCTCTTTACCTTGACTTATCCATGTGGTCAACTGACTATTAACATGGGACTCGGCATAAATGAGCCAAGATTCCCAACTTTTCAGCAAAGCCAAATCACTACATAGCAAGCAAGAAGGCAATATTGGGAGCTTGAGTGGATCGTGGTAGTGACAGATTTCATCAATGACAAGATAAAATTTCAGTTGCATGTCAATAGCGGGAATAATTTAACTTAGAATGTCAATGGTTTTACCATTTTTTTAAAAAAAATCACAGTGCTGAGATAATTTGGGAAAGTTTTGGCTGTGGTAACAAACACTAGGAGTTAGAGGGGAGATAAGAAAGCAAAATAATGCATAATTTATCCTCATCCATATTTTATTAGGAAAACTAAAACAAGAGATTTGAAGGAGATTATTTTCTTCCCTCATCTTTTGATTTAATTAATTACTTTATTTTGGAGTTTGGGTTGTATTGCTTCATCTCCATAACCTTAAGGGACAGATTCTTATCCCCTAAGCAATATTCTGGCCTCTGACTGCATGACATGAAGTTTTAGCTGCCTGTCTATTTTTCATGGATGCCAGCAAGAGAGCAAAGCTACATCCTCTTTGAACTTGGAAAGTAACTGTCTCAGGCTTGCAAACAGGGAGACTGTCCTTTTGCTGTCTATGGCTCCACTCTTATTCTGATAACCGGGGAAATTGATAGAACAGACTTTTCCTGTAACTGCTGCTTTGGAAGAGGCACCAGGAAAACAATATATCCGCTCCTCCCCTCCCGATTCCCCAACCTGAGAAATTCTGAATCTAGAGTCCATAAATATCCTATTACCAGGACAGTCATCAAACTCTGAAAATTAGCCACTTTTCCCTGGGCCTCTGCTTCCACATTTATAGAGACTTTCCAGATTGTCTCTAAGGTCCTTTCCAGTTCTAATATTCCAGGATTTACAAGAGAGGATTCAACTAGCAAGGCACTAGAGATAAGTAAGGGACAAAAATCCCTAATGATGAGGAGAAATGAGGGAGAACCAAAGCCCAGTGCTGCTGACTTTTAAATACCGAGTATTTCCTCATTCTCTTCAACCTCTTCATTGATAAGGTACAAAACTTGGACAAGGAAGGAGACTTGACTTGAAATGGTGAACATACAGTACAATACACAGATGATGTATTATAGAATTGTGCACCAGAAACCTATATAATTTTATGAACCAATGTCACCCCAGTAAATTCAACAAAAAAGAACTCTTTGATGTCCTAGATCATAATGGAGTTCCCCTCTCCTATTTGGAACACACTGCCTTTTAAAATGTGAGTGAGTTGTTAAATCCACTTCTGCATTTTATTTATTTTTAGTACAGTTAATTGAACCCACCGCATTTCATCTCCAAGACCTACCAGGACTTTCTGCTCTCAAGTGCTTTGTACATATATCTTTTGCTCTAGCAGACACTTTCCCAGTGTGCATGTCTTAACGCCTTTTCAATACATTAAGTGAACTTGGGGGGTGGCGGGTGGGGGGCACGAAATTGGAAATTTAAGTTACACACCATAGGAGCCACAGGGGAATCTGGCCTTAGGTGTTTTAAACAAAAAACTTTTCATCTTTGCAGATGCCTCACCAGCTCTCTACTTCACATTAGCCCGTCTCCAGAACATTGAACTCATCATCAGCCCTCCTCGCGCCCCTGCAGGAGAATCATGTCCTTAAGCACAGCGGCAAAGTCTTCCCACTGCTTCAAAGTAGGTCCTGCCTCTCATTTCCTTGTTCCTTTTTATCTTAATTTCACAGACACCTATCAGAACCCATGTGAAGGTCCTTTCTTTCCTTCTACAGGAAGAAAGAAAGGGGGTGCAGGGCTGAATTTGTTCTACTTGAGTGTTCCTGTTTTTCTCAGTGGAACAATCGGACTTTTTTAATTTTGCCAGTGTCTCTCGCCCGACCATTTTAGATTTCCTAAAATAAAAGTGAGGATTCCAAACCCCACTCCCTCTCTCCTCTCCTGTCTTGCTCTCACTCATATGCTGGGGCTTATAAGGGTCATGTGTCTGGATTCCTCAGCATTTTCTTTCTTCTCTAGCTTGCTCTCATTTGCTTCACCGACTGAACATTACCTCAAGTCTCAGCTATTTCTTGGGGCCCCCACTAATGAAAAACCTAATTGCAATGTCTTTCTTTGCTCAATGCTTCCTCAGGTCCCTGACTCTGAGGGCTGGAGAGGGAGCTAGAAGTGGGTCTCTATGTACCATTCTGTTCTGGTGACTTGGACAAAACATATCTCCTGCTTTTTACTCATCTGCCTGTGTAGCTGATATGAAAGATAGTCAAGGAGTGCGGCACATCTCATGGAATATCTAAAAAGAGAAAATGTTTAGAAACAATTAAAAAATGAAAGCTTTTAGCACAGACCTTCGATATCTTTACAGTGGACGCCTCCTAAAGTCTCCTGAAATGTTCCACTGCCACTAGGCTTACACCTTCCAATCCTTCATCAGAAGCCCACCAGAATCATCTCTTTCAATGTCAAAGCTGATTGGCACCTGACTATTTACATCTTTCTGAGGCAGAATAGTAGGAAGCCAGGAAAATCACTTAACAACCGGAATAGGGAAACTGAGACAGATGGCTGATTCAGACTGGCCTCATCCAGCATCCTGACTCATCCCTCCTTCTTCCCCGCAGGACCACTCCTTTAAGCATTGAGCCCTCAGGACAATGAGGTTCTGATCAGCAGAGTCAGAATTTTGGTCAAATTAAGAGATAACGTCTAGGTCTCAGTTGTGTTTTAGCTCCAGGCCCAGAAAATCAGAAAAACCAGACACAGGATCAGATGTAATGACTAATGACCCCCTACCCTAGCACCACCCAATCAGTAGAGACCAGGACCCTGAAAGGACATACCTGGAAAGCTGATTAATATTCTATTGAGATCCTCTCCTGAAATCTCCCCTAAAATTCCTGCCTTTAGAAAACAGATAAAAACCCTTCAGACAAAGGACCCAGGGCATATTTGTTTGAGCTCTCTCTCTCTCTCTCTCTCTCTCTCACACACACACACACACACACACACACACACACACACACATACACACACACCTTTCCCCCCTTCTCAGGTGCATATCCTTCGCTTTCTTTCTCCTAAGCTCCAAGGGCCCTTCTTTTGCCTCTGTGGTTTGTTTCCTGAACCCATGCAACCCAGCTGGCTCACTTCTTCTTCCCCTGTGACTTTCTTTCTAAAAGGTTAAATGAACTTCTTGTGCTAGAGTTCCTGGCTCTGAATTCTTTCTTTGCCAGACTCAAGAACCAAGAGTCAACAATGCCAATAACATTTCCATGGCCCCTTAAAGCCTCCGGGATAATGTCTCGGTGTTTAAGCACAGTGTGCAAAGCCCTCCATGATCTGGCTCCTCCTATCCCTCCAGTCACATCTCTTCCCTCCCAGCTCCTTCCCCCATCCCCATCTGAATCCTATGCCCCAGTCATACCCAATACCCTCTAGGTCACTGAATGCATCCTGCTCAATCTCCCTCTGCCAGAATACTCTTTTCTCTCACACTTTTAAAATTTTATTTTTCAATGACAGTTTACATTCAATATTATTTTGTATTAGTTTCAGGTGTACAGCACAGCGGTTAGACAAGCATACGCTACAGTGTTCCCCTCGGTAAGTCCAGTTCTGACCTGGCACCATATACAGTATAGTTATTACAATATTATTGACTATATTCCCCATGCTGTACTTGACATCCCTGTGACTATTTTGTAGCTACCAATTTGTACTTCTTAATCCCTTCACCTTTCTCACCCAGCCCCCCAACTGCTTTACCCTCTGGCAACCATGAGTCTGCTGTCTGTATCTATGAGTCTGTCTGTGTTTGGTTTGTTTGTTTATCTTGTTCTTTAAGATTCCAAATATAAGTGAAATCATATGGTATTTGTCTTTCTGCCCAGAATGCTCTGGACCCATGGAATACCTCTTTATTTGTTAAAACTCAGTTCATGCTACGAAGCCGGTTTGACACCACTATCTTAAAAGAAAATTGAAAACTCTTTAGATCACAAATTAACCTTAGATTGGTATCTACCAGTATATGAGCAAGACGTCTTGGGCTTAAGGAGCGTCTCTTCTCTTCCCCAGGAAGACTGTAAGTTCCCTAAGGGCAAGGACATATCTGCTCTGATTATTTCTGACTCTTCAAGGTCTAATGCCGTGCGTGTCACAGAATAGATGATCAGTAAATGTTAAGTAAATGAACAAAATCTACCTATAAATACTTTAGCTGAAATCTAAGCTGGAATCAATTTAGATTTTTAATCTTCTCCACTGATTCCGTCCTGCACTTTGTACCCTAATCAGGAAGAGGACCTCTCAGTCATTTTGATCATTTCATTCAGAGCCCACAGGACCCCAGGGGAAATACTAGGTCAACTGTGACATGTACAATGGTGTTTCTTTTTTAATTATGCAAATAGCCATCTGTTTAGATACTATTTTGGACTCATTTAATGGGTATAGTTTAGAATAAAGGGGAAACTAGGAAAAGTGCAACTCACTTTGGACCCATAAAAATCTGAGTGGTAACTGATTGATTTCAAGTTATAAAGGGTCTCAATTTTAAAAGCACATCCTTTCTCTTTGGTCAGAATTCTAAATCTTTTTAATTGCAGTTTAAGCACCTGTAGTCAAACCTTAAATGTCTTTCTCATTTAAATTCTAAACATTAAAATTCCAAACACCTCGATTATGTAAATGGTAAAAGTAAGGGGCAGTTTTCCTTTAAGTTCTTTTTTTCTATCTTCCAGTGCTTTCAATTATGGTTATCTTTTATGCCTCCAACAAGGTGGTTGCTATTGATGCTATTATTTTAGCTTCTTATCCTGAGACTTTTTTAGGTACCATAATGCTTTTACATTGTTAGAATGCTCATGTCTTTTGAAGGCCACTAGGAAAAATAGTTTTATAATAGATCTTCATTTTCTCTCAAGTCATAGCTATAGATGGGTGTGTGCTCCTGCTGTATAATTATTAACTGTATATCATACTATTTAATGAAAAGGTATGGGCTTGGAACTCAGAAGACTTAGGTTTCACTAATGAAAATACCATGCAGTAATTATGTGGTCTTAAATAAATTGTATCTCTCAGAACCTTTATGTTATGCCATTCTAAATGATATCCAAATGATAGAATCAAATGAAAACCTACAGAAATAATGTATAGAAAACCATTTTGGTAAACTGCATTGCAATATACAAATGTTAAATGTTATAATAATAACTGGAAGCCTGGTGCACAGATTCATGCACTGGTGGGGTCCCTCGGCCTGGCCTGCAGGAATTGGGCTGAAACTGGCTCTCAGACAGGGTCCTAGATTGAGAGAGGGTGCAGGCCAGGCCGAGGGACCCCACTGGTGCATGATCTGGCAGGAGAGGCACCTCGGGAGGGCTCTAGAGCGTGGCAGGCCCATCTCGCCCAGTCCCAATCTGCTGAATCCCAGCAGCAAGCTAACCTACTGGTTGGAGCATCTGCTCCCTGGTGGTCAGTGCATGTCATAGCGACTGGTCGAACAGTCAAATGAACTGTCAGACCCTTAGCATATTAGGCCTTTATAGCAGGGGTGGGCAACCTTTTTGTGAGTGCGTGCCAAAACCAGAAAAATCTCTTCTGCGTGCCAACCCTAATTTTTTGAGAACATGTTATGCCTCCTTGATATCTCTTAAGGTGTACGTATGTGAAGAACCTTGAAGAAATAATAAAATTCATTCGAGCGACAAAAACACAGTATATGATGATGAAAAATACATTTATTTTTTAATGTATACATGTACACTGATAGTCCGACAGAAAACTTTATGACTCCGTTTGATATTACCAGTGGGACTTTTGCTGCCGAGAGAAACATAGAAATTTATTCCCCTTTCATTAGTACTGGTGGGCAAAGCAAGAGAGAAGGTTTCATTTTTATAGAGTTAAATTTTGAATAAGTAGGTGAGGCAGTTGTCTTGTCAACGAAAACCCATTGCATCTGAGGCTGAAATCAAAACACTGGTCGGTTCTAGGAAGGCAGGAAGAGTTAAGGCAGAGGCATAGAAATTGCTCTTCCCCTCTCTTGTCAATCCATGTCTATGGTCTTTAAGATAACTTGTTATGTAAAATTATTTATTTATCTAAGATGCACCTACACTGAACTTATCTGAAAAATAAAAAAGTCGATATTAAGAAAAAAATTGTAAATGGAAGATTATAAGAGAGGGTTTCGAGTGCCAGCAAAAGTCACCGGCGTGCCATGTTTGGCACACGTGCCAAGGGTTGCCCACCCCTGTTATATAGGATTGAAGCACTAGCTGATTAATACTTGGCATAAAAATTTGAAATTTTCTCTAAACAAGGATATATTTGTTCCTTGGCAGAAGAACCAGAGATTTTGTGTGTTTCTCTGGATCCACAGTGAGAAGACCCACTTCACCAAAGAAATAAATACTTGTTGCTCTAATAGCATGCCTACTGTTGGATTTTTCTCACTTTTATAACAACTTTACCTGTGTTAGAATGTTCTTTAAAAGAGCAATTTTATCAATTAAAAGGCCAGTAAACATGCAGAAGATTTTGTTCCCTATCAATGACACCAGTCCAAACCATGTACTCTACATGAAAACTCAGTTACACGGTGATGGATGCCCTCAGCTCTTCATTCACATTTTCTTGGTTAATTGGCCACTTCTCTGGGCAACTGGCAGACCCAGAGGTGAAGGCTCCCCTGTGCCCCATGGGTTTGCTGAGCTCACTCCCTAACAGTATGTTGGGAGCAATCTGGGAGCATCCCAGTGGTAATTGTAAAGCAGCTGCCCAACTGATCCACAGGACTCCCACTGCCTAAGTTCAACGAAATTCTTTCCAAAATGGAGTGTGTTTCTAGATTCACAGCCTTGGGCATTCCCCCACAGAAGATTACATGAACCTACAAAGAAAATAGAGAGATGGATCCATTTCCTGTGACTGAATGGGATAACATATTCAGTTTTAATTGACTCTGGAGAATCCAAGTCAATTAAACTAAGGGTACAATAGGAATGAAAAGCTGCATTATTTAACTTGCTTGATTATTTTGTAAAAATAGAGAGAAAGAACTGTAAAATTTCAATAGTCCCAGAGTATTGAGATGTGCCATGTATGCCAGGCTGTTTTGAGCCATTAGGAGTTGATTTCTTAAATCAGCTGAAAGAGAATGTGAGTATCCAATAGTCTGAGTCTTATATTGGCCTATAAAACATTAAGTAATCTCTGGTCAAATGAGCAAAGCACCACCATGTAGGTTAAGCATATTTATGGGGACAGAACCAAATGTCCACATATGTTTTGAAAGGATGAATTTAAAAATAAGATTTTTGAGAAAAACAAGAAAGGATCAATTTGAAATTAATTAAGCACCAACTATGTTCTACACAGAGAGAGAGGTTCAGGGAATTGAGGCACAAAAAAACTTCCTAAAGAGATTCTCAAACACTAAAGACACACAGACAATCAAAGAAATATAATTTATTTGCTATGTAAACATTGTCTTGGCAGGTATTGAGGAGGAAGTGGTTAATTTTGTGAGAAGAGAAAACTGAATTATGGTAGTTTCTACAGAGGCACTGAGGTGAGTCTTACAAGTTTAATAAAATTCCAGCAGACAGAGATGAAGGAGACACAGTTCTGGGTAAGAACACCATCATATGGTTCTGAAAGTACATGGAACGTGGGGTTGAGAGCAGCTCTGTCTGGCTAGCTTATAAAGAACATATTGGGAGGGAAAAGTAAGAAAAAGGTTGTTGTGTTTATTGAAGCCATATTTTAAAAAGAATTGTTCTGCTGTACATTTTGAGCTTTGTACTATATGAAATGGAAAACTAAAAATTTTAAAGAAAGGATATGACATATCCAAGTTGGCAAAGTAAAAAAAAAATTAATTTGTTAAATAAAAAGGAAGGAGAAGTAGAAACACGTGTCCTGAAGTACTAAGCTATGTACATTCTGTATCAAACCTGATAATACTTTGCTTACACCTTGCAATAATCACTGATTAATCACTTACTTTTCATACTTAATCATCCTTTTATTCAACAAAAAATTTACTAAAATCCAAATGGTGCTAGATTTATGGGGCACGATGTTGATCAAGACAAATATAGTCCTGGTCTTCATGGAGATTAAAATCTATTGGGGAGATGACTATTAAACATGTAAAAGAGATCATTACAGGTTATGATAAGTGCTACTGCAATACTATGCTAAAGAGCCACAACTCACTGGCACTGAGTTACAAAGATTTCGGATTGAGCTCATCACCATCATCCTCACCAAGCAACTGTGGAAGATACCTTTTTTAAAATAGTAGAACCACATTCTCCTTCTCATACCTCTGTCAGTGAATTTTGAGTAGCGTAGCCTCAACACAAACCATTGTAATATCTGCAAGAATTTTTTTGCTATTTCAAACATTTATATATTACTGGAAATCATTATATTTTGCTGAAGAGAAACAGTCAGGCTTTTCTCAGCTGGAGTCTGTGAAGTGTATGGGTTCACTGGTGAAAGGGACAGATGGTTGAGCTAATGTTAGTAATTACAGAGAAAAAGTCCACTGTTGACCTAAAAATGCAACAGAATCTATTCCTTTATTGCTTTGCAGTGACTGTTTAGCTCAAGTTCTAATTGTTCCAAAATTGAGAAAAGAATAGTTTAACATCAGAACATTTCCCTAATAACCTGAAAATCCTAGACCATCTCTCTATATGTGACTACTAGCCCATTTACTTTAACAGCATACTTTATCTTATTTGGTCTATGATACATTGAGAATTCAACTCAGTGTTCCCATGTCATACTCCAGGGATGAAGGTAAAGGTTGGCCTCAATACAAAAGTAACTCAACAATCTAACATAGATTCTGATGAGATCATCTTTTTCTGTGACCACTCAAATTTTAATGGAGTCATTTTTAAGTGTATAACCCTTTTACGTTTTGCTAACATTGTATTAGTTTGCTAGGGCTGCTATAAAAAAAAAGTCCCACAAACTGAGTAGCTTCAATAACAAAAATGTATCGTCTCACAGTTCTGGAGGCTAGAAGTCTGAGATGAAGGTAGGGTTGTGTCAACTGTCTCCAAATTTCCCCTTTTTATTTTTTTAAGATTTTTTTTTAACTCTTCACTCAATTTTTTATTATTTTTATTGATTTCAGAGAGGAAGGGAGAGGGAGAGAGAGATAGAAACATCAATGATGAGAGAGAATCATTGATCGGCTGCCTCCTGCACGTCCCCTACTGGGGATCGAGCCTGCAACCCAAGCATGTGCCCTTGACCAGAATCAAACCCGGGACCTTTCAGTCTGCAGGCCGATGCTCTATCCACTGAGCCAAACCGGCTAGGGCCAAATTTCCCCTTTTTATATGGATACCTGTCATATTCAATTAGATCCCACCCTAATCACCTCATTTTAAATTGAGTACCTTTGTAAATACCTTATCTCCAAATAAAATCATGTTCTCAGATATTAGGTGTTAGGACTTCAAGATATAAATCTGGGGGATACCCAGTCCAACACAAAATCAACATCCTATAAGCTGAAGAACAAATGTTTTCATCAGCAACAAAACTTTAGCATCTTTGCTACAGAAGCATCAAATTGCTTTAATTTTTTTCACCCTCACGTCTGTGTATGTGTGTGTGTGTGTGTGTGTGTGTGTGTGGTTCATTTCCCATGCGATCTGTACTTAATCATTTGCAAATGTTTTAATTGTGAGAATGCTGGAATATGAGGTGTGTAGCATATAATGTTGGGGGGGCTCCCCAGCTCACAACAAATACCCCTTTTCTGAGACTGACCCCAGGCTATAGGGGTATGTCCCAGGAGCCTTGTCCACATATAACCTCACCTCTTTGACCATTACAGTTTAATCCAAAGACAAATACCTAGCCCAAAATGATGCAGTAAGATGTTGATATTTGGAATGCCGACATTCAGAAACTGAGAACACATAGAACTGATTTGTTGCTACTTCAAGGAAAAGGCTTCAAACTTCTGTGGATAAGGTGTCCATGCTGTCTTCGTTCCTTTCTCTGTGAGCCTCAGTTATTAATCTCTTGGTTCAATTCTGTAAGAATCACATTATGGTCACAATAAAATTGTTTTTTTTATGTGCTTAATCTTCCCAGGGTTATTTTAGGTTGCATGTGACCAAAATAATCTTAACAAAAAGAGGTGGCTCTGCAGTGATCTATGCTGCATCTGTGCACTTCCGGTCCTTTAACCCATCTCATTTATTGTGGTTCATGATTCCAGATGATACTCTTGGCACCTGTCAGTAATGTCATTGGTCATACTTGGAACTCAGAAAAAGAGTAAGAGTTTGGGGCAGAAAAATGCACCCGTACTTCTGGAGTAACAATAACAAGCATGCATTTTATCCATGATGGCTCTAAAATACAATCTTTGTACACCTCATTTTTTTGAATGATAGGATGGACTGCCTGGTTTATTTTCTAATTTAAAAATAACTCCAAGTAGTAACAGACATCCCAAATACAAGTTGAAGGGTAACCTAGTCCCCTTTTATTGAGGGGAAAATTCTCCATCAGAGTTTCTGCTTCTATAGCCCACAGAGGCCAGAGCAATTGCTGTTGCCTGTGAGAAAGTACACATTAAATGTGGGCAGTAGTGCATAGCAACCTAATCCCCTGTGTTCCACTCATTCTCAGCCAAGTGTCCCTCAGCGCCCAGACATTGCACTCAAGACCTCTTTAAGGTTCTGTCATCATTAGTGTAAAATAAAGGCCAAATTAAAATTGGTCTTATTTTTTATTATTACATCAAGTTTCTCTAAGAGTTCCTAATCAGTTTGCTGCTATTGAAGCCATTGGCAAACATATCTGGAAGTCTATTTGGTCGATGGAATGAATAACAAAGGAGAAAGTTTGAGGTGCATAAACCTTGTCCAAGAACCATTGCTCAACAAAAGAAGGCAGGCCTGACTTTTAGTCATGACCTGTGTTACCCAGATGAGTCCCTACTCTACCCAAACTCCTGGGAGAGAAAGAGCTGTATCTCTAACACTTCACAATAAGTCTCTGAGAACTTATCCATGGCTTTGCATCAAACAACAACAGAGATCAGCCTCATTCATGATATCTACATCAACCTGCCCTTTTACCTACGGATCTCCTAAAGACTTCTTAGCTCAGGACTTACTGAAAAAAGAAACTATGGAAACTCATTAGTGGGAGAAAAGAAAGAAACTAGCTTGGTATAGAACAGTGGTTCTCAACCTTCCTAATGCCGCGACCCTTTAATACAGTTCCTCATGTTGTGGTGACCCCCAATTTCATTGTTACAAATTGAACATAATTAAAGCATAGTGATTAATCACAAAAACAATATGTAATTATATATGTGTTTTCCAGTGGTCTTAGGCGACCCCTATGAAAGGGTCGTTCAACCCCAGAGGGGTCGCGACCCACAGGTTGAGAACCACTGGTATACAATCTAAGTGGATAAATGAACTAATATGGAGAATCAGCACCTGACAATGGTGAATCACAGTCCAATCACAATATTCAGAGGCTGTGGTGACCTTGAGCTCATTCTGACTCTTTTGCTCTGTGTCTACAGTTAATGGAAGCTCTCTGGTATCAAATGTAATGTCCACGTGGAGCAGGACCCCAGGCAGCATCAGAGGCTTCAAGTGACAGTGCCCATCTCTGAAAAAGGTGACTGTTAAGAACTGGGCAAGATGTCAGAGTTTCAGCAAAGTGTCCTGGGCTCCCTAGAGGAACCAACATGCAAATCAGGACACCAAGGCAGCAGGTCAGGCCTAATGCGGGACAAACTAATGATAAGGAGAAAAACAGTAAAAGCATGGGGATGGGTCTCCCAAGCAGGTTGTCTAATATGTTGCAGGACAGAAGGAATATTCCCAGGCTCCATCACCTGGAGTCACTGAGTTTGCTAGTTTGAGTCCCCTACCCCCATCTTGCTCACATTTGGCCAAGACTTAGGCAAGGTGCGCCTGTAATTGAAATAGCCTTCAGTATCTGAGCTGACTCATGTCAAAGCAGGCAGAAACCGATATTTCTGAGCATGCTATATTTACCGAGACTCATTTCATTAGTCTCTTTACGCAGACACCTGCACAGTACACATTTTCTCTATGTCCCTAAAATTATGTAACCCTCACCATCCTTTATATAAAAGTTAGCTTCAGTGTTACATGATAAAAGCTGCTATTTTATTTTAGTACCTATTCTATCCCAGGTACTATGTTAGGCATTTCACATACAGTACTGCTAATTTTCACAACATTGCAAATTCAGTATCCTTATCCTCAGAAGAGATAAGCAACCTATTCAAGGTCAGAACGCAGGGCTGAGAGGAAACTCAAGCCTGTCTAACTCCTGAGCATGTGTATCATGCACTACATTCCACCGAGAAATGTTGAAAAAGGATGATTCATTATGATGTGACTTTCCTTTGTGGAGTTTTTAATACAATCAATTAAACATGAGCTCTTTCTTTCCAATTGAGTTGGGTTTGAATGCACATTCAAAATATTTTAAAATACTTGTCATATTGAGAAGCAATTTTAGCAGAGCAAGCACTGATCAGAAAGGAGATTTGAGATCATGTGACCTTGGGAAGTCCTTCACTTGACTGGGAAAATGCCCTCACTTGTAAAAAGAGAGTGAAGTTTGAGGGGTGGCAGTGAGGGTTCAAAATGAAAAATTAAACTCTCTTCTAACTCCCCTAGCTCTGAGGTCTATCCAATACTTTAAAGTGCACCCTCCTTATGTATTTTCAACACTACCGTTTGCAAAGCAGCCATAAGAAAGAATATAATTTCTAATTTACTTTTAAAGAAAAGGTCTCCACCTGCCTGAATATCCCAACTTAGTCAACTTCTTTCACTTGCACACAACTTGAAAGAACAGCAATTATAATATTTGAAGTTGGCCACTGAAATCCATTGGAAGCCTGGCGACCAATGAATATGAATAAGTGCACATAGCAAAAGAGTCCAATTCTTGTCTTCAGCTAGAAATGGACGTTCAACATAATTCCGTGTAAGGAATGGTGTCTTGATTTTAACCACACAAAAAAAATGTCATTAGATTATTTGAATGAGAAAATGGAGACTGGGTTTAGTCATGTCCTTCACAAAAGCCTTGGCGGCGGCAAAATTAGCCAAAGGAACTGCAGTAAAGACATCCACAGACCTTAAAGTAAGGAGGCCATTGAATGTTCCAGGCAGACAGCTGTTACAAAGTCACCCATCTCACTGCCTTTGTGGCCTCAGTTAAGGGCTACATAGAAGACAGAGAAGAAAAAAGAAAGAGAGGGAGGGGGTGGAAAGAAATACATAATGGACTGCTCCGACTAGGTAATTTTTCACATGATGGTGGGTGCAGATGGTGAGAATAGTTCCCCATGACTTTGCAGTCTGGTCTGAGATTTATCTCTGGAATTAATTCCTACATTTCTTTGAAGGGTATTACACATTCCATTCCCACCATTTTAAATAATAAATTAATTTTAATGCATTTTTGCTCTAGCTTGAATGAGAAAGATGAAGAGCCATGGACAGGCTCTGAGTTTTTAGAGCACCTTTCAACAAGATTAAAAGCAGAAGACATTCCAAGTCGGCATTTCTAAAAACAGAAAGTAGCCATCTGCTGGGGCTATAGAATTATCCTACTCTAAAGTGCTTCGTTCAGTGCAGTAGACACAGCCCAAGGTGCACTCACTCCTTGACCAGACTGATCCTTGGACAGAGCCACAGCCCCATGTATTCCAAGCCACATACACAGATGCTTAGTTAAGATGCCCCCTCTCTTGATTTTACAGAACTAAGAAAAAGAAAGAGGATACTTCCAGATCTAGATGATATAAATACCTCCAGTGAGCTCACTAGTAATCTTAATGATTTCCTGAGTTTCACTAAAGTTTTTTCCAGCTAGCAGGTGCGACTAGGGTGGGGGTGGGCAGCAAGATTGCTTTGCTCTTTATAAGGTAAATGCTATGTTGAGACTTGAGTAGAGAGAGAGAAATGATGGCCTTACCATCCAGTTTAATTTTGCTTGCTCATTTTGTTTTGTTTGTCTTTTTGGTTTTTTGCTTTTTTCTATCACCTCTTTCTTGTTTCTAAATCTTCTTCCTCTACAGTATTCTACACTGTACTTTATTGGAAACTGTGTGGGAAAGATATTTCTCAAAGAGCCCCTTCTCCCCTAATATTTCTGATCAGCCCCTGATGAGTGAGTTTTCTGAAGGCAAGGTGAAGAGCTAGAGTGACCTTCTCCTCCACCAAAGGCAGAGCTCTGTGATATTTACAGCAAGTTCATTGACATCTGAAGGAAGACCACTCATCTGAAAAGATAAGCTGACTGTCACCCAACTTTAATGAGGGATCTGCCCCCACTGGAAGCAGCTCTGAGAACACAATGCTGTGCTCGATTGCTCAACAACTGATTGAAAACTGAGATGTTCAAGAAGAGATATGTGCAAACACTGTTGGCTGGCAGACCTTACCTCCATTCTCAAGCTCCTTCTTTCTTGCCCACCTCTATTACAAAGGCCGAGAAAGCTGAATATTTCCCCAGCCTTCCATGCAGCTCAAAGTGGCCGTGTGAGTTCCAGACAGTGAGAAGGGAGAAGTCAGATGGGGGTTTCTTAAAAAGCTAGTGGTCTCCTAATGAAAAGAACAAATAAGGCTTGTTCCTCCTCCCTTACCTCCCTTCTTTCTGCTTTGGATACAGATGTGATGTCTGCAACTGCTATAGCGGTCTTTGAGTCAACAAGCATAGTGTGCTAAAAATGATGGATTCAAAATACAGACAGACCCTGAGTCTCTGACAGCATTATTGAACCAGCTGAATCAATAATTTACCTCCATATTTCTCGTTGATGAGAAAAATGAGCTTTGATTTCTTAGGCCACTATTTTCCTGGGTGTTTTGTTTTGTTTTGTTTTGTTGCAATTGAAGTCATTACAAATAATAGAGAAATAGTCATTTTGACATCTGATAAACCACTTATCTGAAATATATCAAAATTGTTTTTTAGCATTTTCCAGTTTACAAAGTTGTTTTGCCACATATGATTTCATTTAATCTGCACAACAAGTTGGTAAGGCTAAAACTGTGAGCCAATTACAGGTGATCCAGTTTAATCTCAAAGGGTTTAAATAACTTGTCTAAACTCACAGAAAAAGAATGTGGTAGAATTTAGGACTTAAACCAGCGGTTCTCAACCTGTGGGTCGCCAACCTGTGGGTCGAGACCCCTTTGGGGGACGAATGGCCCTTTCACAGGGGTTGCCTAAGACCATCGGAAAACACATATATAATTACATATTGTTTTTGTGATTAATCACTATGCTTTAATTATGTTCAATTTGTAACAATGAAAATACATCCTGCATATCAGATATTTACATTATGATTCATAACAGTAGCAAAATTACAGTTATGAAGTAGCAACGAAAATAATTTTATGGTTGGGGGTCACCACAACATGAGGAACTGTATTAAAGGGTCGCGGCATTAGGAAGGTTGAGAACCACTGACTTAAACCCTTAGCCTCTGACTCCAATTCCCAATTGACCCTACTTTGCTCATGTTGGAAGTCAAATTTTTGTTTTCACGTAGTTATTACATTTTTAACAATCCCTGAAGAGCTTCTGTATCAGTCTTTAGGAGATGACAAGCGGGGATTTATGTTTGTCTGGAATGAATTAAGGCACCATGATAAACCCTGTGGTTTTAAAGATGAATAGTATGAAATATCCTATTTTGAGGCTCTCATAGGCCACTAGAAAAGACAAACATGAGCATCATGAGCATAAGTTATTCTAAATATAATACAGAGTGGCCACAGAGGATGTATGCTTCTTGTGGTATAGAAATACTAATTCTTACTTTGGGGTAAGTGGGGATAAGGGGTGGGTGAAGAAAGGTGACAAGGAAACAAACACAGAGCATGTCATTAAGCAGTCTTATATGGCTGTGCACATTTTGGGGAATTGTGATTTTGGGGCTTCAAAACTAACCAGGTCTAGATCCTAAAGATTTTTGTAGCTCCTGAAGCTTTGTATTCATGTGAGTGGTTAAGACAGATTTCAAGCATGGTCATATTACATGTAGAATTATATTTTTAAATACTCTTCTGGCATCAAGCAGCAAGCTGGAAATAAACAAAACTGTACACAGGGAGCAAGAATACTGGGACAATCTTTCTAGCAAGAGATCATAAGACCAAAAATTCAAGTAATGTCTGTGGATTGGGTAGGAGGAAGCAGATTAGAGAGATATTAAAATCTTAACATCTAGGGCTATCATAGACATTTAGACACAGTTGGGTGGTTGTTGCCTGAGAAGGAAGGAAACAGGATTATATGGAAGTTTCTGGCTTGGGCTTCTAAGGAGATGGCAGTGCCATTTATGTTAGGAAACTCTAAAGGAGAAGTAGAGAGGCATAGAATGGCATAACAAATGAAATAAATTCTATACTGCATACATTGAGTTTGGTAGTCTTTTAGAACATCAAGATGGAACTGTTCATAAAATAATTGGAAATAAAAACTTGTAATTCAATGAATAATTCTGGTCTAGAGAAATGAATTTCTGCCGTTATGGCAGTAAATAGAATCTCACTGGGACATGTGTAGAGACAGAAAAGAAGAGAATAGAACTCTAGAGAAACACAAACACTCAAAGAGGGCATAAATGCATAAGATCCAGCACAGAAAACTAAGTAAGAGAAATCACATGGGTAGGAGAAAAGCAAGCAAACAAATAGAAATTGTTTCCAGAATGCCTTGGGATAAGTCTCAAGAAGTTAGAAAGAAGACAATAATGATCTCAGTAATAATAGATGACATTATTTAGCACTTATAATACATGCAACATTGCTTTTTATCTCTGCATTGTCAATGATTGTGAACAGGTTATCTACACTAATAAAAGAGAAATATGCAAATTGGTCTCACTCTGCTATGCCCACCAGCCAATCAGGATGAGTATGCAAATTAACCCAACAAAGATGGCAGTTAATTTGCATATGCAGGCACAGAGCGAAGACTGAAGACGACTGAAGACTGAAGACTGAAGATGACTGACTGAAGACA
>NW_005371890.1:505386-529503 GCF_000412655.1 Myotis brandtii | reverse complement strand
GGCTTCTCTGCTGCGGCCAGACCAAAGGCCTGGGTCCCGGGTGCCAGAGGAAAACCGGTGCCGGCAGCCAGGGGAAGGAAGGCCTATTGCACGAATCTTTGTGCAACGGGCCTCTAGTGTAATAGAAGAGCTGAACCTTTACAATTGGATTTCACCACAAGCCAATCATTAGTGACCTTTGACCTTTAGGGGGGAAAAGAAGAGTTTCAGTCAAGTAGTAAGAGTAAAAGCCAGACTGCCTTGGGCTGAGAAGTGAGTGGGAGGTAAGGAAATAGAATATAGCCAGAGGAGTCTATGCTTTTTAAGACTATTGACTGGAATAGAAAGAAAACTTCCCAAAGTTGTGGGGTCATTTTTCACACAGTTAAAAGTCTAGGTCTGAGAAAGGAGTGGAAAGAGAGAACGACAAGAACAAAAGAGAGAATGGGGTGCTTCTGCTAGGTCTCTGAAGCGAACAGGATGACATCATTGCACTCAGGGAGGAAGAATGAGCCCTGAATGGGAGAAGCACACATCTTTGAGGACAGTGGGGAGGCAATTATGTCCAACTGCAGAATCGTTTAGACTTTAAGGAGGGATGTCTTATATTGGGTTCCCGTGGAAGCAGACTTTGAGATTTGATTTTTGGTGCAAGTTTATTTGGGAGTCGATACAAGGACGCACCAAGAGAGAAGTGAGGAAATGAGATGAGAAGAAGAGGAAGGGAGTGCCGGGTCCAGGGTTAAGCAGGTTCCCGCTGTGGGCAACCAAGGTCCCTTTCCCGGGGGAGCTCCAGGAAATGGTGCTGACTAGGCCTCGGGAGGAACTGCTTAAACACATAGACAGACGTCAGAGGGGGCTTTCACAAAGAGATGACCACTGGCCATGGGATCTGAAGGATGGACGGGCCTTCCCCAGCCACGAGAGGAAGAGGAAGAGGCATTCCAGCCAGGGGCGTGGAAGGTGTGGAAGCTCTGAAGCAGCATGACTGTGGACGGAGAGAGAGAACAACCAGGGACTCCATTAAAAGTGCATGGACTTGGCAATAAGGAGCCATAGAAGTTTTAAGCAGGAGAGCAATCTGATGGACATATTTGTGAAAGATCACTTTGACAACTATGCGGAGAACAGTTTGTACTGATTTTCAGCAAGAGAGGTGGAAACTGGAAACCGAAAGGCCAGTGAAAATGTTGCCGGAAAAGTCCCCATTTTTGAGATAGAGGCAGCAGCCTCCTTTTGGATGGGGTGGGAAGGGTTGTGGAAGGGATAAGAAAACAGAGGACAGAAGTGCTATTAGGGAAACAGGCCTAAGGTGGGTTGAGCAAGCCCCACAAGTACTCCAGAGAGTGGTCCAAGATTCAGAATTCAGCTCCCAGCTCAAGAAGATGTTTTTGCAGAGGAACGGGCTTCCAGGCAGCCTCTGGGGCAAAATAAAGCCTGCACACAACGCTTATAAATACATAAGACATCCAAACAGGCTCCCTGATTCAGCTCAAATTAAATACAGTTACTGTTGAAAGGTTAGCGAGCTTGGCTCTGGCTGAAGTGTTCCTTCTCACACTTTGTTTTAATACTGAGCTGACAAACCGCCCTCACTTTGAGGATTTAGCTGCCTTCAGATGCAGCGCTGTGAAGTCATAACATTTCAAGGGGGTGATTAGTGGTAATGGGGAGAGGAGTGTGTGCAGTGCCAGCTCAGGAAGAGGAAGCGTCTCCAAGGCCAGCTGAACGCACCTGCAGGCCAGGTTTTCAAGGTGCCGTCAGCGCCCCCTCTACCCTGCCCCCTGGTGAGCCACCAAGTGCAATTCCACGCTGGGGACAAGGCTGGGTGATCACAATCACACGGCCCAGTGGTCCGCTCTCAGAGCGAGTTTGAGAGAGATCCTCAGAGAGCAACTCGGAGCCTACAAAGGGAAAGCTGCCTTCTGATTTCCCTCTGGGCTTCCAGGGATCTTGTCCTGACAGCCACCAGGCCCTTGTCACTGAGAAATGAACAAAGCAGCTTAAGGCGGATGAGGCAGCCCCTGGGGCAGTCAGACTCCTAGGAGAACACAGTCTGCCCTGTTTTGGTGCCTGCTCTGTGTACTCTGCCAGCAACAATGTCTCCAAGGTATTTCTGAACTTGCAGCTGGCACTGGCTTTCCCGATTCACTGAGAAGGAAGCCTGCAGAAAGATCCAGTATTCTGAGGGCACAGAGGAAGGGCTGGTGAGGGACTTAGCAAGACAGCGGCATGAGTAAGTCTTCCATTCATGTTGGCTGTTCTTGTGACACGGGAGGGAAGGTAAGTTCAGGCTGTTATCATGAACAAAAAATTCTATGAGGCAATCAAGCTCTCACAGAGAACAAAGGTAGAACAAGATGTTCCTTTACTTCCTCTTTAATCACCTACTACTTCATACAAGGGTTCACCCGGGGTCCCTTTAGTCACTGGTCTCTAGTCTTTACCATCCCTCCTTCTTTCTGCCCCTCTACTCTTTCCCCCAAGTTCAGAGGTTCATCCTATATGAGAAGTACAGACCTCTTTTGTGATTCGGGTAGTAACCATAGTTCCTTCTGCAAAAAAAGAAAATCTTATTAAGACAAACTCTTCTCTACACTGTATCGCCTTCCGACCAGAGCATCACTTGAATGTATTATTATTATCATACAAACACTGTCTCTGTTTCATTATTTTTTCTTACTAAACACCTGCAATTCTATGAGGAATAAGAAAGGGCAGAAAAGGATGAATGGAAGAGGAAATATGTCCTACCACATTCTTGTTGCTGTTGTGATGATGATGGTGATGATGATGATTGCTACATCATTATTATAGCTGTAGGTAAGAGTTCTCTGCTCAGACCTAAACTCCAGAAATTGAAAAATGCTTGTGTTTTTATCTAATAAACATTCATGTCCTCACTTTTTCCCAATGAAAAATTCAAAAACTTATTTGTGGTTGCAAAGGCTTAGTTATTATAGAAAATAAATTTTTAAAGTGAAAAAAGAGATATAAAAAGTAGATTGTAGCCCAGTAGCCAGTATCAGAAAAATAGTGGCAATGATTTCAACAAGATGAGGAGAATTGGTTTACAACACATTAAATCCAGGCATTAGGGGAGATAAAAAAAACAAATTAGGAACCAGATCATTGGGAAGCTGATTGCAAAGGTGGCTTAGAACTGGAAGGAATACTTACTCAAAGCTGAGCCAAAAAGGAAATGACATGGAGCTCTTTCTATCACCCCTGCCTGGAACCAGGATTGGTTTTGGAGTCAGGTAGTCCAGGGTTACAGGCTACGATTAACCAAAAATAACCACCCTCATCAGAGGCTACAGGAAGAGAGAGCTGATGTTCCTAACATCTGTTTCTAAATATTTATATTTCACATTTGGTTTCCGGAAGAAATCTCTCAAAAACAATGAAAAATAAAACCTTTTAAATCATGAATATTACAATGTTTCTTAGATGTACATTAGTATTTTATTCTCAGTTAAACTCTGAAACCTGCTTCCCAAGCCTCAGCCTGATCCCAGAGAGGGACAAATGTGAATTCTCACACTAGAAAATAAATACCCGTCAAAATATATTCTTTCTGTTTTCAGATCATAGCATGGCATCTGTATACAATTAGGTCTAACATAATAGCACAAACCTCCTAATGACATTTTTGGACCTGCTATATTTTTCTTCTTTCCCTTTCAGAGAAGAGACTGTCACTGATGTATTATTTATCTCTGCTCAGATCACAGGGAGGCTGCAGCTGTAAAGCGTATGGACATCTTTTCTCTCCTCCGTGCCTCACATCCAAGGTCATAGGGAACAGAGAGAGTGGGCGTGTCTGCACAGTGGCTTCTCTCCCCTGTTCTCTTCTCCACAACGAAGCCAAGGAGATTCTTTAAAACAATGCTTCTCAACAGGGGGCCCTCCAAGAGACCTTTGGCCATGTCTGGAGACATTTTGTATTGTCACAATGCGGGGTGGGGGAGCTACTGGCATCCGACAGGTAGAAGCCACGGATGCCACTAAACATCCTACAAGGCACAGGAATCCTCCCCACAGCAAATGTCAATAAGGCTGATGGTGAGAAACCCTGCTTTAAGACATGGGTTATATCATGTCACTCTTCTGCTTAAATACTCCAATGACTTTCCATAACACTCAGAAGGAAATTACATATTTATAAGTAAATGAGCTAAATAAATAAACAGTAGCAAGATTTGTTTGCCATCCTCCAGAATCTTATTGAAAAAATAGATTAAGTTGAACTGAAAGAGACTATGGGATAAGCATCATATGATTTAAAGAGAAAATGCAGGTGTAAAGGTTGCTGGGTTTAATAGATGTGTTAGAGGTGGAGGAAGGGCATTTCAAGTAGCAACTAATGGATGTCATCAAAGGAACAAGAGTGAAAAAATACAGGACATATGAAGCGTAGACATTCTGGACTAGCAGTTTTAGATATGGGAGAGAATTGTAATGGGAAAGAAAGATGGATTTACTTAGACCATTTTAAATGTAGGAATAAGGTTTTTAGTGATATGAAACCATTGAAGATTTTCAGGCCAGGTAACAAGTTGAAATATATGCTTTAAGTAAATTTTTCTGGCTGCATAGGACACTACAAATTACAGAGGAATGACTGGAGACAAGAAATATGAGACTATAAAAATTCCCAGTCAGGGCACATGTCTGGGTTGTGGGCTCCATCGGCGCGCAGAAGGCAGCCAATAAATGATTCATTGATCTCTCTCTCTCTCTCTCTCTCTCTCTCTCTCTCTCTCCCTTTATAAATCTATAGTAATAAAAGGGTAATATGCTAATTAGACCTGATGTCATTCTGGACATCCTTCCCAACGAAGCCGGGGCCCAGAGAAGCCAGCCCTGGGTCCCGGGCGCCTGCAGGAGGCCCGAGGGAAGCCCCCCCTGGGTCCTGAGTGCCTGCCAGCGGATGGAGGAGGGAAGCCCGGGTCCAGGGTAAAGGATAATATGCTAATTAGACCGGATGTCATTCTGGACTCCTTCCCAAAAAAGCCAGGGCCCAGAGAAGCCAGCCCGGGTCCTGGATGCCTGCAGGCAGCCTGAGGGAAGCCCCCCAGGTCCAGAGTGCCTGCCAGCAGGTGGAGGAGGGAAGCCCGGGTCCAGGGTACCGGAGGGAAGCCAGTGCTGGCAGCCGAGGGAAGGAAGGCCTACTCTTGCACAAGTTTTCGTGCATCGGGCCTCTAGTATATATATAATAATAATCTGAGCCCTGGCCAGTGTGTCTCAGTTGGTTGGGCATTTTTCCGTATACCAAAAGGTTGCCATTTAGATTCCCAGTCAGGGTACATATCTAGGTTGTGGGCTTGATCCCTGATAGGAAGTATGCAGGAGGCAGCCGATTACTGTTTTGCTCTCTCATCGATGTTTCTTTCTCACATCAATGGTCTTCTCTCTTCCTCTCCCTTCTTCTCTCTCTAAAATCAGTAAAAAAATCTTAAAGCAAATAATAATAATTTGAGGGTGATATAATTTGTACCTGAACAAGAGTGAAGGCAGTGAGAATAGGCAGACAGGCAGCAAAAATAGTCATGATTTGTGAGGGTCTCAAAATTGTAAGTGCCTAATAGTCCAGAAAAAGAACTTGAAAATATAGAAAAGAAATAATATTGGATTCCCTATTCCAAAACTCCTAGCTCAGTGAACATCATTCATTCATTCATTGATTCTTCATTAAATATTTCATTCCTGCCCATATGTGCCAGGCACTATTCTAGGTGTTTGTGATTCAGCAAAGAACAAAAACAAATGGCTCCTTATGGAATAGATATTCTGGTGGGGAAGGCAGACAGTAAACAAGTATGTAATGAATTAATAATAGATCACAAATTTTAGTCCTCTGATTTTAATAAGTACTTCTTGAGAGTCTAGCATATACTCAGCATTCTTGGAGGAGGGACAAAAATATATATGAAACGTAAGTTCCAAGTTCTTACAGTCTTGCTGGCAAGACAAGACTAATGCACAGCCTACAGAAAACTATATAAGGTAGCAGTTTACGAAACATATGCCCTTAGCTTAATTGACCCTAACAAAAACTCTTTGAGGCAAGAATATTGATGTCTCTGTTAATAGAAGAGAATGCAGAACCTCAGTGATTTATTTGTCTGGTAAATCAGAACTAAAAAGTGGCAGAGGCAGAACTTGTACCCAACTCTTCAACCATCAAGCCACTGTCCTGTTCACACACCAGGAGTAGATTTAAATCTATTGCCAGCTGTGACCTCCTGAGGCCAGATGTGTGCACTGTTGAATGTGTCTTTGCTAATGTACTTTTTATTTCAACCCATAATTCAGGTGTGATCTGATGACATGGGCCTTCCTTAATGCAGTATCTAATTGTGGATTGTGGGAGGCAAGGAAGCAACCAGCACATGGAGGAGTGGGATTTTTTTTCATCATCTTCTTTATCACCTCACCATCAGGGTCCCTTTGGGGAGCTGTCATTTAGGACATGGCTTCCAGAAATGTATTTTACAATCTCAACCTTCAGAAGTGTCGTGAGTTGGCAGCAAGTTTAGAGTAAAGTAGCATGGAGTAGTAGTGGGTGTCGTGTTGTGTAACAAAAACAGCCCAGAATTTGGAATCAGATGATCTTCATTCAACTCAAATTAGATGCTTCATAGAATGTGACTTTGGGAACCAAATAACCTTTATCAACCTCAGTATCTTAATCTATAAAATGAGGCTTACTCACTCCTTTTGTAATTATTTTCTTAATTATAATTCTAAATTCAATAACCTCACTCTGTCTTAAGACATCGCAAGAACATACAAACAGATTATCTACAATGCTGTCATTGAAAATAGTAAGGTTCTAATAATCTAGTTAAAAGACTAAATAAAGTTATTAGGGGCAACAATCTCAATGGACTTCACCTTGTGATACACTCTCTCTGCTAGGAGCTACTTGATTCCTAGATACTAGTAGTGGTCACAGAGAATAGAACTCCAGGCTTAATCCTAACAGGGAACAGCAAGTTAATGTCCATCCATTTTCCTTAAAGGACCAAAAAATCAGTCTGAAATTATTTGCAAGTAGTTCATTGCATGCTTTTAAGACATATAGGGTATATCCCCCAAAATATGTATACACATTTTAACAGCTGATAGCTCAATTTTGAAAATGAAATGCATTTGAATAAATACTGCCTTATAATTATTCAAAGTGTGTGTATACATATTTTGGAGACACCCTCTCTATCAAAAAGAAAAGAACAAGTCAGTGTTTGGGTAAAACACTGGCATCCCGTAAGCTATATTCTATGGTAAGCTTTTCAGCTTGGCTGATTTCCCCTGAAGGATTAGAAACCAATGAACTTTGTTTTCATGTAAGAACAACTAGAATACATTTGTATAGTAACTAGTCTGATCCCCAAATATTCTTGCATACACAATTGAGTCTTCAGCGCATGTCCAAGACTTCCACTTCTGCCAAAATAATAGACTACATAACCAGGAAATGTCCTCATTAAACACACTGAGAAAGTCCAGACAAATATATTGAATATCCTTTAAACTCAGAACTAAAATTGTGAGAAAGTAAGGGAAATTCTTAGGGACCAAATATAAAAAAGAATACCGAAAATTCAAATATATGTAGGTGAGCAGAAGTTTCAACTGCCCTAGGAGATACTGTCAGCCTCAATGATCTGTTTTATATGGTTATATTTTATTACCACAGTCGATGAAACCTGGGGCCAGTGGGAAACAGGGAAATGGAACTGACTCCTGCACAGAGCCCGGACCCTTGACAGATGGATTAGTTACATATATCAAAAAGACTTTCTGTCTGCATAGTATTTGAATGAGAAAACAGGTTTCCCTTAAAAATTCATAATTACGCAACTGGAACATATGAATTTGGGGGTGAATTTATACCACCTGCATAGTGTGTGGACATTAAACAAAGAAGAGAATGTTAAAATTGATCCCATTTTGTAATACCTCCAAGCTCTAGGCAGAAGAAAATTTAAAACCACCTGAGAGAAATGCCTGTTAGCCAGGTCATACAGGATTTCCACAGGGAAAGCTATCTAAGGAAGCTCACACATTAAAAAATATAAGCACATGAGTTAACCCACCATGAGCAAGAATCAGCACGCGCGCGCGTGCGCACGCACACACACGTGCGCACACACACACACACACACACACACTTAGGCTATTAAGAAAATCATTTTGTGAAATAATCTAGAATTATAAATTATTGTATTTAAGATGGTTAATAATATAAAAGAAGGCATTAGAACAAAAACGAGGTCTATGAACAAAGAACAAATATATTTGAGAAACAACCACATAACAATTCTATAAATAAACAAACAAACACTGATCATTTACATTAAAACTCCACAAATGGGTTAAAGAATAAATTAAATACAACTGCAGAGACCTGGAAAATACACAGGAGGAAATTACTCATTATGAAACAGAAAAGTTAAAAGACAAAATATATGGAAGAGAAATTAAGAGGCTCAGAGTGTAGATGCAAGACTTACCATATATTTGGTAGGATTTCCAGAGAAACAGTTCTTTGTGACCTTAGATTTAGGCAATGGTTTTCTTAGCTATGATACCAAAAGCATAGCAAACAAAGAAAAAAAAGATAAATTGGATTTCACCAAAATTAAAACTTTGGTATCAAAAGACACAATCAAGAAAGTGAAATCTCACAAAATGAGAGACCATATTTGCTAATCATATATCTGATAAGGATCTATTCTTCATAATATATAAATTCTACTCCCACCATGCTGAGAGTTTTTATCAAAAATGGTTATTTAAAACCGATTTTTAAATAGGTACAGGATTTAAGTACAAAGGTCTCCAAACATGATATACAAATGGTCAATGAGCACATGAAAAATGCCCACCATCATTCCTCATCGGGAAAATGCAAACCAAAATCATGAGATACCACTTCATTCCTCCTAGAACAGTTATAATTTTTTAAAAAGGAAATTAACAAGTGTTGATGAGAATATGGAGAAATTGTAACCTTCATACATTACTGGTGGGAACTTAAAATGATGCAGTCACTTTGGTAAACAATTTGAAAGTTCCGCAAAAAGTTAAGCAGATGTCTACACAAAAGTTAATTCAGTAGTACCCTCTTATCCATGGTTTCACTTTCTGTTCAGTTACCCAAGATCAACTATGGTCCAAAAGTATTAAATTTCCCCAACCATGGACATCTTCTGCTCCTGACATCCAACCATGGACATCATTATGGCTCTATGACCCAGTATTACCCAAAGCAGATGGCACTCAATGGTAGCTTGATGATACATCACAAGGCCTGCACCATTCACCTCACTTCATCTCATCACCTGGGCGTTGTATCATCTCACATCATCACAAGGGTGAGTACAGTATAATAAGTTATTTTGAGAGCGAGAGAGAGACCAGATTCATGTAATTTTTATTATAGCATATGGTTATAATTGTTCTACTTTATTATTAGTTATTGTTAAGGTCTAATTGTGCTTAATTCACAGTGGAAACCTGTGTCTGAGATCAGAGACCCTGATGTTGACCACTGTAATCCATTGCCTCCATAAAGCCTGCAAGGAGGAGGCCTCTCCACCCCGCCTCACCTCACCCCCTGAAGTTGCCTCTCCCTGGTCTCATTTTCCTTTAGCATCCAGCTTCCTGTTCACTATGTGTGTTTGCTTATGAAGGGCTTTGCTCCAGTGATTAAGGATCTAAAGTGGATAATTACTCTGTGATTTGCAAGCGGTGCAGTGGCTGGTGTTCCTCGCAGTCGTACTGTCGAATAAATATTACCTGTGTGCTGTGTCAGCTTCTCGCCCACCTTGAGAGCAATCTCCCTGTTAGTTTTATGGCACATTAAGTCTCCTTTTGGAATGAATTGGGTTTGTACGAGTGGGATTGGTTACATCAGAATAAAAGAGTAAACAGTGGGGATGCACTGGAAAGCTATAAAACAGAAGCATTAAGAAAAGGAAAGGAGGTGGGAGGAAGGGGAGAGGTGTCTGAAGGAGAAGTAAAGTAATAGAAATGGGGTGACAGCCTGGGAAGATTATATTTAATGCAGAGAGTGTGACTGTTATACCAACGGTGAGTCAGAAGATGAAATAACACTTAGCTCCACAGGAAGGAAATTCTTTGGGGAAGGGAGAGGGAAGAAGAGAAACGTTAATATTTATTAAACGTCTACTGTGTGTTTGTCCCTGTACCTTTAAGCCAGCTTTACGGCCCAATCGAACACCCCTGAAGTCTCCTAACTTGCCTTCCACACTCTTCACCATCACCAATTCCGTCAAGGGGAACAGCAAAGGCAAGAGAGATGGAGAGGGGCTTATGCCAGGTGCCCAGCACTTTCCACACCATGTGCCCAGAGGGATGTTTTCTCTGCTGGCATTTGAACTATTTGAAGCCAGAAAGCAGCTTTCATAACTTGGTATACCCAACACTGGCATGAAGCTCTCAATAAACATTATTCATTCAAAAAAATAAAGTGAGTGTACTGAGCAGGAAACTCCATCAAAGAGCCAAGAGAACTGGATTTTTTGGTATGAATTTCAGTACAGAACTCCAGCCATTCAAATGTAGTTTCATTTACTAATTACAGAGTGGGGGGGGGGGGGGCACGCCAAGGTCAGAGTCCCTGATTTAAATCAACTTCTAATTTTGAGATTGCTTTGTGTTATAGGTATGAAATTACTTTATAATACTCAGTGCAAGAAATACAATATATCCTCTATTTACTGCTATGGAGGGCTTTCTATGATGTATCATTAAGTTTTAAAAAATGCACATACAACAATGTATATATGATATACATATATACATACATCTCCCCCAAACTTTATTCTGTGATTAAGGACCTAAAGCGGATAATTACTCTGAAAAGACCTAGAAACAATGACCAATCCAGGAGCAATGAGCACCCCTACTATTTGGATTATGGTCTTAACTACCAGGCCTCTGAGAAATTGTTAATTCTAATTCATGGACAGCATTTGTATAAGATGAGCCTTTAACATCTCTTTATACCAGAAAGCAAGGAAGTTACCAAAGACTACGTTCCTTTTTTACTTACTAACATATTCTGTAAGCAAATAGAAATGCTGTTTTATTACTCACTGTTTTGTGTTTATATTAGTTTTTCCTCCATTAGAGTAACACACACACACACACACACACACACACACACTTCATGAATTTGTGGTGGATAAACATAGACATGATTACATTTGAAGGGAGAGAAAGAGTAAACCCATTAAAAGTCCATTTAGATAAATTAAAAACTGCCCTTTATGTCTACCGTCAGGTCTGCTGAAATCCACTCTCGCTTAGAATGCTATTATATGCTATTGATTAACTTGAAGTCTTAGTAAAAGGTTTATGTTGCCTTTAATAGAAATTAAGTACAGAGGCAACTGGATACAATCAGCTACTAGACTATTTCAATTATATAATTTATAATTGTATTAAAACCTCTCACAATTTTTTAAAAGTTTTCCTTTATGAAAAGTTACATTTTTATATCTTTGATGTTTTATTAATTGGTGCCTAAATGTTCACAATTGTGGTCTCTTTATGGGAGACTGTGCTTTTAGTACTATAAAACAACCAGCCTTTATCCACGTAATGTTTCTTACCTTGATTGAGTTCTACTGACCCGGAATAAACAGTTTCACCTACGCCCGCCCTCGTCCTCCTGGCGCAGGTCTCTTAAGCAGCATAGCAGTCACCTTTGCATTTTATTCAGCTAGCAAGTTTGATGTGAGGGATAGTTCTCTGCCTATAGAATTACAGTGGGGATAAATGCCCCTGAACCAGAAAAAGTATCCTTTTCAGCTCAGCTATGATACAATAAAGGGGAAGAGACTGACTACATACTCTGTTGCCTATTAATGAAAGGGTATTCAAATGTGGTCTTCGGACCATTGCCTCAGAGGCACCTGGGACACTTGCTAAAACAGGAGGCTGGCGGTTTCCACCTCAGGTGCGGAGTCTGAGTCTTTAGGGGGATGGAGTCCCGGCATCCACGTGCTCAGCAAGTCTCACAGGTGATTCCTATGGTCATTACCACTTGAGAACCACTGACCTGAAGGGGAATGAAAAGACATCACTAAAATGAATTCCCTTCTCATCTCTTTGGGTGGTTTTAAAAGGACAGCTTGCAAATAAGCTTTTTCTCTGTGCAGAAAGAGTTGAAGAGTTAATAAAGAGAATCTGACAACACTCATAGAAGAATGTTTTTCCCTATTCCCTCTCTCTCTCACTAACTCAGAATACCAAAATAGAAGAGGGTAGTAGAGTGTTCAAATTTGCCATCTTTCCTGCTCTGAATTTTTCTCTCACGTTGCCCCAATGTTTCCCATTTCTACCATTCTTCCATCTTTAGCTACTGTGGCTTTCCTATTTATATTTCGTGATCCTGGCCTATACGAGTTTCTGTATAAACAAAGCAAGACTCTTTTACAGATTTTTTTCTTTTTGTGAAAGGGAGAAAACACACGTTTGAAATGATAACAGTGTGTGAACATGCTCTGATTACACTAAGTTTCCTCCTTTTTTAAAATTCCTGGGCAACAGAGCTTCAATTTACCAGGCCAAATATTTCAGTATTTTTGCTGTCAATCAATGTAGCTATAATATGTAATTCAATCATCATGCATTTCTCTCCCCACTGAACAAACATTTGCTGACTTTTTAGATTAATCTTTTGGCTGAATAACTGGAGACATTGTCAAACACATAGTGGTGTGTAATAACTAGATTGAGCCTCTTCCCTCTGCCCAAGGCATTAGTGAGGCAAATTTCTGTTTATTCAGCTCTGTTTTATTAGGTCAGGCCATCAAAATGGGACTCTGTGAAAGCTTGAAATGACATGTCAATTCATTGGTTATATTCCTAAGGAAATTCCATACACGTTTCCCTTGGGAAATACTTCCTTCCCGGGCCCCTGTGAAGCAAAGTCTCCAGCAATGTCACTAATGGGCTCAATATCTAGTAGCAAATAAAGGTTGTGTTTAAGCCTTACAAATGAAGTAAATGAACTTTTAGAGAATATCTAATATATCCTTTAATTTTTTACTTATAAGGAAACTGAGGTACTCAGAGATGGAAAATGTCTTGCTCAAGGCCAAATTCTAAGTGACAAGGTTCAGGAAAGTGTGAGTTCTTAGTCCAGTGTTGCATTGGTTACATTACCACTGGTAATGTGCCCATGGGTTATGTCACGATATTATTTTTCACATGTCAATAAAACTTTTCTTTGGGCCTGTTAGTGAAGGCAGCTAGTTCGTTAAAGAAGGGAGCAAATAGAATGGGACATTCAGCTTGCATCTGATTCACTAGGGAACTGAATTGGACTTTAAGCTGATTCACTGGGAAGCCAAAGCATTCACAGGCTCGCCAGGGGACAAGCACAGACAGGACAACCATGAATGGAAACAGCTATAGAAAGGGTTTCAGCATTGAACAGGTAGCTGTGGGAAATGGTCTGAATGGCCCCTACAGCCCCAAGGTGCTCTAATAGGTGTCCCACCCATGTTATCACTGTTCAGAACACTTCTGAGCCTTACCTACAAATTGCTTTCAAAATCTGTGACTTATTCCTTAGAACAGTGATGGCGAACCTATGACACGCAAACTCATTTTTTTGGTTGATTTTTGTTAAATGGCATTTAAATATATAAAATAAATATCAAAAATATAAATCTTTGTTTTACTATGGTTGCAAATACCAAAAAATTTCTATATGTGACACGGCACCAGAGTTAAGTTAGGGTTTTTCAAAATGCTGACACGCCGAGCTCAAAAGGTTCGCCATCACTGCCTTAGAATGTACTTATTAATGACAAGTTCAAGTCCACTGAAGAAAATGAAGGATAAAGCTTGTTGATACATTTTCTATTTTTTTAAAAAATGGTTGTGATAGTAATATAGCCATTTTATTTTGGTATGACTTTTGAAATCCATTTTCAGATAAGAATCCCAATACTATTTTGAGAAAGGATAGAATTGTTGAAAAATTCTTTTCTGAGAATCTTCCTTGGAAGGACAAAATTATTTGAACATGCAGACTTTGCTCTGTGAATAAAAACCACAGAAAGATCCTAAGATCATCGAATTACTTTGTAATCTCCCTTCTTATATAACATTCATTAACCTCTGTAATATATGCAGAGTGCTCTAATTAAATATCTCTCATAACATAGTTCATAACAATAACATGATTAGTGCCTCTACTATTGAAGATCAGGGAAGTTAAGTGCGTTGTCCATAGTTACATAGAAAGTAAAGGACAAAGTGCAGACCAAGGCCAAAATTATCTGATACCAGGTTCACCGTCATATTTTTCACTCATGCTCTTCTGGAGTGAAACCTTCAACAACACTGTAGAATTCCAGGCCCCACCAAAGGTACACGGAAGAAGTAATTCGGGGCAGTTTACATGTACCCTCCGGCTGTATGAGAAACCTCCTATTCGGCCTCCTTGTTTGGACTGTTCCGGCTATAAAGCACAGTAAAAAATGTCAAAGATTAGTCTCCTTTCCCATAACGTGGGCCTTTTCTTGCCAGTGTGTGGAAGGCAATGATGGATTTTCCGTGCACTTTATAAATTGTCATACCCTTGTTATTTTGTTTTCCCAAATCTATTTACATTCCATGGTTTTATGTTAAGCTTGGGTTGCTAACTCGCACATTTATTCTCAACTTAATTGAATTTTTATTACTCATGATAAAATTGGTGTTTTGCATTTTGCACAGTATTTCTCTGCTGTGGGATTTCATAAGGTACAATTATACCGGAATCAGAGTCTGGGGCAATTAATTATTAATGAATAAAGATATTAATGCTTATCTGTAACAAATGAGAGGCTACCTTTGCTTCCCTCAATTGTCACAGGATAGCCTGGGTTTTGATGGCCTTTCTTTGCCTTAATGTGGTTCTCAACCTTCCTAATGCCGCGACCCTTTAATACAGTTCCTCATGTTGTGGTGACCCCAACCATAAAATTATTTTCGTTGCTACTTCATAACTGTAATTTTGCTACTGTTATGAATCGTAATGTAAATATCTGATATGCTATATGTGTTTTCCAATGGCCGCGACCCACAGGTTGAGAACCGCTGCATCAGTAAATTCCTATCGATGAGCTACATAGGTAGATTATATAATATTAAGAGGCCTTCTAAATCAAGTTCTATGTGTGTACCATGGTATACATGTGTGTATACATGTGTGTATACACATACATACATGCATGCCTACATATATAGAGTTATGCATACAAATATACATATATACACATATACATACATATAGATGTATACCCACATATAAAAATGTTTTAATACTGATTTTTTCCATCACATTCACTACCTGTGAAATAGGGAAACTCAGTGTAGTCTCTTAGTTTTGAAGATGAAGAAACTAAGGCCTGGAGATTTTAAATGAGTCACCCAAGCTCACACAGTAAGTGGCAAAGCCAGGACTCAAGCCAGTATCGCACTGATCTGTCCACAAACATTGAGTGTTCAGGAGCTAACATAATGACCCCATGTACTTAGGGCTTACTCCACACCAGGCACTTTGCATGTATTATATCATTTATTCCTCAAAACAGCCCAGTAGGGTAGGTTAATCCACCTCTTATAGGAAAGAAAAAAAATATTACAGAGTCAAAAAACAAAGCAACAACTAAAACTCAGGCTGGAAAAGTTAAGTAACTTGCCCACATAACCTCTAAATGGCAGAGCAGTAACTTTGACTCATGTCTTCTTATTTCTATTTGAGTTCTTCAAATCTCATCTTCATGATGTCATTTCCTCCCTGATGAGAATAAGAAAAAAAAGGGGGGTCTAGTTAGTGAATATCAAATAAATATTGCTTAAAATAAAAATATCTGTTTGTATAATTGTCTATTCCAGTGGTCGGCAAACTCATTAGTCAACAGAGCCAAATATCAACAGTACAACGATTGAAATTTCTTTTGAGAGCCAAATTTTTTAAACTTAAACTATATAGGTAGGTACATTGTTATTAACTTAATTAGGGTACTCCTAAGGCCTAGGAAGAGCCACACTCAAGGGGCCAAAGAGCCGCATGTGGCTGGTGAGCTGCAGTTTTCGGACCACGGGTCTATTCCCCTTTAACTTCAACTTCCTAAGCTCCAGTTCCATCCAACCAATCAGAGATCATTGCCTTGGCTATGAGGGAAGGAATATAGAACAGGATGCATGAGAACCATAACTTGGCATATATACACTAAGTGTCTGGAATATGATTTAAAATTCCTGGTTGTGTAAAACACATCAGCATTTTCCAATTACAGTTCCATATTGATTTAGGTTAATTAATAATTATTAAGTACCCATAACATATTCAATACTTTTTGGTATACTATTATATGTAATTATCTCAATCATTCTACAGGGAAGATGTCTTATCCTGCATTTGCAAAAGAAATTCTAGCTTAAAGGGCTTAAGTACTTTTGAAATTCCATAGCTGGTAAATGGGAGAGTTCCCATTCAAACACCAGCCTTCTGATTCCAAGTCCAGCGCCTCTTATTCCACTGCATGGTGCACAGTGCCTGTGGTTAGCACTCCTTTAAAGATAGAGGGACTCACCTCTGCCATCAAGCTTTGCCCAACTCTTACGGTTCATATTGGACATTCCCTTTCTGAGTTCCCATAATGGTCTCTCTGCCTGAAGGTCAAGCTGTGTTGCCTCTCTAGATCAAGTCTAACTCAGGACCAAGTCTCCAGACCAGACGACATCTCTTGTCTCTTTGCATTTCCATTATTATCAGGCAGGTTCTAGGGACATGGAAGTAAGGCACCATCTTTGATGCTACTGGCCATTTAGGAGCTGGTCCCAGGCATGATTACTAGTATGAGCAATGCTCGATCAAGTCTAACTCAGGACCAAGTCTCCAGACCAGATGACATCTCTTGTCTTTTTGCATTTCCATTATTATCAGGCATGTTCTAGGGCAGTGATGGCGAACCTATGACACGCGTGTCAGAGGTGACACGCAAACTCATTTTTTGGTTGATTTTTCTTTGTTAAATAGCATTTAAATAAGAGTTAAGCTAGGGTTTTTCAAAATGCTGACACGCCAAGCTCAAAAGGTTCACCATCACTGTTCTAGGGACATGGAAGTAAGGCATCATCATTGATGCTGCTGGTCATTTAGGAGCTAGTTCCAGGCATGATTATGAGAAATGCTTGGCCTTTGACTATGGTGGAGTCAGCCAAGGCTAGGGATGAGGTGCCTAATTCAAAGGTAGGAAGAAGGACTGTGGGGCAGGCTACTTCGCTTCATAGGACAGTGAGAGATGAGCCCAAAAACCTATTTGGGAAGAGCTACTGTATATAAAGTTGTAGGTAAGATATCAGAACTGCTGGTGATTCAGAGAGAAAAGTACTGCTCAGTCTCATCAAGCACTGCGAAAACCAGCTGAGAAGCAACAACTTCTTTCAAAACCCCCTGGGCTGTAACAACCGAGGAAGCTCTCAGCATTAGAGGCAAATCTGCCCCCATCGAAGTCCTGTCATTGTTGGAATTCAGTAGGTGTCTTGTTCCTCTCCTATTATGGTTTAGCCCCAAATATTTTCATACTCTGCTCTGTGATGTTGCGCTTTGCCAACAGGGGGTGCTAGAGATTGATGAGAAGGCCAGAAGCTGGAGAAAGGACTTGATCCATTCAGTTTTGCATCCAATTTCTCTGTCTCCTCCACAGCAGCTCTTGCTTCAGCAAGCAGCAGTTGGTCCACTTTCCAGTTTCTTCCAGGAGTCTCAGAACCAGCCTTCACTGCCCTGATCAGAGACAACAGTACCAGCTGAACAAGACACCTTCCTCAGAGGGGTCTGAGTTACAGCTGCTCCTCTGAGCTTCTAAGGCCCCACCCCATAACAAAGAAACAGAATTTCCAGAGGATGAGGCCCAGAAATCAGGATTTTAAAAAGATTCCCAGGTGACGCCCTGACCGGTTTGGCTCAGTGGATAGAGCGTCGGCCTGCGGACTCAAGGGTCCCGGGTTCGATTCCTGTCAAGGGCATGAACCTTGGTTGTGGGCACATACCCAGTGGGGAGTGTGCAGGAGGCAGCTGATCGATGTTTCTCTCTCATCAATGTTTCTAACTCTCTATCCCTGTCCCTTTCTCTCTGTAAAAAATCAATAAAATATATTAAAAAAAAAAAGATTCCCGGGTGATTCTAATGTGCAGCCAAGGTTGAAAACCACTGTTCTAAGGTGCCAGAACCAATGGGAAGCACCTTCCCTTGAGAGATTTGGCTCCAGATCATTGGGGACCCCCTTCCCGGTCCACTTTCCAGTTTCTTCCAGGAGTCTCAGAACCAGCCTTCACTGCCCTGATCAGAGACAACAGTACCAGCTGAACAAGACACCTTCCTCAGAGGGGTCTGAGTTACAGCCGCTCCTCTGAGCTTCTAAGGTGCCAGCACCAATGGGAAGCACCTTCCCTTGAGAGGTCTGGCTCCAGATCATTGGGGACCCCCTTTCTCAGGCTTCTCCGTTCTGATAACCCCAATGCCCTTGCTTTGTCTCCCAGGTCATAATGGTGGTAGCTGCTTCAGTTACTCTCTCAGTGTTAACTTAGTGTTACTGCTGGCCCTGATAACACTCATATGCAGCCCCGGGCCCCACCCCTGCCACCCCTTCCTCTTTTTATGTTGAAGAGATCTCTAATAAATCGGGTAATACTCATCTACCGCCTCTGCCTCTCTGTGCGTTCCTGTGGTCTGGTTGGGAGTTTGGCGTCCCGCTTTGAACAAAACATAAACCCTCAGGAGATTTAAAATAACAACAGGACCCAAATGTCTTATTTTACTGACTGCTTTGAGAGAAACAATTTGTTGTTCCATTTATTTATGCAATCATTGGCTGATTCTGTGCCCTGACCGGGGATCAAACCCACAACCTTGGCATATCAGAATGACTCTCCAACCAACTGAACTACCCGGTCAGGGCCAGGACCCAAATGTCTTAATTGCCTTAATAGCTGTGGCCTCCTGGATTTCAGTTCACCTCGAAAAACTTTTAAAAGCTTCTGACATCATCCTAGCCGGTAGGGCATGTACCTTGGTTGCAGGCTCCATCCCTGGCCCCATATGAGAGGCAACCAATCTCTCTCACATTGATATTTCTCCCTGTGTCTCTCCTCCTCCCTTCCACTGTCTAAAAATAAATGGGAAAAATATCCTTGGGTGAAGATTAACAAAAAATAAAAGCTTCTGATATCATTGCAGCCCAGCTCAAAAGAACAAACACTCCCCAAAATGGCTCATATTGAGTAATGCATGGACCCCATTTAAAGGAAAAATATTTCTACCAGACTCCCAGTTTAAGAAGCACTGTGTTGAAAATCAGACCTGTCTGTGAGCGAGCCCTTGGAAACCCAGTTATAATCATAGATGCAGATGCAGAATGGCTCAGCTCACGTATAAACCAGACACGCAGATAATCTAGAAGGTGCTTTCCTTACATTCAAATATTAAAATTCAAATACTCTCACAGATGCATCTGCATTTTGAAGATCTCAGGGCCAGGCCTCACTGGTTCAACCCATATCCCATGACAAGCAGGGTTGTCATCAGGGTGGCAAGAGATGGTCTGTTATTTCTTTTGGAAGACTTTTTTTTTTTTATATATTTACAATATAAGTACTAATTTGTTTTCATAGTATATATTCTTTAACAATTTGCATAAAGTTATCTAACATGGGACAGCAATTTCGTGTAAAGCCTCTATAGCAGTGGTTCTCAACCTTCTGGCCCTTTAAATACAGTTCCTCATGTTGTGACCCAACCATAAAATTATTTTCGTTGCTACTTCATAACTATAATGTTGCTACTGTTATGAATCGTAATGTAAATATCTGATATGCAGGATGGTCTTAGGCGACCCCTGTGAAAGGGTTGTTATTGAACATCTCCAATGCATTGAATGAAAGCAAAGTTATTCCATACAATCATTTGATGTTTACTACCATTGGGCTGAGGGAGGGGCCAGGTACTGTTTTCCCAAGGTAGGCAGCAATGCTGGTGAGTACGCACCTAGGACTGAGAGTATGGCCAAGAAATCACTCTTTCAATAAGTGTGTGTGGGAAAACCATGGGCGCTGGAGCTTGAGGCATCTCACACCAGCATGAAAGACCCCACACGAGACCTTTGGCAGTGCTAGGCAGTGTCAAGGCTGGGCAGGGAATGAGGAAGGCCCATGAGTTTGGGAAAGAAAGACTTCATCAGATTTTGGACTTTTGACCTGGGCTTCCAAATATTCAGAGTGGGTCTGTCTGCCACAATCCCTGTGTAAAGATCTTCCTAATAAATGGGACATATGACTCTCTAACTCAGCATGTAGCAAATGCTGAGTAGTCAACCAGAATGTGTTTTTCAGGGGCAAAAGAAAAAGCAAAACTTAATACTTGTGATTTTAACGCTAATCATTGGGGAGGTAATGTGAAAAAAATTCCTGGCAAATAATTTAAAAACCTAATGCATTAGTTGCTAACTCTGAAATTATACAGGCTGAGATGGGAGCAGGCTGTTGTCCTAATTAAAGCCTTTCTTTAAACCGGAGAACCATTATGGAGCTAAAATCCACTATATTGATCTATAACTGCTACCTGAAGGTACTGCAGCTGGTGTAAGAAGAGGATTCTTGCTCATACAAAACTTCTCTGAGAAAGGTTTAATGTAGAAGAAATATACACCACAAAACCACAAATACTCTCTCACACTCACACACACACACAAATGGCACACACACAAATAGTAGGATTAAGATGAAAGTGAATTGGATAGAAAGCAAAAAAAAATCTGGGAAAACATCTTCCACTAATTTGTATGGATTTAGATAACATATTTTCCGTGTTTAGCTGCTGCAATGTGTTATTCGGTAACAACAACAAAAAGAATGACAGAGATGGAAGGTTGTTGGAGGAGGTAGGTCATCAAGAGCATGAAACAGCTGGTTGACCCAGGAACAGGACCTGGGAAGTCAGTTTCCTCAATCCCTCTACCTCCTTGGAATGTAAGTTCTGCCCACCATCCTCCGCCTAGGATTCATTGTAAGGACATAGCCTTGAGAGAGGAAGGTGTTGAGACCATCTAGATCAGCGGTTCTCAACCTGTGGGTCGCGACCCCTTTGGCGGTCGAACGACCCTTTCACAGGGGTCACCTAAGACCATCCTGCATATCAGATATTTACATTATGATTCGTAACAATAGCAACGTTACAGTTATGAAGTAGCAACGAAAATAATTTTATGGTTGGGTCACAACATGAGGAACTGTATTTAAAGGGCCAGAAGGTTGAGAACCACTGAATTCTAGATTATATATATATTACTGAACTCAGTAATTTCATTTTAGGATTTGGCAGTCAGATGCAGAAATCTACTTGTCTTGTGACCACCCAAGTTCATATGCAAGTTCCCTTGCTTATTAAAAGCACCATCTACCACTCTAGAGCAGTCTTCCTCTTTTCTAGATGTCTTCTTGCTCTCCATGTACAGGGGCCAGTTTGAGAACCAGCGAAGATTTTAAAATAAATAATTAGGAAGGCTGCAGTCAAATTCTGCCACTGCTCTACTTCTGTCTGTATTTGAACTTGGACATATCACTTAAACTCACCTTAATCCTCCATCTTCTCACCTGAAAATTAAGGGAGTTAGAGTAAATCTGGCCTGAAATTATATTAATGTGCACTTAAAATATACTATGTGACATTACCACATATCCAAAAGATTGGAGTTATTTAAATAAGCAAGTAAACCTATTTATTTTTTCAGCAATCATTTACAGAGTGCCTGCAATTTATCTGTTGTAAATAAGTGTCCCATTTGTAAAATCTTGAGTTCAGGAGGAAGCTGGATATTTGAGAGAGAGATGAACTCTAATGAAAAGAAGGAAGGTATAGCATGAGGTTCTACAACAGTGGTTCTCAACCTTGGCTGCACATTAGAATCACCTGGGAATCTTTTTAAAATCCTGATTTCTGGGCCTCATCCTCCGGAAATTCTGTTTCTTTGTTATGGGGTGGGGCCACAACATTAGTAACAAAGAAACAGAATTTCCGGAGGATGGGGCCCAGAAATCAGGATTTTAAAAAGATTCCAGGTGATTCTAATGTGCAGCCAAGGTTGAGAACCACTGTTCTAGAACATGCTAACATAGAAAGTCAACGTTGAGGGACTGTTGTGTTCAGTGCTGTATTTCAAGGAGAGAATTGGCACTTACCAGGCACTCAGATTTTCATCAGAAATTCCTTTGATTACCCCTAATTCCCAGTGATCTTTTCTTTCTCCCATTTCTACTGTAGTTAAATTATAAGTTGCATATTGTACTGTTACATTTCATCCTGTCTTTAACTGATGTCTAGCTGCAACATGTGTGGATTTTGGTTCTAACTAAGGCACAAAAGGACCCCTCCAAGATGATACTTTGAATTTCACAGAGCATGAGGGGAGATGGTATAGCATGGCCTCTGAGTTTGGAATGCCTGGTTGTGATTTCTACACTACTAATTAGTAGCCCTGAGACTGCAAATAGCTTTTCTGGGCCTCTGTTTTATCATCTGTAAAATGGAAGTAATAATATTTCTCTTATATGGATGTTCTGATGATTAAATAAGGTAATTCATGTAAAGGATTTGGCAATATGTAGTACATAGAAAACAATGCATGCAATTATTTTTACTTAAACAAATACTATCATGAATGGTTTTGGTTTATTTATTTATTTTTTTTAAAGTAAAAGTACTTGGCAGCAGATAATAGACTAAATATTTTTGAGAGGGCTTGAAGGCGAGCTACAGACTGAAAAGGGGAAAAATTAAGTGTAATTTTACTGGCTTTAGCTCTTAAAGCAAATGGAGAGAATATGGTCTTTAGGCTTTTTGAAAACAAGGATTATGGATTTTCAATTATAACACTCCAGCATCTTGCTACAGGGCTTGACACATATCAGGCACGCCCTTAATATTTGCATAATTCATTCATAAATAAATAGGTTGTGGGATAAAAATCCAGGCACCCTGCTTCTGCTTCCAGAGAGATCTTTCTTGCTAGCCAAACATTGGGCTCCCAAATGCAGAAGGTAGGTCACTGTCCTTGGTATCAAACCCTCCCTAGGATGGAATCTTTGGCAAACTGCTTTTTTTCTCCTTTCAAAAAGTCCTTTCGTGCAGTGGGCTTTCAAGGCTCAGAGACAAACAGCCCCCCTGCCCCCCCCCCCGCCATGTTTCCCAAATGGGCTTATTCTCACTACCTGAGATTCTTTTAATGGTACGAGGTCTCAATATCTTTCCTGCTGAGCCTGGAGCTCTGGAAATAAGAATCCTGGGCTTTCTTCATCTGGGCCTAGATTTTTAATGCGTTGATCACCTGGAGTCCTTGGCTGTCAAGGCAGAGAGCAGATCCCTGGGCCACACCTCCTGTTGAAATAGTAGGCAGTCAGCCACGGGTTCTTTTCTAGAATCGCTGGGGGCAGCAGGACTAAGCAGCCCTGCTCCCCGAGTGAGCCCAGCCTAGGCACTCAGCCCACGGACCGCCAGACTCCTGGCCATTGGAGTCCGTTCAAGAATCCCGGGAGCGCTGCAGTGTGACTCCGTCGGCTCCCACACCGCACCCTCCGATGCCACACAGCCTGGAAGACTCGCTCAACTGACTCAGTGCGGATGAACCGTTCCCTCTTCCCCCCTCCCGCTTCCTCTCCACTCATCCACCCTTCAGATGCTGTTATCAGACCGAGGCTCACACTGCGAGGGCTTCTAAACACTGCAAATAAAAATGTGCAAAAAATCCCCTGTGGGTTGTGTGTGTGCGTGTGCGCTGTGTTGTGTAGTGTGGTGCGTGTGTCCATCCGCGCTTGTGCAAAAATCTCCAAACGTCACAGTTTGCATTCCATTCCGGACGAGCGCGCCCAGACAGCCGAGATCTTCCCAGGGATTCCCCTACCCTGCCTCCCCCGCTCCAGTCACTCCCCAGGAGGTAGGTCCGGGGCTTCCTCCCACCCTGGCTGCAGCGATAGAGAGGCGGCCGCTGCGATTTCCCTTTCCCCCGCGCGCCCAGCCCTCTTCTCGGGCGCGCAGTCCCGAG
>NW_005371890.1:504676-505193 GCF_000412655.1 Myotis brandtii | reverse complement strand
CCTTCCCCGGAAGCAGCTGAGTCTCGGGGCAGAGAGTCTGCGGGACCCCGGCAACAGCCCCCAGAGCGCTTGAGCTTCCGAAAGAAAAACGATTGGAAGCAAAGAAGGGAAGCCCGTTCCCCTAAAGCCCGGGTTGCCCGTAGTCTCGGGTCCTCCTGGAGCTGTTCAGGGGCGCAGTTGGCCGCGGCAGCTGCTGGCCCCGGAGTGGGACGGAGGCTTTTTCTACTTTCCGGAGGAGGGAGGTGAGGGACTTGCAGGCAGGAGTTGCACCTGCTCTAGGAACCTGCAGAGAGAACTCGGGGGTAAGTCGTGTTCTGGCCCTGGAGCGGAAAGGGGGGGGGGGGGGGGGTGAGGGGTGCGGGAAGGGGCAGGAGCGGAACGAGAAGCAGGGGGAAGGTAGGGGGCAAGAAACAAATTATGCAAAAAAGAAAAAAAATCCCCCAATATTCCACCGCAGAGGGGGAGCGCAGCAGCACTCCCAGGATGAGTCCCTCCCGGGGCTCCCATGCCGAACTGG
>NW_005371890.1:504285-504519 GCF_000412655.1 Myotis brandtii | reverse complement strand
CTAGGGTCTCCCGGTGGCCGCGAGGATGCTCACCTGGTCGGACCTCCCCCTCCGCCCCCCTCCCTCCTCCTCTAGCCCCCACCTGCTCTCCTCTCCTCCTCGTCGGGCAGCGTCGGGCTCCGTAGGCGAGGAAATAACGACCCCTGCAGTTGCAGTGCTGAAACCTCGGCGGCGGCGGCGGCGGCGCTCGTTGCGGGCGCTGGAAGCCAGGGTTCTGGGGAGCCCAGGAGCAGA
>NW_005371890.1:473312-504188 GCF_000412655.1 Myotis brandtii | reverse complement strand
ATGCCTTCTTGGGGCGCCCGGCGGATCGGGGTCTGGTTTTTGCAGACGGAGCCCAGCGCTGGTGGCTTCAGGTGGCTGCCGCCGCCTCTGCTGGGGTTGCTTCCGCCGCTCGGGCCAGGAGCAGAGACCTTTGAGCGGGGACACCTCCGGGGCAGCGAGACATCGGACATGTGTCAGCACATCTGGGGCGCGCATCCATTGAGCCCGAGGGGATTTTTGCCGGAACAAGTCAAGCAGCGATATTGATCTTGGGGGTGACTGTCCCTTGACCGGCTGTCCGGTGGGAGTGCGAGTGTGCACTCGCCCAGAAGTGTGTGAGTGTGTGGATGTGTGTGTGCCGTGTCGGGCTCCCCCCCGCCCCCCGTTTTCCCGTCGAGTGATGCACTTGGAATGAGAATCAGAGGATGGAAATAGTCTGGGAGGTGCTTTTTCTTCTTCAAGCCAATTTCATCGTCTGCATATCAGGTATGGGGCGCGCCGGAGTCGCGGGCGGGTTGGTGGTGTGTCGTGTTTGGAATGTATGGGGTCGTATCGTGTGCAAGACACTCAGGTGGCCTCTCCGGGTGGGATGCAGAGAGGGTGGTGGTAGAGACCTGCTCAGCTCTGCGGGTTCGCTGCCTTCCGAATTAAAAACCTTCTGAACCCAAGGATGTGTGTGTGTGTGTGTGTGTGTGTGTGTCCGTTGGGGTAGTATCCGTGTGGAGTTCTGGAACGTACAAGGGGTGGGGGATGAGAAAGGAGAGGCAGATGGGTGTTGATTTTCAAGGCTTTCTGGCTGAGAACTCTGGCGCCGAAATCTGAGCCTTAGCAACCCCCACCCCCAACCCCAGGCTTTCAAAGTTCCCAAACTTGGTGGTTCTGGCTGGCAAAATGGACGCGGAGCCCTGCCCTGGGTATCCGAGCACTTTCAAGAGACTGCGGGAAGATGCGGGAGTGGAGAATATTCATCAGGGACCAGAGGGATGTGGAGGTCCTCCATTCCTTCCCCAAACCCATCAGGCCCAGTGGTGATGGTCTGAAACATCCTAGCCTCCCCCCTCTCCCTCCCCCCCCCAAAAAAAATAAAAGCAAACCCCATCAGAAACAATCCAGCATCATAAATGCCACTTTAAATTATGGTCCTTTGGAATGCCCAGTGGCAGGGGTGCGCTGGCTCAGACTCACTGACCTCAGGCTACTTGTGCCAGTGTTTGGTTTTAGCAGCGGATCGCAAGCCAGTGCAGGGGAATGAGGTAGGGCTAGTGCCTGCCTGCACCTGTGTGTCTCTGTGTTGGAAGGGATTCTGATTTCCAAGCAATGTCTTCTTGGTTGGTGCAGGGCGTTGGAGGTTTGGAGGGGAGCCGTGAGAAAATCAGCAGTGTTCCCCAATTTAGTGCCTCCTCCCATTGACAATGTCCACCCCATTTTTTTTCACACCTGTCATTTAGGTGCCCGGGTTAAGGCCCATTTGCAGTGCTCCCCTCTGCCTGCATTCCCTCTGCAGAATTGGGGACTCAGCCAACTTCCCATGAAGTCACCAGAAGAGGAGAGCAGGAACCCTGCCCCTGTGAGCAGGCACGTTTGAGCATCATTGGGGGACAGGGACATGCTTCCTGCATCTTCCTTCAGTCCAGCCAATCCCCACCCTCTGATTCTGGATATTAAAAACCCTTGTCTGCCCTTACACTGGACCCAGATCCAAAGACCGTTATTCAGTTTCAATGTTCTCTTCATAGAACAGGAAGAGGAAATCTTTTATTCAAAATTATTCCCTTTGGGGCTTGGCCACCCTACTAAGAAATTAGATATACTGTGGGCCTTGAAGATAATAAACAGTGCCCTGCAATCCTCTAGTGGGACCTCTTTTTCCCCATCCTACATCTAAGGGAAAATTCCTAGGTTAGGTGACTTGTAAAGGTTTATATCAGTCATATATCCAGGAATGAACTGGGTAGCATCTCACAAGGCCACATTTTGCATCTTTCTCTTCTACATGTCTATTTCACCCTCTCTCTCTCTCTCTCTCTCTCTCTCTCTCTCTCTCTCATTCCATATTTCACTGGTTATGAAATGCCCTTTCCCTACCTCTCTCCAGCATCATAAATAATTTTCATATGAGACGCGCCATCTGAGTCCCTTTAAGATTTACAAAGGGTTAACATCGTTGAGGCTCCACCCCCACTCCACCCCCAGCACCCTTTATTTCCAGTCCCTGCATTTGGTCAGGCCATCGCAGGAGACCCAGCTGAGAATGGGTCTGTTCTTAGCCTCCCATCAATGGGATACCTGTCACAGCTATACTTGGTTTGGTGTATCAGCAACTTCGTTATATAAATAGAAGCATTAGGAGGAGGTTATTTCCAACCCAGGAGGGGTGCGATGGAGTACAAGGCCTTTCACATGTGTTTACTAAGTAATCGTCATTGCTAAGTAATGAGGGGATAAAAGTGTAAGCGAAATTGCTAGCTATTAGCTAAACACAGAAAACTAGGTTAGCGTTGCAAATGCCTCCTTAGGATCTGCACTAATTTGCCCTTTATGAAGACATTTAGGCAGAGATGCACCATTATGGACTCTCTATTTACACATCCATACACTTAACTTCAAAAGGCGATTTCTTCCAGGGTCCAGGTGGTTTTCGCCCTCCATAAACAGAACGACTCACTCAGTCAGTGATGTCCCTGTATGTCACAGGTCTGATTAGGAACATAATTATGACTCACAGTTCGGGGGACTTTGTTTTTTGTGGGGTTTTTTTTGTTTGTTTGTTTTGTTTTGTTTATTTTTTCCCATCTGGCAGCTTTAACAGGTGCAGGAACGCAATGCACTAAGATTGAGTAACTGTCTCAGGAGCATTTAGTAGGTCTTTCATTTCTGTTTCCATGATTTGCAGTTTTAATTTACTCACGACTGAGCTTTACCAAAAGGAACATAACCCTTGATTATAAAACCTACTAAATCTTAAAAGAGTTTTAAAAAATTAAAACAAAACACCTCTCTACCTTCTTGGGATGAATTGTCCTGCCCAGGAAATGGGTACTGATTCTTACAGAGTTACCAGGGCATCACTAATTGATGCAGTACTAGGCTTGGCATCATTACTGAGGAATACCAGACTAGGCAAGGCCAGCAAAAGTCTGCACTGTAAACATTTTGCAGAAGGAAAATTTGGGGAGTAGATCTGGCCTGTAGAAGGCATATTGACTGAATTTCAGTCAGCAGCACTAGCTTTCAGGAATACTCTGGTGCTTTGTAGCTTAGTGTTTCGTTAATCAAAGGTGCCTACCCTCCCTCACCCCATCCTATCCCCCAAATTAAAAGTATATACAAGGAGCTTTTTCCCTAGACCTGGGGAGATAGAACGCTTAAAATACAGAGACCTGCTCTTGGTAGATTTGATGGCTCTGCACTAGTCATTTGGTTTATGATGAAGCTGTGATACTACTATTTCCCAAGGTTGTTGACCCTACAGGGTAATGGTAAGGAACGAAACACTCTTTATAAAATGCCTAGTGTGGTGTCCAGAATGCAGTCACCGCTGACCACAAATGGGACTGGGTGGGGGTCTGCTTGGCCAGGCCCAGCTAACTAGCTGCTGAGGGAGTACCATGTGTGCTTTCCATGTGAGAGATTGTGTCAATTTTGGCTACTTAAGGACAACTCAGCTAGGCTGGAGAGGGAATACCATGCCTGGGAGTTCTTGGGGCTCCTCATTCGGCTTAGATCTCATTTTACTGAAAATGTAAGGCAGCCAAGATCTCTGAAGAGATGAGAGGGAGGGAGGAAAGGCAGGAGAGAGAGGGAGAGGGAGAAGGGGGAGAGAGAGAGGGAGAGGTGATTTTCCCGGTGCTAGCAAGAGCACCATTCCATCCTTACAAAAGCAGTTCACATCTGCAAGAATGAATGCTTAGCAGCACCAGGAGAGAATTTCCTGGTCCAAAAACAGCTGTCTGATTTAATTTACACAATGCATCCCACTTCCCTATACATCAGCTTATTTATAATAACAGCAATGACAATTATAATTATGTGGTGCTTTCACATATATGACATAATATTGCACATATTTTAATTCATCTATTCTTAGAGTAATTTTATATATAAGGCAACCAGAGCCCACAGAGGGTCAGCCTGGAGGATTCTCAGTCAAAATCAGAGGATTTTGACTGAGTCAAAATCCAGTATATCATTTATGTTTTGGTTCAAGGTTTCTTTTAAAAAGTTGTTATTCAGTATATATTTTTTTTATGTTTTCAATTGAAAGGCTAAATTGTGTTAAATGGATGTAAGTCGTAGAGAGTTTGAAAGTGGAAATTAGGGGGATTATATAGTCGAGAGCTAGAATTAAGGTAGCATTTGAGTGGTACATGACTGTCAATCAAACCGATGAGACTTATCCAAGTTTGCCCCCCCCCCCATGCCTTATGATAAGCAACCCCTTAAGCCAAGAATGTGTCATACATTCTTTTCCTTATCTGAAAATTCAAATGGTTTCCCTTCAGCTTTTTTACACATAGAAAGGGGATAATAGTACATACCCCACACATTTGTTATATGGATGAGATGAGATAATGTATTCAGTGATTTTGGCACAGTGTCTGAGGCTAGCAATAGCGTGCTTGCAGTCATGTAAATATTTTTTTTCCTACAAATCTGACATTGCACAGGTTTGTGAGGCCAAGATAGAACAGAGCCTTTAGTTTCCTTCCCTCCCACTTGTGTAAAAGCAAAAACAGAATCATCAGCAATCACATTTTATTGATTGAGTTTGAGCCCTCCTTTTAAGAAGGCCTTGGCTTAACAGCTTTGAAATGTCTCTTCATTTTGTTTCTCAGACAAATGAGACTGGCAGCGTTAGGTATGGGTGCTAGTCATGAGTGGCGCTCCCTTTATCCCTGGGAGCCTGATATGAAGGTGGGGCTTGGAAAGTTGAATAGGTCACCTGGGAACAAGGTAGTGCTTATTACCCAGGGGAGCAGCAGAATTTTCCTCTTTCTGCTTGTAAATTATGACTCGGTATAGAACCCAACTTTCAAGGGCTTCCAAAATGGCGAACTGCAGATGTTGTCAATGTGGCTTGCGATAGAACATTCCATTAAATGCAAAAAAGGGCCACGCCAAACAAAGAACACCCACCTGATGATGCTGTTAGCAATATGGCTTCTTTACATCGAGTTTCCCACGTGACGTCACCTAGCCCAGTCACCGACAGGTGCCATCATCATCGATGAGGCTCTCTTGGCAGTGAGATGAGATGAGTCTTCCTGAGTAATAGAAGGTCCCTGGGGATGGCTTGCTACCCTAGGTCATCAGTGCCTAACATCTCAACTTTTCACCTTAACTAAGCATTACATATTTGGGCCTGGGGTTTAAGTCAAGAAACGATCTAGGCACCATAAAAGTGTATGGCAGCAAGCCATTGTAGAAACAGTATGGAAGTTAGAAGACTCTACTTGCTCATGAAGTCTTCCTTAATTATCTAGATGACTTTGGGTAATTCTCTTAGCCTCTTAGTATCTCAGTTTCCTCATCTGTAAAATGAAAAGTAACTCAGCTGAAGATATAGTTTTAAAATCAAAGTTGAGGTATGGACACACAATAGTGTTATATTATTCATAAAATAGAATGAATAAGGCTTAATTGTTAAGATGTAGTTATAAAAGCAAAGTTGTAATGCACAAAATGTATCATGAGATAAAACAGTAAGAGTAATACCTAATGGTTTGGTAAAGGGCATAAATGCTACAGAACAGAGGAAAATGGAGAATTTTGATAAATTTTGGAGATTGGGGATAGGAGAGATGGAGGGGACCATATTATCAAAGAGAGAGGAATAGGAATGTGTGAGATATGTAGTGAGGACTGTCCCTATTGGAAGAAAGGTTCACTTTGGGAGATGCTGGAAAATTGGGATGAGTCTACTCGGGGACCTGTTGAACTGAGAAGATATGCAACATCCTAATATATTTAATCTCTTGGTGGTTTTTATTTTTCTTATTATGGATCTTTGCATTGATCTTATGGACTGAACTTGGTTAAAATTTGTTTGAGATTCTAATATTTCTTTTGATCTTAAACTTCTGTGGCATGTCTCCAACTACTGTTGTACTTTTCATAGGTTGTACCCTATTTGGGATTGTAGACAGTTGAGATTTGAAGAGGCTTCAGCCTTCTCCTCTGTAGAATGAAGATGATACTTCCCAAAGTTGTTGATCCTACAGGGTAATCATAAGGAACAAAACACTATTTTTAAAAATGCCTGGCATGGTGTCTGGAATTCAGTAACCACTGACCAAATTACACATATCATATGAGAGTAAGCATGGGCTTTGCCACTAAGATAAGCCAACATGTGAATCCTGCCTTCTACATGCACTCTCTGTGTGGGCTTGGGGAAGTCCTTTAAGTTCTCTGAGCCTCTGTAAAATCTGTACTTGGGATCCAGCAGGAATGAGTAAGACATTGCCCTTTCCCTCCTGGAATTCATAATCTAGACTGATTTTTTAAATATTGATAGTTACAGTAGAATGTGATAAGTATTGTAATGAAAGGAGAGACAAACAGTGTTTGAGTAGCACAGAGAAGGGACATCTGACTCGTTCTGGGGGTGGGCAGAGTAGAGGAAGGAGAGGAAGTAGTGTTAGTTAGAAGGGGTTTAGGCTGTCTCTGGAAGGATATTAAAGTCTGGGCTTGGAAGATTTTGGCTGATTGACCAGGAGGAGTGTGATTGGGGAGGGATGATCATAGGAAACAACATTGACAAAGACAGGAAGATCAGATAGGACATGATGAATTTAGGGGACTGTCAAGAGGTCAATATGGCAACTACTAGAGTAGAGTGTGATGGATGAGGCTGAGCATTTACAGAATGTGATCCCAATAAGAGTAATACCTTACATCTAATCATAGTCAGTAAAAACCACCCTTTTGCCTCTTTGTGCAGGGAAGGCATCCTTTTAAGACTCAAGGGGTAGGTCTAGTTTATCCTTTTTTCTTTGTTAGGAACAGAACAGTCAGGGTTAAAGCTTTTGGCTCTGGTCCAGCTATGCTCCATTTGGCCCAAATCACTAGTTATTTTCCAGTGTCATCTCTAGTTCCAGGAGGCTTCTCAGGAGCTTTGGAGATAACCCAGATACATATGACAGAATTGACCTCTTCTCGCCCTAGGAAAAGGAGCCAGGACCCTATTGGTTGGCGCTGGCTTTTGCAATGTGTCAATTGTCATCTCATTCTGCTGGATAATTGAATCTTTCCCACAGCTTTTTGCAGTTTTCATCTCATGTAACCTTAAACAAAACTTTAAAGGATTTCTAGCACGCAGGGGTGGGGGTGGGGAGCTGCAGATGGTAAGAATCACCTTTGTAACAAAGCCATCATTGCTGCTTATTAGGGAGTTGGACTGGTAATGGCCAGCCAGTGTTTGGGTTTGGTTGCATGCGCATAAAGGTGCCATCAGGATGGCAGCACCTTTGTAACAAAGCCATCATTGCTGCTTATTAGGGAGATTGGACTGGTAATGGGCCAGCCAGTGTTTGGGTTTGGTTGCATGCGCATGAAGGTGCCATCAGGATGGCAGCGGAGAGATGGTCAGGGAGAGGTGGGACCTTTGTCACAGTAAATGCAGAACTCATCTTTAACTTCGTCCAATACTTCATGCCCAGTGGCTGAAGGGGCTGGGATAGGAAATGAAGCCTGTGACTTTCAGGTGAGTTTTCCAGAGCCAAGTCCTGCTGGCTTCATAGCTGTTGGCAGCAATGCCAGAGTTGGAACGAACCCATTCACTGAGGGATATGAATCAACATATTCCCGTTCTGTGGTCCCCTCTTCGACCACACACAGACTTACCTGTCATCCTCAAGGAAAGCAGTTTGACAGCAGCACTTACTGAGTGAACAAAGGCCATTCCTCCTCCATGAGGTGGGAAGAAAAGTAAATAACCACCTAGGATTCTTGAACTAATAAAGGTACATATCTACAGAAGGCTTCTCTCCCATCCTCAAAGGGCTTAATGTGTTGGCTCATTAATCCCCCAAATGCTATTGAATGCCTCCAATGATAGAGGCAATGGCCAGGCAGAAGATAAAATATAGGGAGCAAAACAACCATGATCTTTGCCCTTGTAGAATGTATACTTAGTGATACACAGATATTGGTTTCTTTTCCCATTGCCCAGCCCAGTACCTAGCATTCAGTAGATGCTCAATAATGAATGATTGGATTACTATGTAAATGAATGACAAGGAGTGATTTAGAATGGCTTTCCTTCCTTAGCAGGAGACTGGGAGACAAGATCTGAGACTAGGAGGGAGTGGAGATGAAGACCTCTCTGTTAGCTGCCCTCTTGCTTCTACTGCATGGGGGTCTTGGAGCACGCAAAGAGTCAGAACTGAAACCTTCCCAGGGAGCAACATATTCGATGATTTTCTATCTCCTTCTCAGACTTAACTCATATCTGCATTTGGCCAACCAGTGTTATTTGGGGCCACTTTACAGTTGTTTTAATATGTAGTTCAGCAACTTTGTGTTCTATGATGCCATACTAAAAGCCTTGACCTAGGAGAATTAAGGATGAATGGATGCATCCTTGTTCTGTTCTCCATGTCATCTCTGTTCCTATGAAAGGAGATTGCTTAGGATAAGGTGTTTTCATATTGGGATCCAGCTTAGGGAAAACCAGCACAAGAGAAAGCTCACTGCTCAGTAGTTAAGTATTGAACTAGACTAGAGGGCTTTAGGGGAGAGCCTACCCCACCCTTTCATCTTGGTGCACAAGCAATACAGGGAATGGCTCTGGTCTCCAAGGTGTTTCAATCTTGTGTCTGAGAACGACTTCACCCTCCAGCTGTTTGTAACAGAACTGTGGTGTAGCTCTACTAGTTCTTACCAGGGAGGAGAGAGCCAGGCACCCAGAAATGGAAAGAACCTAGTGCAGTGGTCGACAAACTCGCGAGCCACATGTGGCTCTTTGGCCCCTTGGGTGTGGCTCTTCCACAAAATACCGACTCCTGCGCATGGGCCACGAAGTTTCAATCGCACTGTACATGTGCGCCGGCACGTGGTATTTTGTGGAAGAGCCACACTCAAGGGGCCAAAGAGCCGCATGTGGCTCGCGAGCCGCAGTTTGCCGACCACTGACCTGGTGAATTGGCAGTTCTTGGCTGTGCATTCTGTCTGTAATATCTGTGCATTCTGTCTAGTTGATCTTAACAGCTGTGAGGAAATGGTCAGTTGGGTGGTTTTGATGTTTGTTTGCTTGTTAATATAATCGCAGAGGGGAGGTTACAGAACAAAGGCTCCTATTATTAACCTCTTCGCAGGTATATGGAGATTATACTGCTGGTTAAAAGTGAGGCATCTGTGAGTAATTACCTTTCTATTGTGTAGCCTGGGTATGTCACTGTCTGTCTAAGTCCTATAATGCACCCTCATGATACCAGCTTTAAGTCGCAGTGGCTCAAATCCCTGTAGAATGAAATATAAAGTGGTGGAGTCATTATTTTTGTGTCCATGACAAGTTCTATCCTGCTTTCCACTGGGGTGAAGTTCTTTGTGGCCTTTTCATTTGGTGCTGCCAAATGAGAGTCCTATGCAATTTTAAGTGTAGGACTTGGTGCACCCCTCTCCCCCTTCCTACTTTTAGAGCTGCTGAAATTAGAGCTTGACTGAGCCAGGTAAAGTCTTGTCATGTGCCACCTCAAGGCAAGATGGTTTGAACAAATTAACGAATGAGAGTTTTGTTTATGTATTAGACCTTGAGGCCAACCATGTGTTCAAGTGAAGCATTCCTCATTGATCAGAGCTTCTTGCAGGCCAGAGACTGTATTTGCAAGTGTTTAGTGTCACAAACATTAATGACGAGCCATTGAATTCATTTTAATGCTAACAATGCTGTAACAACAGTATCCAAGAAAATTTGGAAAAACAGACTAATTTTTTTTACCAAGTTTGCAGTTATAACTTTTTCAACCTTAAATCTGTACTTTTTAAATAAAACTTTACATTATGTCTTAAGTATTCCCCCATGCTGCTAGTCACTGCTAGCTCAGTGGCATGGAGGAAGTCATTTCACTGGTTGGGTTCCTGTTTTCTCCTTTTATTTTATTTACTTATTGTCAGGGGCTAGCTTATTTTTATTTATTTACTTATTTATTTTTATTTCAGAGAGGAAGGGAGTGGAAGAGAGATAGAAACATTAATTATGAGAGAGAATCAACTATTGGCTGCCTCCTGCACGCCCCCTCCTGGAGATCGAGCCCACAACCCAGGCATGTGCCCTGGTGGGCAATCCAACAATGACTTCCTGGTTCCTAGGTCAAGAACACTCAACCACTGAGCCACATCGGCCAGGCCCATTTTTTTCCTTCTAAACAGGGATATTGAATGAAATAATATCTAGAACCCTTTCCAATTTGGACACTTTATAGTGTTAAGAGGCTTTTACAAAAAATTATCTAAGTTTGCTGTTGATGCTAAACTCCAGATTTTGAGATGTGGAGGCAGCAAGATTAAATAACAGGACGAACGTTCAAGACAGAGTGAGCAGAAAAGTGGTAAATGACTTTTGAAATGGCAAGCATAAGCTAAGGCATGAAGAGAGAATAACCCGGATTGTTTGTGGAATGATGACCTTGCCCGTAGCTCTCTAGTAAGATTCTGGGAAAGATTCTGGGGGTCATCATTGACTGCCCTATCAAGCATTTACTGAAAACCTTGGGGTCTGTATATTAGAGTCTTAGAATTTAATCTCAACTCTGCTGTTAGTTGTTGTGTGACCTTGGGAAGTTACTTAAGATGTCTAATCCTTCGTATTCTCTCATAAACTGGAGGTGATAATACCTATCTTTGGAGTCAAGGGAGACTGAAATTTAGAAATGCAGCGTAGTGCTCGGCACACAGAATGGACTTGATAAATGGGGAGTTTTGCATTGTTATGACTGAAGCTAAAAGAACAAAAGACATGTTGGGCAAAATTAAGAAGGAACTTGGCAGTATCATGTAAAACATGGGGGTTAAATGAGCCAATTCATGGGCAAGTGTTTAGCACAATGCCTGCACATAACACATAATCATTTGAGGTTGGTTGAATCTGATTCACTGGGGGAAGCTAGGATGTCTGGGGAATATTTTAAAGGTAATAAGAAAGAAGACAATCATGTCTTTTTTATAAAATGATCTTCAGAGTCAATTTCCTGGGTCTGCCCACATTTTTTAATAATTAAAAAAAATTTAATGCCACATATTTTCATTTTACAGCTGCAGTTTAGACTTATCAAGGCCTCTACTATAGGTGTATGGTCTCGTGTGACCCAGTAAGAACTTGGCTTTGACAATGGTGGCCTAAACAAAACCCTGATTCATTTAATGTTTTCCCTGATTGATACACATTAGTAAGTGTTCGTTTATTGTTCAGAACAATAAAGGAATGAGGCATTATGACCCAATTCATTTATGGTAAAGCTATAATTTTTACTAGTACATGTTTTAAAACTGTCACTTGCTTGTTTTTACTGGAATTTGGTTATTCTATTTTTTTTTTCATTATTCAGTCTTGCCAGCTTCTCCAAAGCACTGATTTATACACATGGCCACCTTAACCATGTTTTTTTTCAACAAATTCTCAACATGAAAAGATAGTTTTGATTTATGTTTCATATTCGCTTGAGAATGATTTTTAAAATGATAATTAAATGCTAGGCTATTCCTGAGATTGCAACATGATTCCTTTTCAAATACATCTGATCTGAGAACTTCAGCAAAAGACATAAAAGGAAAACCAACAAGAAACAGGACAGATGACAAATGCTGTATGTATTGATGTTAAGTAAAGACAAGCAAACTGTGACCTAAGTGTGTTGGTCTCTAGGGAGCCAGCTGTGGAGCTTTTCTGAGTGTTTGGTATTTTTATCGGATTTCCCTCCCCCAATCACATCGGTGGAGGCTGGATTACAACTGAGAATGCAGAGATTAATGGCCTGTTGTGACTAATCCACCTCACCCCTACTCCTGTTTCTCTGAAATTGATTGAATTTAGAGAAGCAGAAGATAGACCCACACCAGCTAGCTTGATAATAGATCCCGGTGAGTTAATGAGACCTAATAGCTCTAAGTTCATGTAAACAGGAGTCATGGAACTTTCATGGAACACAGTCGCTTTCTGCATTAGGGAATTCTTTTATTCGTTGCTTATTAGATTAGATCCCAATGTGTTGTTTCATAGTCTTTTTTTAAAGGTGAACATTTTCACATGATTACATTAAAAAATTATAACACTATTATAACCCAATTTAAAGTAATTGAGAGAAAAAGAGAAAAGGAGTCACATAACCTGAATGCAACTGTTGTTAAGACTTTGTTCCTTCTAGGTTTTTATTGGAAGCGTTTTTATTTATTTGAAGTTGCATTCCACTATTCTGTTTGGACAAAAAGTCATGTGAGATAAATATATGGTTTGTGTACAGTAAAGCAAGGCCCACCTAAAATGTAGACAAAAACAATGTGAAAATAATTATATATATAGATGGATAGCTATGGCATTGATGAAAATCACCATTTTATGCCAAATTAGTGAGCTCAAATTGGATGAAATTTGAACAGAATTGAACTGTCTAAATCTTTAATTATAAAAATATTGCTCTTGAAAAAAATAATTAGTAGGAAGATAAGAAAGATAAGAAATGTAATAATAGTATTGGAGGTTTTTTAGTAGAAGAAACACTGGAAGAGACAATTTAGAAAGGATTTTTTAAAAGTTTCATTTAACTATTAAAACACAGAAATATGTTTATATGTACTGAGAAGCAATTTAGGTGAGTGATTAAAAGCTTACACAGAGGCAGACCTAGGTTTAAACCCACTTTCTGCCTCTCCCACGCTGGATGGCTTTGGGTAAGTGAACTTCTGCATCTCAGGTTTCTAATCTGCAAAATGGGGATAAAATAGAACCACCTCAGTGATTTTTTTATGTGTTCAATGACATGTGAAAGTAGGCACTTAGTATGATATTGCCAGGCAGACAATAGTGGCTTAATAAATGTGACCCACCAATAACACTATATTCATAACATGTAAGATGCAGCCAGCATCCTATTTGTAAAGGACGAGCATCCTCTGAGTTGCTTGCTTTTGTAGGGAACATTGTCCCATATAGAAGCTCAGAAACCTTCAGTACCTCCCTCTGACTCTACAAAAAGAGTTCACACCAGCAACACTGGTGTGGTAAAGTTTTCTATGATACCCTGGAAGCACCTTTTTGACTTGGCTCCAATTTGCCAACTCACTCTTCTGTGAACACCTTGCACATACATACCTGTGCCTTTGTTCGTGTTGTGTTTCTCCACCTGGCTTTCACCCACCTGGATCACACCCATCTCACAAGTTCAGCCAGCGGGCTCCTTCTCTGTGAATGCCGGGGTCATCAGTCCAGTTGGCCTGAGTCTCTTGGTTCTCTACGCCTCTGGGCTCTTACTGTCTCCAGAGCTGTTCATCACTGACCAGTCTTTCTTTTTCCATCAGATGGAAAACTCACTGTGATCAAGATTCATCTAGTCTATGCTGTTCCCACTCTTAGCGCAACATGCTGATTGGTTGGGTTTTACTCTGCAATTTATAATGATAATTATAAGATTAACTGCAGATATTCCAAGTAGTATTTGTTAATCTGAGTTATTTCCAATTCCTCAACCCACCTATCCCCTCTTAGAAATACTACAGAAGCTCAGGTCAGGGCTCAGTGAATAAACAGCCCACTGGCCAAATCTAGGCAGCTACCTACTTCTGTAAACAAAGTTTTGTGGAACCCAGCCAAGTTCATTCGTTTCTGTATTGTCTATGGCTGCTTCTATGCCACAGCAACAGAGTTGAATAGTTGCAACAGAGACAAAATTGCCTGAAATGCTTAAAATATTTACTGTCTGGTCCTTTGCAGAAAAATTTTGCAATCCTTAATGCAAATGATTGATTTGGATGCGTCCACGAGGTAGGGTGATAAACTGCATTCCTGGATAATCCATTTCTTCAATGGAAGATTGTCTAAATTTTAGGTGAAATATTTTTTAAGTGTTTTTAGCCCTGGCCAGCTTTTCTCAGTGGTTAGAGCATTGGCCAGCGAACCAAAGGGTAGCAGGTTCAATTCCTGGTCCAAGGGCATGTACCTCAATTGCAGGTTCATATCCACAGCCCAGTAGGGAGGCATGCAAAAGGCAACCAATCCATGTTTCTCTCTCTCTGCCCTCCCCTCTCTTCCACTCTGACTTAAAATCAGTGGAAAATATATCCTCAGGTGATGATTTTTTTTGAAGTGTTTTTAAGCATTGAAGCTTTGAGAACTTCAGAATTATCTTGACTTTTGTGGCTATCTTGCCAGCTTTTACTGGCCCAAAGGGGGTTCCTTGTGCACCTCTCTCTGTCAGAAACCGAAAAAGAAATCTTTGTTTGTGCTGGTTTGGATTTCTAAAGCTCCCTTCGCTGTCAGAGGAGCTTGGCACAGCTCGGGCCTTGCCCAGACAACGTTCTGGGGGAAGCCACCCTCCCCTAAGGGATGATTTGTGCTGGGGATGGCAGCTTGGCAGGGAAGGAGCAAGCTTTCCGAGAGAACGGTTCTGCTGCCAGCCCTTTGAAAAAATAACCTCTGCGTTTGGGAATATGAAGGTCAGACCACATTCAGAAATAAGAACGTCACCTGGAAAGACAAGCAATTTTAGGAATGACAACCTGAAAAATCAAACCTTTTCCCCCGGTGATTGAGACAGGCCTGACACATAACCCGAGCCGTGATCAGTTTCTGCACTTGGATCCGTTTCCTCCCAGATACCAAGCTGAATAAGCATGGCGGAGCTCTGGGAGATGGTTGCTGGCCGCCCTGGACAGATGAGGAAATTGAAGTCGGAGAGGCAGTAGCTTACCCTGGCCACAGTGGACATGGGGTCTGTCGTGGACCCCGCAGGACTCCCAGGAGCTGATTTCCAGCCCTCTTAGACATGGCATTTGCAGTGAGAAGCCCCTAAAGCAGATTTCAGAATGCTGCTTGATGGAGGCTCTTCTGAACTCCAGAGCAGGGCTTGGCAAGCAAGTTGTTTTTTTAAGGCCAAGGCCGGGAGCTAAGAACGATTCTTACATTGTTAAATGGGGGAAAGAACTCAAAAGAAGAAGAATATTTCATGACACATGAAAATTATATGAAACCAAAGTTTGGTCCATACATAAAATTTTATTGACACACAGCCACATCCATTCATTTATGTATTTTCTGTTGGCTGTATTTACATTACAACAGCTGAAGCTGAGTTGTCTTAACAGAGCCTCTGGCTGGCAAAGCCTAAAATATTTACTCGCTGGTCCTTCACAAAAAAATATATTTGCTAACCCCGGCTCCAGAATGCATGTAATATAATAACTAAAATCAATTTATTGAACTATAATATATAAAAAATGCACTCATTTTAAAACTACTGTTTAATGAGTTTGGAAAAAGAATACAACCATGTAACCACCACCACCATCACCATCAAGATACAGAACATTTCCATCATCCCTTTAATTTTCTTGTGCTCTGCATAGGCATTTTGAAACTGAAACCCAAGGTTCGACTGCCTGCCACCTCGAAAGCCAAACTTATGAGACAGGTGGTGGTGAAAAAACAGGAAAGAGGTTTATTCACCTGCAGGCAACCTGAAAAGATGGGGGACTATTGTCCAAAGTCTATCTCACTATCTTGGTGTAGGCAGAGGTTTTTATAAGGAGGGAGATAGAAAGCAGAAAAAACAAATCAATGGGAGGGGGTTGAAAAGTTCTCTACGTCCAGGCCAACATGGTCCCATTTCGATAATGATCTCGAAACTGTTCAAGTGATAGTCTGGTGTGCATCATCCTGGTTCTATGGTTGAAGGTCAGCAAATCTCCTAGACCTGGGATGACTGAAGGTTGGAGTTTGTATCCTCTGAAGTTAGTTCCTAGAATTTTTATACAAACATGCTGTTTATCTATAAGCTACATATTAGTCAGAATCAGCACTTACAGGAACAATGTCAAAAGAATGGTGAGGTTTGTTACAATTCTCCACTGTTACGATTAGTTCTCCCATCCTTGAATTCAGGCAACCAAAGATATGATCTTAGTCAATAGTAGTAGCTTTTAAATGTTTGTTTCTTGAGCATTTTGGACCACTAGAGACTATGTTAAAGAAGAGTGGCTGTGGGAATGTGGGGAAATGATTTTATTCTTTCATTTGATAATTTCTTAATTTACTCTAAGCAGCCACTTAACTGTTTGTAATATTAGTAGCTGACAGGTACTATGCCAAGAGCTCTCTATTTATTATCTTATTTAATCGTTTAACCTTATAAGGGAATTCTTATCCATCTTCCATTTTATTAAGAGGAGACCAAGACACCCAGGTTAACTTGTGAAGAGTACACAGCTGATAAGATGTAACCTAAGATTTGAACTCTGATAGTATATCTAAACTCAGAGCATGAACATGCCACTCGCTTACTCAGTTTTCTCTACAAGCCTGCTTGGGGATGAAGTAACAACATTTTATAGAAGAAGGAATCTCAGAGAGGTTAAGCAACTGGTCCATGTCACACAGCTACTAATTGCCAGCCAGGATTTGAACTCCTAACTGCAAGCAGAAGGCACAACACAAAGAGCAATTGAAAAACATTAGTTTGAGAAATCACCCTGCCCTACAGAGAGCTGTGGGTGAACAAGCTGTAGCTAATGCAGAGGGGGAGAGATGGCAGTGGGTGGAAGCAGTCTTGAGCCAGATATCCTTTTTCTTTTTAAACTAATGGATATTCCAAGACTATTTATTTAATATAAGCAACTAATGGCAGTAAAGTGCTTTGAAAAACCCTGAGGGGTACGTCCATGCTGACCAGCATCAATAATCAAAGTCTCTCTTCCTATCCCTTCACAAACAACATTGTATCTACCCTGTTTTGTTTAGATTGAGCAGAAAGCGAAAATCAAAGTCTGAGAGGAGAGCCACTTAGGGTGTCTCTTTCCCTCCTCCTCCTCCTCCTCCTCCTCTTCACACCTGCTATTACAAAGGAAGGTGCCGCTTACCAACCCCTAGTTTGAATGATTACCAGTAAACTGCATTTCTTCAGGGCCTTTTTACTAAGCACTTGGCACCTAAAAGGTACCCCAAAATAGTATTGGTTGTTCTAACTTTCTAGGAGCACCCCATCAGCCTCTCTGCAGGCTTTTCTTACTTACCCAGGTCAGGAGTTATGTCCACTGGGGTCCTTGGTTATATATAACAGAACCCCTTCAAGACTAGTGTCCACAGAGAAGAAATTCATTAAAGCATCAGAGGTGCTTACTGCACCTGCGGGTGGGCCAAGGAATCAGAATGGAAGACTACGCTTATAAGAACGTGCTGTGGGATTGTTCTAGAGAAAGACCCCTCCTTCTGCCTCTGCTGAGGAGAGATTGCCGAATCCCATCACTGATGTGGACGGGTCACTAGACACCCCTGGTGTCCAGAAAGCTGGACAGTCCTCCTCCAAACTTACCGGAAAACGGATTCCACGTCAGGACCTACTTCCTCATGTTGTTCACTCAGAACTGAAGTCTCAGGCATGTGAGGTTGGCCAATTTCAGCCACGTTCTGTGCCCTCTGAAAAGTCAAGTTCAGGGTTCAACCTGGGTGGGATTGAACGCAGAAGTCAGGAAATAATACTCCAAACATACTGAGATGGCTGAATAATGGCCCCCTAAAATGTCCAAGTCCTAATATTAGGATTCTGGGAATATGTTAAAAGGGACTTTGCAGGTGTGATTAAATTAAGGGTCTTGAGATGGGAGATTATATTGTATTAGGCCCAATATAATCACAAGGATCCTTATAAGAGGAAGATCAGAACCAGAGAAAGTAGAGGTCAGAAGCTGAGGCTGAAGTGATGTGCTTTCAGGATGGAATAAGCGGCCTGTGAGCTAAGCAATGCAGAAGTTCTCTAGTAGCTAAAAAACACAAGGTAATGATTCTCCCCTAGAATCTCAGGAAGGAACACAGGCCTGCAGACACCTTGATCGTAGCCCCCTAAGACTCATTTCAGACTTCTGAACCCCAGAATTATGAGACAATAAATATGAACATGCCACTCGCTTACTCAGTTTTCTCTACAAGCCTGCTTGGGGATGAAGTAACAACATTTTATAGAAGAAGGAATCTCAGAGAGGTTAAGCAACTGGTCCATGTCACACAGCTACTAATTGCCAGCCAGGATTTGAACTCCTAACTGCAAGCAGAAGGCACAACACAAAGAGCAATTGAAAAACATTAGTTTGAGAAATCACCCTGCCCTACAGAGAGCTGTGGGTGAACAAGCTGTAGCTAATGCAGAGGGGGAGAGATGGCAGTGGGTGGAAGCAGTCTTGAGCCAGATATCCTTTTTCTTTTTAAACTAATGGATATTCCAAGACTATTTATTTAATATAAGCAACTAATGGCAGTAAAGTGCTTTGAAAAACCCTGAGGGGTACGTCCATGCTGACCAGCATCAATAATCAAAGTCTCTCTTCCTATCCCTTCACAAACAACATTGTATCTACCCTGTTTTGTTTAGATTGAGCAGAAAGCGAAAATCAAAGTCTGAGAGGAGAGCCACTTAGGGTGTCTCTTTCCCTCCTCCTCCTCCTCCTCCTCCTCTTCACACCTGCTATTACAAAGGAAGGTGCCGCTTACCAACCCCTAGTTTGAATGATTACCAGTAAACTGCATTTCTTCAGGGCCTTTTTACTAAGCACTTGGCACCTAAAAGGTACCCCAAAATAGTATTGGTTGTTCTAACTTTCTAGGAGCATCCCATCAGCCTCTCTGCAGGCTTTTCTTACTTACCCAGGTCAGGAGTTATGTCCACTGGGGTCCTTGGTTATATATAACAGAACCCCTTCAAGACTAGTGTCCACAGAGAAGAAATTCATTAAAGGATCAGAGGTGCTTACTGCATCTGTGGGTGGGCCAAGGAATCAGAATGGAAGACTACACTTATAAGAACGTGCTGTGGGATTGTTCTAGAGAAAGACCCCTCCTTCTGCCTCTGCTGAGGAGAGATTGCCGAATCCCATCACTGATGTGGACGGGTCACTAGACACCCCTGGTGTCCAGAAAGCTGGACAGTCCTCCTCCAAACTTACCGGAAAACGGATTCCACGTCAGGACCTACTTCCTCATGTTGTTCACTCAGAACTGAAGTCTCAGGCATGTGAGGTTGGCCAATTTCAGCCACGTTCTGTGCCCTCTGAAAAGTCAAGTTCAGGGTTCAACCTGGGTGGGATTGAACGCAGAAGTCAGGAAATAATACTCCAAACATACTGAGATGGCTGAATAATGGCCCCCTAAAATGTCCAAGTCCTAATATTAGGATTCTGGGAATATGTTAAAAGGGACTTTGCAGGTGTGATTAAATTAAGGGTCTTGAGATGGGAGATTATATTGTATTAGGCCCAATATAATCACAAGGATCCTTATAAGAGGAAGATCAGAACCAGAGAAAGTAGAGGTCAGAAGCTGAGGCTGAAGTGATGTGCTTTCAGGATGGAATAAGGGGCCTGTGAGCTAAGCAATGCAGAAGTTCTCTAGTAGCTAAAAGAGACAAGGTAATGATTCTCCCCTAGAATCTCAGGAAGGAACACAGGCCTGCAGACACCTTGATCGTAGCCCCCTAAGACTCATTTCAGACTTCTGAACCCCAGAATTATGAAGACAATAAATGCGTGTTGTTTAAAGCCATTATGTTTGTAATAATATGTTACAGCAGCAATAAGAAACTAATACACATATAGACTTCTGAACCCCAGAATTATGAAGACAATAAATGCATGTTGTTTAAAGCTATTACGTTTGTAATAATATGTTACAGCAGCAATACACATAGGAAAAGTATTCAAAGTGTGATGGGAAGCCAGAAAGCATGACCAATGTCATTAAAGCAGCATCGAAGGAAACCTAGAAAAATTGTTTCCCATGTTCAATTCACATAGGGTTTCATCCCCCCACTCTGAGAGCATTCTAATATAATCCTGGAGCCAGATTGGATGAACACACTGAGGAAGTTGCTTTTGATTATTCAGCTTGTGCACCTACTTTATTCATTCCATGATTTATTCAACAAATAGTTTACTCATTAAATAAATATTTACTGGAGTTAAGTGCCAAGCACTGGGAAAGATCCTATGGTTACAAAGCAAAATCAGAGAATGAGACTGAGAGCTAACAGTCAAGAAGTTCAGAGACACTGGGTTTAGATTGAACCGATTTCCAGTTGTCTGTATATATCAAGTCCCACCAAAAATCCATGTTAGGGTGGTTTGGAAGAATAGGAGTTAGGCTGTCCAGATTTTTCCAGAAGAAGAGCCCTAACAATTTATATATAAAGGCATTATAACTGGAATAAATATATTTCAATTGAATGTCTATTGTAGTAGTAGCCAACCCTGACTGAGTGCTTAAGAAGTTTATGTGCTTTATCTATAATAATAAAAGCATAATATGCTAATTATACCGGATGTCCTTCTGAAGCCGGGGCTGCGAGGGAAGCCCGGGTCCCAGGTGCCTGCCAGCAGCTGGAGGGCAGCCCAGGTCCTGGGTGCCAGAGGGAAGCTGGTGCTGGCAGCCGGGGGAAGGAAGGCCTACTCTTGCACGAATTTCATGCATCAGGCCTCTAGTTTTCATATCATTGTCACATCAACCCCATGAGGTATGGACAATTATTATTCCCATTTTACATATGAGGAAACTGAACTGTAGAAAATATGATCAAATTCACATTGCTAGGTAACAGAGCTGGGATTTAAGCCTCAGGTCTTTTGACACCTGGATACGTGTTTTGTGGCTCTCCCTGCTTGTGTGCCAAGCACTGGGTTAGGGGCTAGGGATTCAGGTCAGGATCCCCAAATACGTGAATCTCAACGTTCAGTAGATAAAGTAAAATAAGCTATGAGAATGCAAACAAAGCATTACATAGCTTTCCAAGTTGACTGATTTTAAAAGGGAAAACCCTCATTTGTATATACAATTTCTGGTGCATTTAGTTAAAGATCTTATTAGTTTACACCTGAAGGAGAAGAAACCCCTATGTTTCTTTGACCAAATTAGGCACAAAATACATTCTAGATTATGTCAATTTTAAAATAATATTACATAAGGAATATACATATAATTATACTCTCTCCTGTCTCCTTCCATTCACCTGTAGCTGTAAGCTCAGGTCAGCACTTTGGTCAATGGTATTGTTTACATTCATACCCCTTGAAGCCTATTTTCAGAAAGTGTAAGGGTCTTAGGTGGGTGCCTCCCCTCTGCAGTGGCTCATCAGCACCCACAGGAAATGCTGAGTCTGGGCAGAACTGAAGCGAGGACACACAGATACCACTTATCACTCCCAGGCTGAGTAGGTAGGCTGTGTAAGGCCTCTTGCCCACTGAGCCAGGAGCTCCGTCTTAACCAAATGACGCCAAGTGTTCTGTTCCCTCGGTTCTGGGAGCTGCTGCTTTGCTGAGTTACTGCTCAGCAGTCCTGTTGACAGATGGTATGCCGTGCTCATTAAATCAGGATCCTCTTCACTCCAAGGGCCCCAGGCATGTTGGGAAATAGACTCGGTGGTGTTTTCCAATGCTGGATGGTCTGCAGCTCAAAAGCGTGAAGATAAATATTCTACTTCATTGTGCATCCACTCACTCAGGCCTTACTGGGTCTATTCCCTTCACGTTGACAGGGCACATTTAGAAGAGTGAAATGGAGTGCTTTCAGGCACCCAGCTCCTCCACCCATCACTTTCTCTTATGCTATACAAGCTTGACTCTTTTCTCTGAGACTTGTCTCCACACAGTGTTTTATATCAGTTATGTACCATATCCTGAACCAAAAAAGAGCCCTTCCTAGTCCAGTGTTCAGGGCTTACCTTTGTTTTTGAGGCAGCATTTTGCAAAGCTTATTCCTTTGAGCACTTGTTGGAGGACAAGAGGGGGCGCTGTTATAAACCAGTGTGGCTTCAGCAAGTGTGACTACAGAACAATGATGTTAATAAGTTCTGTATTTATCTTAAGAGCGATGGGAAGCCACAAGAGGGTCATAAGCTGGGGTGGGGCGGGGGAGGGTTCACATGATCACATTTGAGGCTTAAGAAGACCTCTTTGGCCACAAATTGGAGAATTGACTGGGAGTGAAGTAGGGTGAGGAAGACAGGTGACCTTGAAAGAGGCCATCAGGAGACTCTGGCAGTCTAAGTTGGAGATGGAGGTAAGCTGACGAAGGTGGTGTTGGATATGGAGAGCTATGGAAAAGTCAGGAGCTGTTTAGGACATGGAGTTTAAAAAATTGCATATGGTGGGAATGAGGGAGAAGGGTGGGTCAGAACAAGACCCAAGTTTTTGGCTGATGAACTGTGTGGATGACAGTGTCATTCATGGATCTAGGTCACAATGGAAGAGGGGAGCCATCATGCATAGCATTCACTCTGCATTGAGTCCCAAAGAATTGCAAGCCACCATGAAAGGAAGAAGATGTGTAGAGTTGGGGAGCAGGAGAAAGGGAGATACTAATGAAAGAAAGAGAACACAGTCTCCTCTACCAGAGTTTACCATGGTATAAGAACAAACAAACCTGCTATTACTATTACCTGTAACTAGTACTGGCAATACCACTATTACTATTGTTTGCTTAGAAAATGTCTAAATCTTAACAAGTCTTCAATTCTTACAAAAACCACCTTGATAGGTATCATTCATTGCTCCTGTAGAGCTGAACAGACTGAGGCTCAGAGATATTAAGTAATTTAGCTGGAACTAGCAAGTGGCTGAGCTCTGAGTTGAACGCAAGTTTGCCTGGCTCTAAAGAATATACTCATAACTCCTAGTGAAAACTGTCACCCAAGGGGCAAATAAATGGGTGCAGGGTGAGGGTGATGAACATTAAGAATAAAGTGCTGAGATAACAAAGGAGGTTGTTGTAGGGATATTTCTTGGAGCAGTTGAGGTCCGCTGGTTTTGAATGAGGCTGTATATGCCAAATATCTGCGTGCAAGGACATTAGTTTGAAGTAGGGAGCAAATAAATGGGATTAATAACATGTAGGGTGAAGAGGGCATTGGAGGTAGCTTTCTGAAACAACATTCTGCTTATAACCTTTGATGATGTTACTTTGCCAGTGAGATAAATGCTTAGCTTGGCCCACGTGACTCTCATGACCTTTATAAATTCCCTTCCTGCCTCCCCTCTGTGTGTGCCCTACGTTCCAGCCATAAAGGAACTTCCCTCCCTCACTGCTTCTTTTCCTTCTATGTTTTCTTTCTTCCTTTTCCCCTGTATTCCTTCCCATTTTCACTTATTTATTCAATATTCATAAATTGAGCACCCTGTGAACTATACTAAGTCTTGAAGGTCTTGGGGACATGAAGATAAAAATCCTCAAGGAGCTCATGGGTGGCTATAATACATTGAGTTCATAAATCATTGTGTTATACTTTGAAATACACACGTTGGGTGGTATAAAAAGAGACCAGAAGAGGGTGTGGCTCTATATAAAGGAGGTGGACATTGAGCTGGGGGTAGGAACAGGTGGAAATTGTCAGATGTGTGGAGGAGTAGGGCTTTTCTGTCAAGGTTGACAACATGTGCCTAAAAAAGCAGCAGGTATAGGAAAACAGTGTTCCACAAATATCAGTCTGTACCGTCTCTGTGATGTGACTGTTATTTTTCACCGTGTTACCATCCTTTGCATTTCTCTCCCCAAATCCCGAGGCCTCTTCTTTCACTGTCTTCTCTTCTGCTTCCTTTCACCCCTTTGCTGACTCTCGATTAAACTCTTCATTGTGGCTCTCTGACAATTTCTGCCCTGCTTTGCTAACCACTTTAAAAAATAGACATTTAAAAGCCTTCTGTGGGTCTCCCGCTAGGTTATGGCTGTCCTGCTGTGTGAATCGACGTTCCCTGCCCAGAGGACGTGTGCCCCACCGCTGGGGCCCTGGAGGCTGGGAGGCTTGCATAGAGGTGTGCACCATGGGCTGTGCGCACTGACAGCTTGATGTCTGCTCCCGGGGTCAGTCACCTGCCGTGTGCCTGCCTTCAGCAAAGGGCAGGGCACCAGATTGCTTGCTCACCAACAGGGTGAGGCCTGGACAGGGAGTGAGGCAGCCTCATGCCATATGGATCAGGTCCAGCCTGACTCCCAGCTTTTTTGTTGTTGTTTTTTCATCTTTGATGTCACATGATGCTTACCTGCATATTCAGCCTGACCATGGTTCTCGGGGCCACTCCAGCGCGGAGCTAGGGCTGATTCAGGCCATCTTACCCTGTGTATTGGACTCTGTTCCAAGGTACACTTGCTGTTGTCTTGCTCTGGTGGTCCTGTGCCTCAGCTGAGTCATGAGATTTCACCAGCATCTGGGACCAGATCCCCAGTTTGTGGCTTGGTTCTATTGAATAATTGGACTACGTGCAACTGACTCTCCCTATACCTAGTGCCTTTCTTTCTGCAGGCATCATACAGGGACCTTGGAATCTCTAGGCTTCGGCACAACGTTCTCCCTAATTTGGTTCTACTACCCATTGACTAAGCTCGCTAGAATCCACTGGACTCAGGTTGTGGGAGCCCAGGAAAAGATGCGAATTCTGAATATACAGTGTGCCTTCATTCCCCATGGCTGCACCCCATATACAGGTCAGGAGCCCAGATATCAGCTGTTGTTGCTCATCCTAATTATTCTGAATTAGAGGCCTGGTGCACAGAATTCGTGCACTGGTAGGTTCCCTAGGCCTGGCAGGCGATCAGGGCCGATCTGTTGGGCAACCGGCGGGGTGATCAGGGTCCCTGCTCGCACCCGTCTTGTCCTGGCACCGCCTGCTCACCTGCTCCACCATCCTGCCCCAGTCCTGCCTCATCAGGGTGTGGCTTGGTTCTATTGAATAATTGGACTACGTGCAACTGACTCTCCCTATACCTAGTGCCTTTCTTTCTGCAGGCATCATACAGGGACCTTGGAATCTCTAGGCTTCGGCACAACGTTCTCCCTAATTTGGTTCTACTACCCATTGACTAAGCTCGCTAGAATCCACTGGACTCAGGTTGTGGGAGCCCAGGAAAAGATGCAAATTCTGAATATACAGTGTGCCTTCATTCCCCATGGCTGCACCCCATATACAGGTCAAGAGCCCAGATATCAGTTGTTGTTGCTCATCCTAATTATTCTGAATTAGAGGCCCAGTGCACAGAATTCGTGCACTGATAGGTTCCCTAGGCCTGGCAGGCGATCAGGGCCGATCTGTCGGGCAACCGGCGGGGTGATTGGAGTCCCTGCTCGCACCCTCCTTGTCCTGGTGCCGCCTGCTCACCTGCTCCACCATCCCGCCCCAGTCCCGCTCTCATCAGGGCCCATCAGGGCTGGCAGCGCCTCCATTGCCTGCGGCCAGCAGTGCCGCGTTGCCAACGCCCACCATGTTCTGCGCTGCCCCCTGGTGGTCAGTGCACGTCTAACTCCTGGTCGATTGAACTCCCATCCATGGGGACAATTTGCATATTAGCCTTTTATTATATAGGACTAGTGGCCCGGTGCACGAAATTTGTGCAGGGGTGGTGGTGTCCCTCAGCCCGGCCTGCACCCTCTCCATTCTGGGACCACTGGCTCCTAACCACTCACCTGCCTGCCTGCCCAATCGCCCCTAACCACTCTGCCTGCTGGCCTGCTTGCTCCCAACTGCCCCCCTCCCCAGGCCTGCTTGCCCCCAACTGACCTCCCCTGCCGGAATCATGGCCCCCAACTGCCCTGTCCAGTCTCCCAAAAGGTCTCCCAGTCTAATTAGCATATTACCCTTTTATTAGTATAGATAATATATCCATTAACATGCACCTACTCTGCCCATTACTGTGCTAAGCACTTGGTAATTAGTGCACATAGCTTCACAGTGGCTCCATGAGAAGGGTATTCCAAGGTGCTAGGACTGCAGCTCAGGCAGCCTTGCTCCAAAGCCCTTTTCTGAACCAGAGTCCACTTCGATTGGAGCATGTCCTCTTATTGTCATGCTCAGAGCTTTTCCAGCCAAACCAGCTTTTAGTAGCCTCTTGCTCTGGGTCTGCTTCTTCAATGCTTCCATAGCTCTCGTGGGCAACTCTTGTTCCAGTCTGGTCCCTTCTTCCATAATTGGAAAATGGCCAATTAAGTAATTGGACCATGTGTGCAGCTGAATCTCAAAATGATCCTAGAATGGACATAAGGATTCTGAAAGGACCATTAGTGTCAAATTGTATACCAAACAGCCAATGAATATTTATTGTGTAATATTTCTGTGCTCAGCTGTTCCCAGTATTATAAAGAGACTAGTGGCCCGGTGCAGAGATTCATGCACATTGAAAGGAAATTAATTAGAAGGTGGCCGGTGAGGCGGGACTGGGCAAGATGGGCTGGACACACCCTGGAGCCAACATCCCATGGCCCTTCCCTGGCCTGCCTCGCCTGGGGTGGCACCGCAGCTCGAAGGGTGTCTGTGTAGTGAGCGGGGTCCCTTGGAAGGTGGGGTCCCTCAGCCTGCAGGGATCAGGCCAAAACAGCTCTCCGACATCCCCCGAGGGGTCCCAGAGTGAGAGAGCTCCCTCCTCTCTGATTCGAGGGTGTGTCACCCGAAAACCACCACTGCCAAGTCACAGCAGATCGGCAGCTCCTGCTTTGAGCATCTGCCCCCTGGTGGCCAGTGTGCTTCATACCTACCAGATGGTCAAACAGTGGGATGGTCACTTAGCCTTTTATATATATAGAGATTGCATGGAAGAAGAGGTCTCAATGGTGAAGCCCAGAGATCCTAGAACTGCATAATCTTGAATACTTATGTCACCACATAGTATCCAAGTGATCTTGTGCAAGTTACTTATCCTCTGTATGCCTCAGTATTCTCATCTGCAAAAGGGGGATAATAATAGTACCTACTTAATAGGGTTCTTATACGGATTAAGTGACTTAAGTCTTGTAGAGCACAACTATACACAGTAAGTGTTAAATAACCATTTGCTCTGATGATGTTGATGACCATGGTTAAGGAGAACATGGCAGTATTGTCCCTGTTTCAACAAGCATTGAGTCTAATGAGGCAGACCTTAAATCACACTAAACAAAATGAGACCATATATAATTAAATATTAGTATGGGTAATGAATATCAGAAGTTTAATAAGGTTCTCAATAATTCTTGGGGAAAATTGGTAAAGGCAACATGGAGTAGGGACTTGACCATGGCTTTGGGGCTGAGTAGGCTGGAGAGAGGCAGAGGGGAAAGTGTTGGCTCAGTGTTCTTGACATGGGGGCTGCTTCCTTTAATAAGAGCACTGATGGTCCTTCTTATAGTGTTTGTTAGCCAAATTTCCAGCCGAATAAACAAAGCCCAGGATTCTAGGTCTAAGCTGAAATTTGGGGGGCTTGCATTAGTCATGGGAGTAGAGTGTGATTTTCCCTTGGGTAGCAGAGCATGGAATGGAAGGTGATTCAAGAGATGATGCCCAGCAGTGGAAAGGGCCTGGAAGCTGGACCGTCCAATCAAGCTTCCGCTGAGCAGCTGAGTTGGAAGGCAAAATAAAGGCATTGACCCCAAATATTGGAAACTGGTGATAAATGCTAGGAGAAGAGGGCATGGAATGAAAGATAGAAAACATAGCATGGGGATGGAGAGGAGCAAGCTGGGAAGGGCTTCAATGGACAAATTAAGGCAAATAAATTCTAATTAAGGCATCAGATGAATTAACTCAAATTAAGGCATCAGATCTTGCATCAGTGGAGTCCTAGGGGAATTGGCCATAAGGCAAATGGTTCCTAATGACAGAGATGGGATTAGAAGAGATCCAAGTCTAGAGGTTCTGATGTGGGAATCAGCCCCAAGACAAACACCACAGTAGGTGACCCATGAAGACCATTGTCAGATTCAGCTTGGGGGACACTCAGTGATCTTGGCTTATATGGGAAGAAATTTTATGAGATTGAATGGTGACTATGTCTTTCTTTCAAAATATATTTATTAAGTTTTTGTTGTGTTGGAGATACTATACTTTTTGAAACCATGATGGAGACAGAGGTGACTTGCCATGCATCTTTTGGTTGAGAAGCTAACAGTCTAAAAGACAAGATAAATCCTATTCACAAATAACTAACACAAGGTAGAAAGGAGCACCTGATATAAAAGGGGCAGAGATCAAGAGCCTTAGGAGGGCAGAGAAGGGAATGATTGCTATAACGGAGCCGGGTGACTCACAGCCCCAGAGCCGGCATTGGAATCACCTAGCCCATGACCAGATTTCTGCTCCACCACTTGACATATGTTGTGTTCCTGGGCAGGTACATGCAATTTCTTTGACTGTATCCTCAACTGTAAAGTGTGGATCAAAGTGGTACCTATCTAACAGAGCTATTTCTAGGATTAACTGAGATACTGCATGCAAAGTGTGTGCCACTTAATAAATGATAGTTGCTATGAATTCCAATGGACTATTTCATTAGGGTCATATCCCAGGGAAATGTAGGTCCAGCGGATATCTGATAGCAGAGATTGAGGGTCAGCTGAAAATGGAAGAAAAGGGCTTAGTAGCACAGAGGAGGAATTAACTTTAGTGTAATAGAAAAGAGAGAATTATTGCCAGGCTGAGCTCCTTCCACTCTTTCAGAATTTAGTGGCTGAATGTATGTACATAACTCCCAGGGAGCTAGAAGGCACCAGCTTCTCCTTCCCCACCCACTTCCTCCCTGAATAGCACAGAGATGCCTCCTAACTGGAGTGGAACTGGCTGGTGAAAGTGTACATTGGTGTTCCTTTATCAGACAGCAAGTCTGTAGCGTCGATTAAAATCTAAACAGAGGCCCTGGCCTAATAACTCAGTTGATTGAAGTGTTGTCCCGTACACTGAGGTTGCAGATTCAATTCCCAGTCAGGGTACATACAAGAATCAACCAATGGCCCTGACCGGTTTGGCTCAGTGGATGGAGCATCGGCCTGCGAACTGAAGGGTCCCAGGGTCGATTCCGGTCAGGGGCATGTACCTTGGTTGCGGGCATATCCCCAGTGGGGGTTGTGCAGGAGGCAGCTGATCGATGTTTCTGTCGCATGGATGTTTCTAGCTCTCTGCCCCTCTCCCTTCCTCTCTGTAAAAAAATCAATAAAATATATTTTTTTTAAAAAGAATCAACCAATGAATGCATAAATAAGTGGAACAACAAATTGATGGTTCCTTTTCTCTCTCTCTAAAAATCAATCAATCAATAAAAAATTTAAATAAAGAAACAATGTGAATGCCCCTGAGGCCACAATTAATACCTCTCAGTGTGTACTATGGAGAAATATGCACACATGTGCACATATGTGCAATAGGAAGCATGTACAAGATTCTCCGTGTGGCATGGTTTGAGCCTAAAGACATTGGGCATCACCCAAATCTCCATCCGCCAAAATGGGATAAACTGTGATGAACTAAGAAACCATGGATCTACAGCATACAATACTATGCAGCCGTGACCAAATTTGGGGAAGAGCTCTTTGTCCTATGTGGCGGGGTCTCCAGAACATAAGTTAAGAAATAAGCTTCCTGGACAATATGTGTAGTGTTCTATTTATATAAAAATACACATAGATGTTTATGATTCCATATGAAGAAGTCTAGAAGGATGCACACTAAATTGGTAACAGTTATTACCTAATAGGGGGAGTGAAATTATGATCAGGGAGGTGAGAAGAGGAACTTGAGCCCTACGAATACTGTCAGAATTACTGTGAAGATGTGTTCATATTTTGTATAATTGAAAAAAAACAAGTGCATAAGTAAAATAAAGAAGCCTGAAGTGTTTACTCCCATTAGCCATCTATTCACCTCACTCCTAGGCACATTTCAAAATGGCGGCCATTAAGTTCTTTAGCAAATGCAGTAGAGAAAAGTTGTGGCTTAGTTTATTTTCATGTACTAACCCTTTCTGAGCTGAGCTAGTTTTAAAAAAAAGTATGTTGCCATTTTTAAAAATTTTGCAAACAGTTGCACAATTAAATTTGGTTCCTAAATTTCATGGAGAATGATTTAATGTTCTCCCACACATTGCTGGCATGCAATATGTTCTAAATAAAATGAGCTATGTGGAAATATAAATAACATTTATGTGAGATGGACAGCCCTCTTTAGCTTGTTTTGTGGTGGTGTGTTTTTTTTTACAAATTGACATGAAAATGCCCATTTTAAATGTACATTTAGGCAGGAAAATTGCCATGATCATAATAGTATAAGAAAAAAGAATGGTCCCAAAGACTGATGCTTTCAAGTGCACAGCGTGAACTCACGACTCTTCCAACCATCCAGATATGTTGGCCAAACATTCAGATGAAGACTCAAGCTGACAGCCATACATTTGTTCATTTTCAAATGTCTAAATGACTGATGGACTTTGCAGATTCACATATTGGCTCTTGGAAGAGGTAAATAGAGACTACATTACATCCAAATTAAAATAATAATAATAGCCATATTGGTATGTATTCAAAAGCACATTCATATTCCTGCATACCTGAACCTTGTAGAAACCTGGCTGGTTATTTAGAGCTGATATTGTTAACACCATTTTACAAACTACAACATTGAGTTTCAGACAGATGTCATAGGTTTGTCCAGGATGGCACAGGCAATAGCATAGCCACTGTTTTTCCTCATAGTATGTATCATTAATATACATTACATTATATGTGTATCTTTTTTTCTGATATGACTCTCTTACTAAAATGAAATTTTTATTAAGGACTGGGCTTTGCCTATTCTCTTCATTGTCTAGAATAGCACTTAGAATACAGATAGGAAGTACTCCACAAATAGCTATTGAATGAAAGAAAGGAAGAAAGGAAGAAAGGAAGGAAGGAAGGAGGGTAGGGAGGAAGGAAGGAAGGAAGGAAG
>NW_005371890.1:414472-473292 GCF_000412655.1 Myotis brandtii | reverse complement strand
GAAGGGAGGGAGGGAGGGAGGGAGGAAGGAAGGAAGGAAGGAAGGAAGGAAGGAAGGAAGGAAGGAAGGAAGGAAGAAAAGACAGACCTGAGACTGAGCTAGCATCTAGTTCAGCATTCTTTCCATAATACCAATTATCCCAAACCTATATAGAGTTGTGATAGCAAACATGGGGAGGCATCTCCCATAAAGAAAATCCAGGAGAATCTGAATCATAGACTCTCTTCATGGACCCTTTCTGGGACAGACAGGAAATGTTTCAATGAAGAAAATTCAGGGGTGACATTGGGAGAGTCAGTCATGAGGGACCTACCATGGTGAGAGAAGGCACCAAGATTTTCCAAACGCAGGGTCTGGTTAGAGGTGGGGAGACATAATGTCTTTGGTAGTGCAAAGATTGGGGATTACTGATTAAAACTGACCTTGTTTTTCAAAACACAACCCCTCATGAAACAGAAACGGAGAAATTAATGTTAAATTTGGGGCTTTCCAATTTCAATTTCTCTTGAATAAAAGCCATAGCTTTTGAACCCAAGGGGATATTTAACTTGTTTAATAACGCTTAACTAAAAACCAGCCTCCATTCCACTATACTAATTCTGGGGCTTTTTTTTTCTTTTTTAATAAAGTGGATAGCAGTATTCTGGAACGCTCTATCAGAAGCCAATAGTCTTTCCAGTGATACAAGGAAGCTCAATAATTTGGAGAGGGGCAAGGACAAGGGTGAGATAAATGAGGCACTTGCCTCTGGTGCAAACCTAAGGTGATCCAAAAACCTCATCAATTAAGATCAGTCATATTTTAATGAAATATTTATAAGAAATCAAAATTAGTGTGAACAGAATATCTATATTTTTAATAAAGACAGGATCACTAATACTGATTTTTGCCTTTTGTCTTAAGTTCCCAGATGGTTCATCACAGCACTGTCAAATTTTGTTATTTAAAATTCTGATATTTTGCTTACAGTGGTTGTTTTGTAAACAGAAATGGATATGCATTCACTTGGATTTTTAAAATAGTGAGTTAAAATGTTAACCATCTGTTTTGCTGAATTTGGGGGTTCACCTTAAATTTTGCCTCCCTCCCATCACCGTAATCCCAGCATCTAAGGGTTCATTATGAGTATTTGACTCTGTAGCCATTTTTCTGTTTTGTGAGGTTTTTTTGTAACTCTTCTCCCTCTCCAAGCTGTGTTAATGTCTGTTTGGGTAGTTCTGATGGAAGTATCATATCTGTAAAGGGGTTTTCGCTACAGAATAAAAGACAGTGGGAAGTGTGTTTTTGTGGAAGAGGTTTTGGTGGGCTGATCCCAGTACTAGGATAATAATCGCTCCTTCTGAGCGATGCGCCAGAACTGGGGGAGGTGTGAGTCGGTCAGGGCTGCTAATGACCAGCTCTTGCCTGCAGGTTCCTGGAGGTGGTTAGATGGGAGGGCAGCGCAGGTGGGCACAGAGGCAGGCCTGTGGTTTGGGAGACAGATGGGCTTTCTTTTTGTAACAAAACTCATGCTTAGTTGAGTTCCTAGTTGCAAGTCGTTGTGATAGGCCTGGTGCCTTCTTAACAGGGATTGGAAATGAATAGCCCGCGTTTTATTTTGCCGTGACATGTGTGTGTAAGTAAGATAGACAGGAATGCACTCTATTTTTTTCTCCTTTTATGTGATTGCTGGGGAAGTTTATTGGGAGGCTGCACTTCTCTTTCCTTTTCTATGAAGGCCTCTTTCCAGTGAAAATTCTGGAGTGGGTTCATGGCTCCCCATTCCTAAGCCTATGGGAGTGGTCTATGGAAGAGCCATTGGGCAGCTTGGTTCCGGGTACACACTGTGCGTTAGTTTGTGTGCTAAGCAGCAGTCATATTTTTTGAAGCAATATCCCACATCATTTACACCCTCTCCCTATTAATGCTGATGAGCAGTTTTGCCAAAAATAGCAGAATCAGGAGGAGCTCTGAATGTCTTCCTTGTGTTTTCATTTTGTTAAACCAACCAACCTAGAGGTGATTCAGAGAAGCTGAATCCTCGGAGAATGCTCCTGAGAAGCTCAGTGCATTTGCCACAGGGCTGCAGAATAGTCGGTGGTCCGGCGTTTTGAGGCTACCTGCTCCAAGGGAAACTCTGACAGTACTTGAGTGGATTAGGTGCCAAACCACAAATGCAAACAAGTAGAAGCCAGTCAGATTCTAGGAGGCACAGGCGGCGATGGGAGAAGGTCTCAACAGGACAAGGGAAGATATCCAGGTAGACATGCAGTCATCACCTGAGCAGTCATGTCATAGACAAGAGCCCATGATGGGGGCAGAGCTAGTGTTAGAGGGTCCCAGAGGTGGGAAGGGCCTGGGGTGCAAAGACTGATCTAGTTCTCAGAATGACTGACATGGGTCAACACAAAGAAGAAATCTGGGGTACTTTGAAGCCAGGACCTGATAGGTAGAAGGAGAAAGTTTGAACCAAGTTATTAAAATAAAGTCCTCTGGGTGGAACCAGGGCTGGAGAGGATACACACAGGACCAGACACAAGACTTCCAAATAAGTACACTCGGACTTGTTATCTCTTTTTTTGTAGGGCCAATGCTGGTCTCAGAGGAGGAAACAAGGCTGCCCCTGTAGATGACAGGTTAAGTCCGTGGTCGGCAAACCGCTGCTCGCGAGCCACATGCAGCTCTTTGGCCCCTTCAATGTGGCTCTTCCACAAAATACCACATGCGGGCGCGCACGTGCAGTGCGATTGAAACTTCGTACCTTTGCTGCCCATTCCTGGAGACATCTTGTTTCCTGCTATAAACCAGACCTGTTGAAACTCAGTATACCTGGTGTGGAACACAAACCATTGAAAGAGAGACAAGGTGGGAGTCCTGATCTAGTATATTCTTCCCCTAGTCCCGTGGTCAGAAAACCGCGGCTCGCGAGCCACATGAGGCTCTTTGGTCCTTTGAGTGTGGCTCTTCCACAAAATACCACGTGCGGGCACACACGTACAGTGCGATTGAAACTTCGTGGCCCATGTGCAGAAGTCGGTATTTTGTGGAAGAGCCGGTATTTTGTGGAAGAGCCACACTGAAGGGGCCAAAGAGCCACATGTGGCCCGCGAGCCGCGGTTTGCCGAGCCGCAGTTTGCCGACCACTGGGTTAAGTAATAGAGAAATGCAAGGACCGGATATGACAGCTTACACTCATTAGGTGCTATGTACCAGGGATGCTTTTAAAAGTCTCACATTTGGCCCTAATACAACACTATGAATTCAGTATTATCCTCCCCACTGGGATAAGTAACTTGCTCCAGGTCATAGAGGCAGAAGTAGGACTTGAACTCAGGCAGTTTGGTCTTGGAGCCACAGTCTTCACCACTGTGCTATGGAGTTTCTATAAGCAGGTCATCACAGCACCAGAATTAGAGCTTCAGGGGTCCAAAAGGAAGAGACATCTGGGCCTATGGTTCAACTGGCATTTGGTGACATGTGTGGGAATAAAACCCTTCCCCAAGCATCTCGAAAATAAGGATGCCTACAGTGAAGTGAACTGGTGAAGGTGATGGAGAAGCTTCATTCAGGAGACTCATTCACAAGTGTTTCAGCTTGGTCTTTCCAGAACATTCTAGAATTCAGCCATTCCTGCTCCTTCCTGCTGAGTCTGAGTTCTGCTATGTTCCATCAGCTTTAGGGTCCTTGGACGCTGTTCAGGACCCCACCCCTCCTCGTGCTTTGGCTGTGGGAGCTGTCCTCTTTTTCAGGGCCTCCCCCAACCACGTGTCCTGGTTTCCATCGAAATCTCTTGGTCCAACCTGCACACTTCCTCCAAAAACATTGCAACTGAAGTTAGACAACAATGTTCAGTGGCTGGTTAACGCACATGGTTAGTCTGGGAGGCTAGTAAATTCATGTTTATTTTAGACTAAAACACCTTCAATTACTCGCTTGAAATGTAAATATATATTTAACTTTGGTGGTTTATCTTCCTTCAGCAAGCTGAAGTAGGAGGGCCATTTTCTCCTCCTGTGTTTTGGTTAACCAATGCACATGTCCTGTGGATCTTATTCTCTGAAAGTTCTATAATGCTAACTATCTGAAGAAAGCCTTGAGCAACTAATTACTACATGGTGGTATCTTTTCCATTGTTGTCTTGGAAAGTCATTGAACTCATTAACTTGCTGTTTAACTTTTCATGGACTTGTCTTGTAGTCCCAGGTGGTTTATTAACTCCCTAGGACAGGAATTGTATCTTACAGTTTTTTTTCCCATGGTTCCCAGGGCCCTGCTTGCACGTATTGGTATTAATATAATTTTTTTTTTTGCTCATGACACTTACCTTTTATTATTGAACCCTGCTAGGAAGAGAGGCCAGGTGGGCAGGAGGGAGGGAAGGAAGAAGAGAGGAAGAGAGAGAAAGAGAGAGAGAGAGAGAGAGAGAGAGAGAAACCTACCTGTCCATCTGTGTCTTTCGAGGGCTTGTCCTGCCTACCTTACATTCCTACCTCACAGAGGCTGGGCCCTCTGTGCCTCTTGAGCAGCTAATCTGTACACACTAATAAGCCCTCTTAGGCATTCAGGGTTGGTGTTTTAAACCACCATCCCTGGATCCTACGATCAAAGCCCCTAATTGATTTTAAAGGTGAGAAGCACTGTTAGTTGGGCAAACAAACTCATTATTTTGTCAGAGTTGTTAGGCTGGCCATTGAATGTCCTAGTAGGAGTCAGAGGAAGGAGGTTTGAAGTCTCTGCGTGAGGTTTTGACTGAAGTCCTCTTCCAGGAGTAAAGTGAGGAAAGGAAAAGAACGTTTCCCCTCTGCATGGATGCTAGGGATTCCCTAGAAAGTGCTCTGTCTGCATTCACAGTAAGTTATGTCTGAAAGACATTCCCAATTTACATACGGGAGGGGGCAGGAAGGTGTCTGGTGGTCCTGTCTCCTGTGGGCCGAAGGGCCACTGATGTATGTGGGGAGAGGAAGGAGTTTTGATCTTGCTGTTTATAATAATGATGGCTAACAGTAATTGATTCATTAATATATTCCAAACACTTCTAGGTCCTTTGAATACCATAACTCATTTTTGATCTTGCTGTTTATAATAATGATGGCTAACAGTTATTGATTCATTAATATATTTAATATATTCCAAACACTTCTAGGTGCTTTGAATATGATAACTCACTCGATCTTCACATCAACTCTATTGGTAGGGAGTATTAGTGTCCTCATGATAATGATACTAAAGAACTTCCTCAAAGTAACAGAATAAGTGATAGAGCCAGTATTTAATCCCACGGAGTCTGACTGTAGAGCAGAGATCAGCAAACATTTTCGGTAAAGGGCGAGATAGCAAATGTTTTTGACCTTGTGGGCCAAGATGGTCTCTGTCTCCCCTACTCAGCTCTGCTACTGTAGCATAAAAGCAGTCACAGAGGATATGTAAATGATGGGCATGGCTGTGTTCCAATACAGCCTATTTAAAAAACAAAGGGCCCGTTTTGGCCCATGCCTTGCCAGCCCCAACTCTAGAGCTCAACGGCCTGCTCTTCCAAAGTTAGAGTCTGCCCCCCTCCTCTTTCCCATGACTATGACTATACATGTGAGAGATCAATTATTTTGTGGATTATCCATACCAGAGAGGGGCTATTGCTGTTTTTCTTTTTCTTCCTTTCTCAATTACCTTGTGGTCCTGATAGAACTAAATTGAAATGTGATGAATTAGGGCAACAGACCCATTTGTTGCACATACCCGAATCTTTCCGAAGAAAACTGGTTGCCAGACATGTATTTCCTTGACCTCATGATGGTGGAGCTGGGGTCCAGAATCCCTGTGCCCTTTTTGTATGATCCCAGAGGCCACTCGCTCTTAAGGGTCTCCTAGCACCTGCTGGGAAACATTTTCTGAATTCAATTTGGTCCCTACCAATAGGGAGAGTTTCAGATGAAAATGCAAGAAATGAGCTGGTCGCTCAACCTGGTTGGGCTCCTTTGTGTTTGTCCCAGTCGCTAGAACAGAAGCAAAATCTCTAGAAGGGGCTGATTAGTTCGGAAGGAGATGTGAGGGTCAGGAGATTTGGAGAACGTTGAACATAAGGTTGATGCTAGAAGAATTCATATTAGTACTAATAATTGACCTTTGTAAAGCACCTTACAATTTACAAAGTGCCTTTTCCCACTCCTGTTAGTGACCAGCCCCTTCACTGGGTGCCTGGGGATTTGTCTTAATGGTGTTTCAGAGTGTAAGTCTGCTGATACAATATAATGTGAGCAGGTACTGGGACCTGAGCCCATTGCTTATTCATGCATTTGCTGATGGAGATGGAAATCCAAGCATGACATCAGTAGATCCAGAAGGTAACGCCTTTACATCTTCTATCTCTTTAAATCTGGGTCCTCGCATGTCAAGGAGAAGAAAAAGTACATCACTTAAAAGTGCATCTGTCACTTACGTGCTTGGAAACATGTCACAGTGCGTGGTGAAACATTATTAATTCTTTTTGCCTTCGAAGAATAATTCATGCACTTACAAGTGTAATCTGCATCACAATGAAATATTTGGATGTAAGCGTAGGTGTAATTAACGCCAGAAAAAATCTCTGAAACAAGGGAAGCAAGGAAATTCACTGTTAAGTTAGCCTCAGACATAATCAGTGTGCCAAGGAGTTTAGGGATATGCCACAGCCTTGTCGTCTTAATAATTATGAGGGCCAGTGAAGGGGAGAAATGAGAGCGCTGCCTCCAGAGATTTTGGACCTGTGGCTGAGACTTGAGCTGCTCACGCTAGTGGCGTACACTCCATAATTGGGATCCTTTAATTTAATTGAACCCCTGTCATAGCAAATGATCAGATCTAGACATGGGATTTGTAAATATAATAATAGTGTAGTGGGTGATGTTGGTGCCCTGCCCAGAGCTCCCTTACGCGGCTGCTATAAAAATTGGCTGTTGTCAGCTCACAGCTGCCCTCTTCTCCAGAGAATTGTCCTTAGTTAAATGGGAGCTACTTGGCCATGGAGGATGTCCTCCTCACCGCCCCCGCCCCCAGTAGGGGTTAGCCTATAGCCAACAGACTGATATGGAGGGGATGGATAGGCAGGAGGGTACAACAGACTGAATGCATTCCAAGATGCAACCAACTCTGGTGCAATTTATACTCCAGAGCTCACTGTGGGATTCAGGCTGAAGCTAGATTTCAGTTTAGCTCCTCCTCCTGCCCTATCTTGCTTCCTTCACTCCCTCATTCCTAAGACCTCTTCTACAATGAAACCACAGGCCTCCATAACCTTATCTCAGATTTTACCTCTGGAGAGCCCAACTTAAGACGCAGCGCTCCATCACTTATTGCATCCATTACTAGGGGCAAGGCATTGGCTAAGCAATCTACATGTATTATCTCATTTGTTCTGTACAGTAACTGTTTCACTGTTGAAATTGAGGCTCAGAGAGGCTAATTAGAGAATCAAAGTCCTATAGTTAGTAGAGCTAACTTTCCAGGACAGGTTTGTTGGACTCCATAGCCCTCATTCTACCCAACTGCCTTAGCTGAGTAAGACACATGACCATACATGCTCCCTACCCACAGGAGCTTACAGTGGAGAGAGCAAATGCAGAGCTATGATCAGAGAGATGCAAGAAAGGCTATGGGCATTCAGAGGAGGGAGTGCTCACATCCAGTTGAAAAGCGTGACTGTAGAGATTTTATCATATGCTTACACCGACACTGTGCTGAGCTCTCCATTTTTCCAGCTGGACTCACGCTGGTGTCTAGTCTGGTGTATTTTAAGCTTTGTACTTGCAGAGTAGTCGTGTGGGTGAGATGGAGGGGGTATGAGCACACATTGTTATGTCTTATGAACTCCTACATAGGCTTGTTGCAGATAAAGCCTGTGAGCATGATAAGGAGGGGCCATGGGCTGTGTTGCCTCCTGATTCCAGAGACAACAGGAACAGGGTCTCAAATTCTTCAACAGTCAGCTAGGCAAAGGACCCCTCTTTGACATGCCCTTCTCTGAAACTGACCTTCTCTGAAGGTCATAAAACATATCTTCAATGGACCTTTTAGACCACGAGTGTTGTATGGTGATAGCAGAGATGGAAAGAATGATGAGATTTGGGACATATTTTGAACTAGAGCTGATAGATTTTTTTAGACTTGCTCATGGGATTGGATGTGACCTGCATGAAGCTTCCTCTTCATTATTTTCTAACCCCCAGGAACGAATAGCTGCCAGTCTAGAGAATAGAATTTAATCTGCATTCATCTGCATAGCCCACTCCCAGGGAGGCAAGGATTGGGAAGGGATTGTGGCTTCCTGTGGTGCTTCCGGTACAGTGCATCATAGGTGCCTATCCACATTCTGGGTGATCGTCACATTGAATAGAACTTTTGTTTCAGAGAAGTCAGGATAGAATCCAACTCAAAGTTTTCTTTTCCCAGCTCTGATGCTCTGGTTTTCCCCCAGTAACTCATGGTTTATTTCTTTTTCTCTCCTTGGAAAGAGGAGACATACATACAATATTAACATCCTTAGAAGGACTTTCATGTTTTTCTCAGAAAATCCATTAGAACATGATTTTAAATATCTGGGAACAGTACTGATTACCTGGGTGTTTTGGTTTTTAAAGGCAAGGTACATAATTTCTTCAGTTGCACCTACAAAGTAGGCCTACTGATGCTCCTATCAACCCCTTCCCAGTGTCGTTTTAAGACACCAGTGAAAGTATGCATTTGACAGTGTCTGGTAGAATACATGGCTACTTAAATGTAAGGAAGTTATTAGTTTTGTTTTTAATTCTTGTCACTTGGTGAATTTTCACTGGGCCAGATCGTTGCTAGGTCAATCCACTTTATGATTTATGTGGCATTTTCCGTTTCCCCTGTGGTACAGAAGCATTGCCTTGCTCCGACTTTCTTAAATGCGCTCAGCATTTGTTGCAAGGATGGAATTGCACTGTGCTCACCTTGCCTGAGCTAATGTCTCCTTTGAACTGTGACCAGGGAGTGGGGAGTCCAGCACTCACTGATGGAAGCAAAGGTCGCTGATGACATTGCAAATCTGCTTTGTAGAGGGAAGTTTTCTAGCTTTTTTCTGAATGTTTCTATGTAGGATCTCTGAGGCTGCTGTCCTTCCTTGGACTTGAAGGGCCTCATGACTTCATTTTCTCAAATTGTAAGAACCCACCTCTGGAGTCTAGTGGATATTTTTATCTCCTATTTTCTAGACAATGAAAATGTTAGGATTTATTCAAACTGTCTGTTTGGAGGTGATAGTTTGTTGCCAGTATGAATAGCTATGTAAGGGAATATATATACAAAATCCAAGAGACCAGAACACCGGAACCACCAGAATGACCAGTCACTATGATGTGCACTACCCCCAGCCAACCAACCCAATCCAAGGGCATGAGGGGGAGGGGGCGGCCAACTGCCCAAGGCTGGCCCAGCACCCGATCGCCCCACCCCCACCCCAATCAGGGGTGGGACTGGCCAGCCAACCTCCTGCATCCCCTCCCTCCCGCCAGCCCAGCCAAATCAGACCCCACCCATGCACAAATTCGTGCACCAGGCCTCTAGTTTTCTAGATATTTTCAAGGGGGAAAGAAAATAACATGTAAAGGCTTTTAACTGGAATCATTCTTGTAAGAATGTTTTTTCCCTGGCATTTATATGTGTGCTCAGGCTTAGTATGTCTTAGGTCATAGCGTGTTAGAATTCAAAGGAATCCTAGAAATTGCATTCCCTCCTTTACTTTCTAGCAAGAGTAAAAGTCAGAGCCAGGACTAGCACTGGGCTCCTAACCTGGGGTAGAGGATCTACACAGCAGTTGGAGAGACTGAGAAGGACCCTGGGGTCTGCCTTACTAAGCCCTCTCTTTTCAACGATGAGAAAACAGGTCCATGTGAACTCAGGTCTCCTTTCTCCTGGCTGTGTTTCTTCATAAATCACCAAATATATGAAACCAGATGATCTCCTTTCAGGAAGCAGAAAATGCAAAAGTAAGGAGACAGTTTGAGACTCAGTACCCATGGGTCTCTCTTCTGTACAATTAACCTCTAGAAAGTATTTTGGATTTTAAAAGCCCAATGCTTCCTAAAAAATAGTGTTAGTTTTAGTAGGACATGGTCCACACCAGGTTTATACTCCATCTTTATGGCCAGTAGAGGGCGATCATGTTAATACAATCTTTTTTGAGCTGTTGGGCTTTCAATTAATGTATGGCTATGAATAAACAAAATAAAGAACCAAGTTAGCCTACATGCTTTAAAACAAACCCTTTAATCAATACCCACTAACGGGGGAAACACGTTTTGCTTTATATACTGTAGTCATTCACCGTTCACTGGAGTATTACAGAGTTATAGCACACAGCCTGTAACAGTTCAATAGTTAAGCCCCAGAAATCCAGGCAGCTTACTCCTCCATCACTATCGGGGCTCTGGTGGTCATCAGGTAGAAGACCCGGGCATGGGACTTGCCATGCACTTGGGTAACATTCGTAGAATTTTCATATTAACTACAACAAAAAGCTACTCTCTGCCAGAGTGAAAGGTCCTCATATGAAATGTGATGGGGAGCAGCTCTTAATTCATTCTTCATCCCTCCCTCTCCCTCCCTATTCAATTTTCAAGGACTCAGCGATAAACAAATCAGCAGTGGAGGATTCCACATCCCTGGCGCGCCAGGGGCAGCATAAATCAGGGCTGCTCTTGATTAGAGCCGTGGGCAGGTTGGCAGCATTTGGAAACAGAATGAATGGCCCCATGGCCAGTGAGGTTTTCACAATCTTGAGACATGGGCAAAATCAATGTGAGCGCCAAGGCAAATACAAATCTCCTGGTAATTCCTTCATTCACACATTGGGGAAGCATTCTTGAACCCCTGATGTGTGCCAGCCACAGTGGTAAAAGCTGGAGAAACAAATACGTTCAAGTAAGACATTTAGTCTCATTTAAGGAGCCAAGTTGGACCATTTTCTTGGATAATAATTGTATTAGAAATCCTAAGGGAATATCCACCTTTATTGAAATTCTATTATGTGTAGTTCTAATATCTGGCATTTATTAAACATTTACTTATGTACCAAGTCTCTACTAAACACAATATTTCATTGAATCCTCAAGACATATTTAGTCCATTGATGCTGTTGGGAATCTCCTGTGCACAAGGGGGCTAAGTATTTGGCCGAAGACTATGTCATTTGTATATATGAATGTGCAATGCTTGCCCACAATAAGAGCCAAATGAATGCTTAAAATGCTAAAAATAATAGCTACCACTTCATGAGCCTTGCTATGTGCCACATGTTATCCTAAGTGATTTTCATCTTACTGAATCCCCATAAACACGGCTGCAGTAGCTACTGTTGTTAATGTCATTCATAGGTGAGGGAGTGATGAAGTACCTCACTCAAGGTAAAATGGTAGCAAGTGCAAGAGTAAAGATGTGAACTTGGGTCTGACTCCAGAGCTGGAGAACTTCAAGGAAGCCAGGAGGGAGTGTGAGAATCACCTGGGAAGAGATTTCTTGACCCCTTTCTAGAGATTTGACCTTGTCACTAACAAACATCATCTGGAAAGGTGTTTTGTTTTGTTTTGAATGACCCATTTGTCCCCACCCCAGATCAATGGACTCAGAAACCCTAGAGGTGAGGGGCTAGGCTTCAGGTGAGTCTCCTGTGCAGCCAGGGTGGTGAACTACTTTCAAGGATCTTGGGTGTGTGTGGGGGGGTGGAGATCAGGTACCTGTAGTTTTTTGTTGTTGTTGTTGTTAACCCTCACCCGAGGATATTTTTCCCATTGATTTTTAGAGAGAGTGGAAGGGAAGGGCGGGGGTGGGGGGAGACAGAGAGAGAGAAACATCAATGTGAGAAAGACACATCAATTGGTTGCCTCCTGCACACCCCCTGACCAGGGCCAGGGATCGAGCCTCCAACCGAGGTAGGTGCCCTTGACCAGAATCGAACCTGGGACCCTTCAGTCCACAGGCCGGTGCTCTATCCACCGAGCCAAACTGGCTAGGGCAGGAACCTGTATTTTTCACATTCACACAAGTGAGAAAAATTGCCTGAGTTCTACTGTTAATTAATCTAAAGTACATCTACACTACTGGGAGGAAGGAAATGGCTGTCCTTCACCAGTGCAGCATATGGTGAACTGAGGGAATGAAATCCCCAGCAGGCCAAGGCTGGTGCTTAGGGAGCCCAACTTAAGGAGGTGCATGATCTCAGGATTGACAGTGAGCAATTGTACACCCTGGACACCTCCCTTGCCTCACCTGGGCCTACCACCTTGGAGGCATTCAGGGAAGTCACTAAGAGAGGGAGAGAGGGGAGATAAATTGAGCTATTTTTAAAAAGGGTTGGATCTAGAGGTGGGCAATGGGTATTTTGACAAAGCTCTCCCAGTAATTATTGCCATTTGTCTCCTTGTTTGAGGAAGATAAAAGGAAGGCAGGGCAGGTGATGTGTTCTCTGCCCTCTTTTATAAGGGGAACCAAAGGAGGAATGAGCAAGTTCTAAGTGCCCAACATATGGGCCTAATGTCATCTTCTTTAATTCCATTAGCCTCCTGAGACAGGTATTATTTTATTATTATCTCCATTTTATAGATAGCAAATGGAATCTCAGGGAACTGTGGTCATTGGCCCAAAGCCACAGCACTTGAAGTGAAATGTCACACTCTCACCTCTCGCTGTTATTCTTGGCATATGACATTCTTCTTGTGTTTTTTTGTTGCTGATGATGTTTTAATTCGGGTGTTTTGTTTTTGTTTTTAAACATGTGTGGCCCCAGCAGAATGGAAGCTCCATGAGAGAAGGGGCTTTTCTTGGTAACTAAAACAGTGACTGAGTGCTCAACACTCCTTATCAAAGGAGTGAAGGAAACATTACGAAGGTGTGTCTGTGAACCTTAGCTCACACGAGAATTGCTTTATTTTAGCAGTGGAACTGCAGACAGGCTAGCAGAGCCTCGGGTGCACTGTCAGGAGCACTTTGGGTGAACTTCTCAATAAACTGATCTAATTGAATAGCAGCCAGGTTGCAGACTCACCAGCCTCCAACTCACTGTGGATGCAACGTTATAGGGTTCTACAAACACATACTGGCACAACCACAAGGTGAGGAAGAGTTGACTATAACCGCAGCCCTGCCTAAAGGGACTTAGGAGACTTAGGTCTGTATGTGTCCTTGGCATGACATTGGCCAAAAAGTTGATGTGACATTGGGCTGGGTTGTTAGCAGTGTTCTGCCAGGATTAGGGGGTGTTAGTCCCATCGTATTGCAGGCTGTTCAGACGGTTGCTACTCAATATATGGTCCTTCGTCTAGTAGCTTTGTCATCACTTGGCCAGTTGTCAGAAACAGAATCTCAGGCCCCATCCCAGACCTTCTGAATCATCATCTGCATTTTAACAAGATCTTTAGATGTTTCATACACATATTGAAGTCTGATATGCACAGGGCTTAGACCATGTCCTCAAATGTTCTTTTGGGTGCTATAACTTATGAGTGATAATGATAAGCCAGAAAAAGAGTGGAACTGGGATGGTGGGAATACCTAAAACCTGGTGACAGGTGAAGGTAGGCCCCTCCTAGGGAAGACAGTCAAAGTATGGAACAACAGGCCCGGGCACCAACCAGAACAGAGGCCTGCTGTAGTACAAGAGCAGGGGCCCCCCTGTGTCCCACCTGTAATTAAATTAGATGTTGGGGGGCTGTCCCTGGGAAGTGCCAATGTGACCAGGTATGCGGGTTAGATACTCAAAGGGCTTGTGGCAATAGCTGTTTATAACAGATACATTTTATACAAATGTCTTAATATTTTAATAAATGGTGTGGAGAAACAGTACATGTCTCTTGAAATCATCCTTATTCTGGGATGCCGTTGTTTCTGGTATATACCACTCTTAATGGGCTCACCATGCTACTGTGTTATTAGTTGATTCAATGTCTGTCTCCCCTACTAAACACATCTTCTTGAGGTCTTAATCATGACCTCGGTGAGTAGTTAATTAATGTTTACTGAAATAAACGAATGAATGCATGCATGAATGAAGGAATGAACACATAAATAAATATGACAGAAAGGGAAAACTAAGTCTGTGTCATCCCAGAATGCAAAAACCAGTGTACTGGATAGAAATAGCAACACATATTTTGGTGCAACCTTCAAAAAGAAATTTCTGAAAATTTGAGGTGTGAGAAAATGGATTGAGCTTCTCTGGGAGGAGTCAAATTCCCTGGCATCAGAATTATTAAAATAACCTAATAAATCATTTTATGTTCAAATTGTGTAAACAACCCTGCATATGGATTAAGAAACTCAAATAGCCATAGTGTATGAAAAATTTGCTCAGCCTCACTGGGATTCGGGGGGCATTAAAATCACAGTAGCATACCATTTCAAACCTCTCATGTCGGCACACATTTAAAATCTGATTACACCAACTGTGGGCACAGGATGTGGTGCTTTAAATTGTTACAAGCCTTTTAGAAAGATCTAATTTAATTCAAGTTAGGCATACTCTGTAATTCAGCAATTCTACTTTTTGGCTTTCATTCTGGATTTTAAAAAATGCGATATCCTAGTGCATAGGCAAGATTACACAAGGATAGGCACTGTAGCACAATTTGAAATATCTAAAAAAGGAGGGGGCGTGAAATCCAACTATTAGTAGGGCAATGGACAAATCAGTGATAATTTATACAATGACATACTACACAGCAGTTACAATGAGCGAATTGAGTCTGCAATGTGAGCAAATAATGAGAAAAGCAAGTTTGAAAGGATGGATATGGCTGGATACTTTAAATTAATTTAATGATACCCTAAACAATAGTATGTGGGGATGAGGGATAGAAAACCAAAAGGATGTATGCCAATGATTTATACCCACTTCAGACATGAGATTCTTGCTCAAGGGGGGGAGGGGTGGAGATAAGGAGGAAGGATGGGGAGTGGAACTTCAGCTCTACCTGTAATGTTTCATTCTTTTATTTTGAAAGATCCTAGCTCATTTAGCATAGTGTCCATTTCACTTCCAACACAGGGGTGGAGACATTGGTGTCTATTATATTATGGCCTGAGCTTTTTGATATATTTAACTGCATCATGAATTTTAAAAATGAAAAGGAACCAATGGCCATGGAACTTGAGGGGGTGGAGGAGAAGAGCATCAGTTAACTTCTGTTGGAAGCTTGTTCTCTCTGAGCTGGTTTCCATCTTCTGTGATCAGACATGCCCAGGTGTCCTGGAACTTTTTCTCTAAGGGTAGAAAAAGAAGACAGACCTGAGGCTCTGAGTTCCACGGTCATTATCCAGCCAAGCTTTCTCAGTCACGTTCACAGGCTTCTCCTTGAGTCCTCTTTCCTGGTAGCAGGTGGTCTGTTTTCATCAGGGGAGACACCCATCAAGTTCCCAAAAGGAAATGTAGGTCAGAGGAAATGTGGCAGATGGAGAGCAATGAGGTCCTTAAGCTGTGGTAGGGACACTTGGGCCTGTTTCTTCACTGACCTCAGCTCACGGGCAGCCAGGTGAACCTTACCACCATGCTTTCTTTTAAAAAAAATATATATTTTTTTATTATTGATTTTAGAGATGAAGGGAGAGGGAGAGAGAGATAGAAACATCAATAATGAGAGAGAATCATTGATCAGCTGCCTCCTACACACTCCCCACTGGGGATCAAGCCCACGTATTTGCCCTGACCAGGAGTCCAATTGTGACCTCCTGGTTCATAGGTCAACACTCAACCACTGAGCCATGCCAGCCAGGCCAGCCATGCTTTCTTATATTTTCACCTGCATTATCCCATGAGCTATTCACAACACCTGAGAATGGCATCCTGGTTTTAGAGGTGAGGAGGCAAAAAGCTTCAATAAGTGGTTTCTTAAGTTCACACAGGTAACCAAAGGAAGCATAGACCCGAATAAAAGTTTTTACTCTGAATATTATCCCTTCTACCATCTTTCAGTTCTGTCCATAGCATCATCTTCATCTAGTACATTGTTTGTTATGCCCTTACCTGCATCCATTGTGGTTTTGAGGTGGCAGTAGGCTTATATAAAAACTAGAAGCCCGTTGCATGAAGATTCGCACAATAGGCCTTCCTTCCCCTGGCTGCCAGCACCGATTTCCCTCCAGCACCTGGGACCCAGGTCTTTGGTCTAGCTGCAGTGGAGAAGCCAAGCCTCTTCAGTCTTCAGTCTTCAGTCTTCACTCCGGCCGGAGCCTTCAGTCTTCACTCTGTGCCTGTGTATGCAAATTAACCGCCATCTTTGTTGGGTTAATTTGCATAGTTGCTCTAATTGGTTGGTGGGTGTAGCAGAGTGACACCAATTTGCATGTTTCTCTTTTATTAGTGTAGATATTTGCCAAATGGAAATGAGGTTGGAGTTTGGGGGCTGGGGAATGGAAATAAATACCCTAACAATCCAGGCCAGGAGAGGGATTAGTTTAGTATTGAATTAGAGTGTACTTCCTGGCATAAGTGAAACAGGCCAGGATATATGGTTTTATTGTCTGATAAATTGAAGCTTGACAGGGTGATTGGAGAGGAAAAGGGAAGGTCACATCAACTCTTAGACAGGAGAGCATTGTAGCTCCAATTGTATTTCTCTCCCTCATGCTCTCCTCATTGAGAGACAGATGTTTTGTTTGCTTGTTCATTGCTTTTTTATTGAGATATAGCATATGAAATGCACAAATAGTAATTGTACATCTACATGAATTTCCATGAAACCACCACCGACATCAAAATGTAGAACATTTCCTAGTAGGTTCAATAGGATCCCCCCCTACTGCTTCCCAGTCAATGGACAACTTCTCTACTGTTATGACTTTCCTCAGTATTGACTTTTTTGCTTGTCTTAAACTTGATATAAATAGTGTGGTACTGAATGTGGTCTTTGTATCTGGCTGCTTTCACTCAACAGTTCTGAGATTCACCCCTGCTAATGCACGTACCATTGTTCATTCTTTATTGATGTGTAGTATGCCATTGCATGAATATACAAAAACATATTTATTCACTGGACTGTCCAAAGGCATGTTGGTGTTTGCAGTCTTTGCCTATCATGAATAAAGCTTCTGTAGACATCTTGTGCATGTCTTTTGGTAGACATGAACACCAGTGTCTTTTGTATATACACCCAGGAGTGAAATTGCTGGCTTGTAGAGTAGGTGGGTTTTGTAGTTTTAACTTTAGGAGATATTGCAAACAATTTTTCAAAGTGGTTGTGCCAATTTCGACTCCCAGCAGCAGCAGATGAGAATTCCAGTTGCTCCACAGCCATGCCAGTACTTAATATTGTCAGTTCTTTTCATTTTAGCCATTCAAGTGGTTGCTAGTGCTATTTCGTTGTGGTTTTAATTTGCTTAAGGAGTATGACATGGAGCAAGCTTTCAATATGCTTCCTGGCCAATTGGGTGCTCACTATTCAAGTCTTTTGCCCGTTTTAAAAATGGGGGTTGTTTGCTTTTTCCCTGTTAATTTGTAAAAGTATTTAATATATTCTGAATACAAATCTTTTGTCTGGGTGCATCTTCTCCTAATCCATGACTCACCTTTTAGCCCTTTTAATGTCCTGAGAAAACAGAAGTTCTTGATTTTAACGAAGCTCAACCTTTTCTTTTCTCCAGTGGTTAGGGCTATTTGCGTCCTGTTAATGAAATAGTGGCTTATCCTCAAGATATCTTCATATCTCTTCTTCTAGAAGCTTTGTGAGGAGTAATTTTAAGCACATGAACTTTCTAGTTGAATCATGGTTTCAAGTCCCAGCTTCCCTATTATCAGATGCATATCCCTGATTAAGTAATTCCGAGCTTCAGTTTCCTCATGAGTAAAAGAGATAAGACCTACTTAAGGAATTCATTGTGAGAATTAAACAAGATATGCATGTAAAGAATCTAGTACACAGAAGCAGCTTAGCAAATTTACTTATCACCCTTTCCCCATTCTGTCACATAAAAGTTAATAATACTTAGGAGTATTTGTCTCTTGCACTCAAAATATTAATAAATTAAACACATATTGAGTATGCCCTGTTAGAGTTGCCTAGGAAAGACACAGAGAAATACTAAGGCCCACTCAGCTGAAGAGACAATAACAAGGGAAACGTGAAATAACAAAACAAAAGCTAAGTAATAATTAAAGCACTTATTAAAGATTATTCACAGCAGAGTACAGGGTAAACTGCCAGACAGAAATTTCTGTGAATATTCAGAGAAGAGCAGTTGTCTCCATCTTCAGAAGACTTTTACTCTGTTGGTGATAATTTAGCCAGAATGTGAACAGCATTTGTAAAGGTCGAGGAATTATCTCGGATGGGGTCTATTGATGGAAGCAAGAAAACACATGGCACATGGCATGTGTGGGAGGTACTTTTCTAGTTGGCTGGAGTGGAAGATTTGACATGAGGATTGGGAAATAATACTGTGAATTGGTTCATTCATTAAGTCAACAATTATTTATTGAGCATCTACTTTGTGCCAAGCTCTATGATGTTTGGTTTTCTCAACTATGCGCTCACATATATCTTTAAAAAGGGAAAGACAGAATAATACATATGCTAAGTAATGTATATATGTGTATAAATGTATTTACATTAAATATTATTCATACTTATGTTTATATAATTTTACTTTTTTATAAAGAGAATAAATAGAAAGTGGTTGAATGCAATATTACAGAAGGCAAGGACAAAGCAAGTTAAGAGAGTGCAAGTACAGTAAGGCCTCGGTGGTGGCCATTTGATCTTGGATATTAGAAGACTCTTGGAAAGGTAAGGTTAGATTGTTTTAAAAACAAAGACCAGGTCAGATCGAAGGAAGTTTAAAAAGAGTTGCTGGGAAGGCAGGTGAGGTGGGAGGGGAGGAGAGCCGGTTGCTTTGCTATCTTTCTCTTATCTTTGGGTAGGTCAGCTCACATCCTGGGCCATGGATTTTCCAGCCTGTAGATTAGGAAGAATAAACCCTTTTATCACAGAGGAAGTGCCTATTCCAAATGTAACCATAGAACAAGGACAGTGTTACTGCAGAGAACAACTATAGGGGCTCACTACCGAATCGCCATCTCCATCCTCTGTGAGTAGACAGGCCAGATAGACGGGATCCAAACCCCATCTCTAACACTTACTTGCGACTTTGGACAAAACCCTTCTCTGAGCCCATTTCCTCTGAAAGTTGCTGAGTGGTTTACATGAAACAATGTATATAAAGTAATAAACATAATGCCAGTAGAAGTAGGTGCTATATTAGTCACCCTCAACTTTTTTGTTTAAATTGCATGAACCAAATGTAACCATAGAACAAGGACAGTGTTACTGCAGACAATAACTACAGTGGCTCACTACCGAATCACCATTTCCATCCTCTGTGAGTAGACAGGGCAGACAGACGGGGTCCAAACCCCATCTCTGCCACTTACTTGAGACTCTGGACAAAACCCTTCTCTGAGCCCATTTCCTCTGAGAGTTGCTGAGTGGTTTCAGTACATGAAACAATGTATCTACACTAATAAAAGAGAAACATGGTAATTGGCGTACGACGCTACCCTTCCCATTGGCTAATCAGCATATCCTTATGCAAATTAACTGTCAGCCAAGATGGCGGCCGGCAGCCAGGCAGCTGGAAGCGAGCAGGGAGGCTTGCTTGCTTCAGTGACTGCAGACTCCAACGTTCCCGCCTCTGAGTTGCAACTCTAAGCAACTATGTACTATGTTGCAAATGTAGTAGCTAAACAAAACCCCCGGAAACCAGCTTTTAGCCTGCCAGGATCTCAGAGCTGAAGTTATACATTGTTTCGATTATAGAACGGCAAACAAACCAGATACGAAGCCTCAGAGCTAGAGCCAGAGCTAAAGCTGGCCCAGAATAAAATAAAAAAAAGAGAAAAAAAAGGAGCGGTTGGGAGCTTCAGTCAACAACCGCCAGCCTGAAAGCAGCCCTCAGCCCCTCACCCAGACTGGCCAGGCACCCCAGTGGGGACCCCCACCCTGAAGGGTGTGTGACCAGCTGCAAACAGCCATCATCCCCTCATCCAGGCTGGCCAGGCACCCCAGTGGGGACCCCCACCCTGAAGGGGGTGTGACCAGCTGCAAACAGCCATCATCCCCTCATCCAGGCTGGCCAGGCACCCCAGTGGGGACCCCCACCCTGAAGGGGGTGTGACCAGCTGCAAACAGCCATCATCCCCTCATCCAGGCTGGCCAGGCACCCCAGTGGGGACCCCCACCCTGAAGGGGGTGTGACCAGCTGCAAACAGCCATCATCCCCTCATCCAGGCTGGCCAGGCACCCCAGTGGGGACCCCCACCCTGAAGGGGGTGTGACCAGCTGCAAACAGCCATCATCCCCTCATCCAGGCTGGCCAGGCACCCCAGTGGGGACCCCCACCCTGAAGGGGGTGTGACCAGCTGCAAACAGCCATCATCCCCTCATCCAGGCTGGCCAGGCACCCCAGTGGGGACCCCCACCCTGAAGGGGGTGTGACCAGCTGCAAACAGCCATCATCCCCTCATCCAGGCTGGCCAGGCACCCCAGTGGGGACCCCCACCCTGAAGGGGGTGTGACCAGCTGCAAACAGCCATCATCCCCTCATCCAGGCTGGCCAGGCACCCCAGTGTGCGGGGGGGCACAGGCCGGGCTGAGGGCCCCCCCCCCTTCCCCCCCCCCAGTGCACAAATTTTTGTGCCCCGGGCCTCTAGTATAAAATAATAAACATAATGCCAGTAGAAGTAGGTGCTATATATTAGTCATGAACAGTAGGTGCATGAACAAGAAGAAGGAATGGTGTACAGAGAAAGAGACAAAAGGGGCATTTGAGGAAAACACAGAGACAGAAAGAGCCATACACAGAGAGAGAGAGACAAAGTCACAGAAGCGTAGAGACACACACACAGAGAGACAGACAGAATCAAAAGGAGGCAGAGATGGAGAGAGAGAAGGTTGTTTTAATCCATCCCTGCCATAGAGAGATCCATCAGCACGTTGAGGTTGGGGCAGAGTTTTTAGAAGCACCAGAATGTGAAGCACAAACACAGCGTTCACCTTTCACAGGTCACATTTATCCCACGCCCTGCCCACCTCTCCTCTGTCTGCACCTGTTACTCAGGAAGCCCCATGGAACTTCATTAGCTGCGCAGGCAGCAGGCCCTTCCAGGCCACACTTCACTGTGCAGCTGCCGCCCTGTTAGCAAGACCTCTGGCCATGGAGATGGTCTTTGGGTTTGCTGACACTATTTAAGATTTTCTGGTAAATTGAATGCTGGCATAAACAAGGAAGGCCCCACGGTGAGGTCCCCTGTCTTGACGGGAGCAAAGTGAAATTGAGTCCAAAATGTTATGGTTTCAGAATTTAGGGCTTGAAATAACACTCCAGGCTGCCTTGGTTAATAATCGCCCTTCAGGAGGTTTCTCGGATTTGACATGTATCTTTTTATGCACGAGTCAAAATGAGTAACTAATGAGGGGGGGGGGGGGGGGGGGGGCGAGGTTGTTTAGCCAGCAGCGTAGTGGCCAGTGTGTGAGGGTGAGCAGTCGTGCTCAGCAATGACTGTCCTTTGGGCTTTCTTGTTCCCGTCTGCAGGTCTGAAAATTAAATACTAATGTTGGGGAGACTCATTCTGACCACGAAGAAGAGCAGTTGTGAGGGTCTTTACTGAAGTCTGAGTCACTGGTGCTGGGAAGCTCAGCACACGGTGGGAGGTTTTGCCTTTTACATTTTTAATAACTTTTTTATTCTCATCATAAAAATACATATTGCAGCATCCGGAAAAGACAGAAAAATCAGAGTTAGAAAATTAACTCCATTGTATAATCTTACCACCTGGAATAGCCTTGCTCAACATTTGGTTGCATTTTCTCCCAGATTTTACTGTCCCTTCTCAAAGTTGGGGTCATGTTTTATATACCGCCACACCCCACCCCCCGCCCCAGCCCACATTTGTATTCTGCTTTTTTCACATAGTATTTTTTGGTGAGGATTTTTCTTTGTCTTCAAATAATCTCCAAAAAGCATGATTTAATACTACATTGTATGAATGTTCCATGATATATTTACCTAATGCTCTTCTGTACAACATTGGGTTATTTGTAAGTTTATTAATAAGGATGTAGTCAGAACACATTTTGTTTTACATAAATCTTTGTAGTCATTGGCTCATGGTAATCTTCCCCCTAAGGGGGCCCTTTATCTTTCCTTTAGGAAACCCCAGCCCATCATAAGTCTACACAAGTCTGTACCCCAGGTTTAAACCAAGTTACAATTATCTCACATAGAGGCATGACCAACATTTGTTTTCATTTCCCTGAATGTTCTGGGAAGGTTAGGCTGCTGGTCTACCTAGAATGCATAAACAATGTTTAAGTTTAGGGGAAGAAGGTGGCCTACATTCACTTAAAGTTATTTTATTTTTGACCCAGGAAATAATATTTTAAAATTTTATTTACTTATTTTTTTTACATTTTATTTTATATTTAACTTTTTAATCCATCAAGAATTTACATTGTGACAAACATATCTTAACCATTTTTTGTTATAAGTAGTCAAGTTTCCTAGAAAATTGCCCACTTTGTTGTCATAGATTTTGATATTTTCATTATTATATCTTATTAACAAATATGCTAGGGAATATTTCAGCACCATCAATGCTATTTCATTGCTTTGTCTGCCAGTTGCTTATCAGTAACTCAGCATATTATTATAGCTTTATGAAGTGTTGATATATGAACATGTAGATCCCTAACAATATTTTTTTAAAGTCTTATGTGTTTATTCTTCCATATAAACTTTGGAAACAGTTTAAGTTACTAGATTATTGAATTAGATTATCACTAAAACTATATACACATTTAGGAAGAATTGGCATCAGTCTCCAACTGCTGAATGATGAAAGGATCTTACTGATCTCTATGTTACTGACTTGTCTATCTTACTCATCTCTTCTGAGGTTGTTTATTTCCCAGCTAATTTTCAAAAATAGGTATTTAAGTTTATCTAATAACATGTTTATTTTTAACCATACTTATTTCCCCATACCTATTTTAAAATTATGGATTTTTTTTTACATACCAGAAAACTACAAAGAATATGTCAAATAACTCCCCACTACTCTAAAACAGCAAATATTAACATTTTTGCTTCGGATATTTTAAATAAAATTTGTAGTAATCGGTGTACCCCTTTCTAATTCCACCCCCACTCTCTCTCCTCCTCTCAATATATAATCACTTTCTTTAAGATAGTAGTATCTATTTTTACATAACTTCACTATGTATGCATATGTGTATAAATTTTATAGTTTTATTTTGTGATATGTATATCACATATAATCTATTTGTGATATATAGTTATATATGACTACTAGTGGCCCATTGCACAAAGATTCGAGCAATAGGCCTTCCTTCCCCTGACTGCCAGCACCGGTTTCCCTCTGGCAATAGGCCTTCCTTCCCCTGACTGCCGGCACCGGTTTCCCTCTGTAACCCGGGACCCAGGCCTTTGGTCTGGCCACAGCAGTGAGGCTTGACTTCTCTGCACCGGCTGCTCCCAGCCCCTCCTTTTTTTTTTTCCCCCCAGCTCCTTGAGCAGAGGCCGGGGCTGGCGGGAAGCCTGGGTCCCCCCCCCGCCCCAGGCCCCCAGCCACTCCTTGAGCGGAGTCCAGGGCAGGTGGGAAGCTTGGCTTCCTCTGTCGCCGGGAGCAACCCAAGCCTCCTGCTCACTCCAGCTTCGTGGCCACTGCCATCTTCAGTCGTCTTCAGTATTCGCTCTGCGCCTGCATATGCAAATTAACCGCCATCTTTGTTGGGTTAATTTGCATAGTCGCTCTGATCGACTGGTGGGTGTAGTGGAGTGGCGGAATGATGGTTAATTTGCATGTTTCACTTTTATTAGTGTATTTTGCTTTATAAGATATGCATATTATAAATATCCTATATATAATTATATACCATATATACATTTCAAATTATCAGTGTTTTACAAATTGCTTTTTCCCTGAATATAATTTTTGCTTATAATTGATACTTATAGATCAAATTCCTTTAACTACTACACAGCATTCCTACAGATGAGCATGACTGTTAATCAACCTATTCCTACACTGATGAATATTTAAATTGTTTCCATTATTTACTTTCAATCCTTTGGTGCCATTTTATTTTAATTATATTGCTAAAATATAGACTATTTCATTCTTAAAAAGTCTAATATGTGAGTCTGTTCCTTATAATAGTTGAATTCAAACCATTTACATTTATAGTGATGGCTAATATATTTGAATGTATTTTCCCATTATATATTTTTTTTCTATCTCTATGGTTTTCCTTACACCTCCCTCCCTCCTTCACTTTCTGCTCTGTGTCTCTCTCTCTCTACCTCGCTCCTTTCTCCATTCTTAACTCTACAGAATTATTTTCTCCTTTTTTTTTTCTTTTTTGTTGTTTTTTCTTAGTCAATTTGGAATTTTTTTGTTTTATTTGACAGCTAGGATAGGCAAATAATTTTTCCTGACTTCTTTCAGTTGTTATAGTTATAATTCCCAACCCTCCTGTATTGATTGTTCAGAGTTTTCAGGCAGTCTAGAGAGTAAATTTATGCCCATAAGCTTTGGCATCCAACAGACTTCATTTAAATCCTGCAATTGCCTCTTAATAGCTTGTGACCATGTACAAGTTATATAATGTTTTTGAATCAATCTGCACGATATTTTCTCTTTTATGGATTTGTTTCGATTGAGTGACATGGTATGTGTGGGGTGCCTAGAAGGGTGTCTGGCATGCAAAAATCACTGAATAAAGGACAGCTTTTATTTATTTGTCATCATTTTAATCATCCTTGTCTTATTTCAGATTAGAATGGAAATTCCCATTGATTTATTTCTCCTCTTTGACCCCAATAATTTCACTTCTAAAATGTATCTGAAGGAATGAACCTCACTTGCAGTAAAGCTTAATTCACAAGAATATCTTTGTGGTTTTCCAAATAGTTGTGATAGAATATTCTGGTAGGAGAACGGTGGTGGTGGAGGGGTGATTTGGTCTTTTCTCTGAGAACCCATGGAAACTCTGTCTTTACATGAGGAGTGTTTTTAAAGATGACCTCAGCTATTTGTTAGAGTCCTCCTGCTTCCCACTTGCCCCTTTTCTAACAGTGTCAAGTCTTGGTCACTTGACCTCTTAGCTCTATTGCTATCTCGAGTCCTGTTTTGCCCCATTGGCATTTGATGACCTTTTTTTTTTAAATTACAGTTCTCTAAAGAAAAACCTTGTGTTTATCTTCCAACTTCTGAGAAGAAAGAGACATGGTGATTAAGAGCACAGATTGGGGAGCCAGACTGCCTACGTGTAAATCTCAGCTGCACCCCTTCCTACCAAGGAGACCTTGGGCAAATTACTTACCATCCCTAAACTTTGGTTTCTTCACCGATACAATGGGGACTATAAAATTAACACTAAAGAGGGTCTTGGTGCGGTTAATGAGTCAACATGCATAGAGTGCTTAGCGGTGCCTATGTGTAAAGCTATTTAAATGTTAGCTATCTTCTATATATTAAAAAGGCTAATATGCTAAGTGTCCTTCCCTCCATCCGGGTAATGATGTCACGCAGCAACGCTGGCCTTCCTCTCCCTAGCGCCAACTAGCCTCCTTACAGTTTCTTCAGGAACATGACTTGCTTTATAGCCAGGTGGAAGCATTTCACACTTTAACCAATGTCTGTGAAGCTTTTTCCCATTCCTCATCTCATTTGATCCTCACAGAAGTCCTGGAGTAGGTAGATAGGAGACTTGGTGGAGTCCTATTTTCTTTTCATTAGCTGGAAAACAAAGATTTAGAAAGCTTAGAAACTTGACCCAACTGAAAAGAAATAAGAAATGGTGGACCTTGAAAATGACTTCAGGTTTCTCACTGCGCAGAATATAGTCAAACACTGCTGCAATTAAATATTTTACCCTTTGTTCTCCCTGCATAATCTACAATAATAATCTGCTTCATGTTGATATTTATTGCTGTGTTGCTGACAATTACCTGAAAGAGAAATTGGGGTGCTTCACTGGGCTAGAAAAAGTTTGGCTAAATCATAAAGCAGGTCTAATTAAGCAAGTTTATTCTATATCTATAAAAGGCTAAGATGACTCACGTATGCACGAAACATATGAAGCTCTCTCTGGTGCCAATTGCATGTGTGTGTTTCCATCTGTCATTGTCAATCGTGAATTTTGTTGACATTTCTATTATAGAGCAAGGGCAAATAGCAATATTAAAATATTTCTTCTAATTAATTTCCTTTCAATGTGCATGAATTCGTGCACCAGGCCACTAGTTATTATTTACTATTTCTTCTCCTTTTTAAAATATATTTTAATTAATTTCAGTGAGGAAGGGAGAGGGAGAGAGAGAGAGAAACATCAATGATGAGGGAGAATCATTGATTGGCTACCAGGAGTCAAACTTTGACCTCCTGATTCATAGGTTGATGCTCAATCACTGAACCACACTGGCCGGGCTATTAGTTCTTCTCTTGCATGACTCTTGGCTAAGAACACTTTTGAATTCAACTCAAGCTCCAAATCCTAATGTCAGCTTGTCCTGACCTGTGATCATACCTTTGTATTGTACACTCACCAAGGCCAACATCTCTTCATCTAGCAGCCATGTGTGAGTATACTAGTGACACAAACACATGTACACGAACTATAAAAACACTCATATAAGGTCCATGCTGTATACTTCATGCAGACTCCTGCAATCTTCCAATCCTATCTCTTTTACCTTAAACATTAGAGCTTAGTGTTTGCTCCAAGAGCACACAGACTATTTCTGTGTCTGGTTGTGCCTACCTTGTGAAATTCACGATTGCATGACCCTGGATGTTCCCGCGGAAGTGGATGTGGAGAATTGCAGAGCATTAACCTAATGATTGTAGAGCATTTGCTTACTTTCTAAACAAAATATGGTCTGGGGAAATATGGCCAGAAGGATGAAAACATGTTATTGACTGAACTCTATATAATCCTTTGTGTATTTTTCAACTTTTGTGCTTGGTGATTTTTTTTTTCTTCTGAAAGCCAGAGGTGCTGTGGCTCTCAGGACTGGCATCTGCCTTGGTTGGCTGATTAAAAAAGTATTTGTTTGCAAGGGCTTTTTCTTTCTTTTCATTTATTGGTTTTATTATTATATGCTGTGTGTGACATTTATAACTGAGATAGGATGTTCTTGGCATTCCCAGAAATTTGAGAAAAACCTATTGTTTGAGAAAAAATAGTCATTTAAAAGTACATTTGCCTTTGTTCCTTTAGAAATTAATTTTTGAAGAGGATCTCAGAGAAAGCAGGCTCTCCCATAGATCCTCCCTTTTCATCCATAACAGTCTGTCTTTGATTTACAAGTGAGTAAACCTTGAGAGTCCATCACACTGAGTTCTAGAGGTGGATGAGGAAAGAACAAAAGAAGCTTTCTGGAGCTTAGAACTCAGGAACTTTCCAACTCTGTTCTTCCTCTCAGTTTTCTGAGGCAGAGAGGGTGCATTCTGTTCCTGAACCCCTTCTGCAGGGCGGCAAGTCAAAATCACTTTTCGATATAGTTGGAAGAGTAGTGTTTGATCAGCAGATGCCTTAAGGTACAGCTTGGGCTCCCTGCTGTAACTTTTCTGAAGGCTTTCATTCCTCTGGGTCCCAGTTTCTCCATTTGACAAATGAGGGGCCAGAAAATAGGATTTTGGAGCTCCCTTTCACATCTGTAATTTTATGTCATATGTTCATTTTTCTGAACAGGCTAGTCTATATTGAGGGGAAAATGAAATATGATTAGATAATTTGTTTATATAATTATAATTCATTATAATTAATATCTTATACTACAGCTTATTCCAGTAGCCATGCTTACTGTATAGAAAGGAGGTGAAGAAAGCTTTGGGTGTCATGTTGAATATTTACAGGTGGAAAAAGGTTACTCAGAGAAGAGAGATCCTTCCCCCATGTAACCCAAGGCTTTAATACTTCAGTAGCTTATTTAATTGAAATTTGCCTCTTTTTATCTAACATTTAAATAAAAGGAAAAGTACCTGGGTCATCAGGTTGCTAGTAACTGGGTTTTTCCCCCCTGTGGTCAAATAAATTGTTGTTATTGATTTATCAGCTGGGAAATGGTGATGAGAATAGCAGGAGAAAGAGAAAGGGAGTATAGGTGGGGAGGGAGAAGGTACTATTCTTGAATTAGGTTAAACAACATACATGATGAAATAGTTATCAATATGTGAATGATCTGACATGAATCTAAATACCCTACAGGTAGGTTCTTCAAAGTGGCTATCGCTATATGTGGCCAAGACTGTGTCTAGAGATGGCAATGTAATTTATCATTTCAACTGGGGCACCTTTGAGAGCAAAAGAGGGTCCTATTTATAATTATATTTAAACAAGGGTAAACTAGGAAATCCTAGGCAAATCAGAAGTTACAGTCACCCTGGCTATGTATGCTTCAAAACACATTTCTTCCTCTTCTTGGTCCATCCTAGGAAAATGGGAAGCTTCACATTTTCTTAAGTATCACTGTGGGATGTGGAAGATTCTACAGGACTTGCCTTCCTTCTCTCCAGTCAAACATCATTGCGAAATCCACAGCTGGGCATTTCCCTGGCCTCTGTTACATTTACTAGTAGATATATTCAGAAGACAATGTTCTAATCAATGAAATGGGAGCAGATGTAATGAGTATTATTTCTAGGCTTAATGCCATGACAATTACTCACCAGAGAGTCTGTATGCTGTCTTCCCATCTGCCTTGAACGGCATGGGGTTTTGAATTCATGTATTGCAGATAGCAGAGCCACAAGACAGAAGGAGCCTGGGTCCTGGATTAGACAGCTGTGCAACAATCAAGAAGAGCAGTTTGGGGTTTTGCGTGTGTGAGAAATAAACTTGTACTATGTCATTGAGATTTTACAGTTTACACTTAACAGCAGATAAACTAGTGGCATCATCACTAGCATTATCTTAACATACTGTATAAATGTTAGCTTCAAATATAGTAAACACATTTCTTTCTTTCTCATTGAACTGTGAGCCTCTCCAAAATAGAAATCCCAAATTGGTATTCAAATACAGTGAGTACATGCTGAGTATTTTTTGGACTGGATTGAAAAGAATCATATTGAATTGGATTGATATGAAATAAAATATACATAAAATGGAAGAAACTAGTCATATGTCCATACCTAGCTACAAGGGAGGTAGGGAGATGTAGTTGTTATTGTGAGAAGTCATGTGCCTTACTAAAAGCCAGGGATTCTCTTGTTAAAGAAAGGGAGGAGCCCTAGCTGGTTTGGCTAAGTAGATAGAGCGTTGGCCTGCAGACCAGAAGGTCCAGGGTTCGATTCCGGTCAAGGGCACATGTAGGGTTGCAGGCTCAATCCGGGGGCTGTGCAGGCGGCAGCCAATCATTGATTCTCTCTCAACTTTGATGTTTCTATCTAACTTTCCCTCTCCCTTCCTCTCCGAAGTCAATAAAAATATTAAAAAAGAAAAAGAGGAAAATGGATATTGGGAGATTATTAACACTACCTTTGCCACAGGGGCAAAAGACAATTATTGTGATCACCAAGTCCTCAAAAATAGTGATACCCTATTGAGTGGGCTCTGGAGAATTTAAATGGATTCTGAACGAAAAGGCCAGGTAGGAAATAGAAATTTATGAGTCATTCTCATTGATAAGACTGAGATAGATCAAATGATCAACTCTTTCCAGTTTCAACTCTCCCAATAATTCGAGTTCCAAACTTTACTTGCATCTTTGTGATTTAACTAATGGGACTCTAGTTTGGCTTGTCTGGACAGCCCAGCTATGTTCGTCATTCACTGGCTGCAGTGCTTGTAAATTATGGGACAGCCCCTGCCATGTAGTGCATGATCAGCAAATACTGAGTCCATCATAATCTGAAAGAAGGACAAAAAAAGATGCTAAGTTTCTAGTATATGAAAAAAATAAATTGCCCAGGCAGGGCAGCTAGGTTAGTCATCCCATACACTGAAAGGTTGTGGGAGCGATTCCCGGGGCAGGTCAGGGCTCATAGCCAGGTTGTGAGTTGATCTCTGATTGGGGCTCTTACAGGAGGCAACCTATCAATGTTCTCTCTCTCTCTCTCTCTCTCTCTCTCTCTCTCTCGCTCTCTCTCTCTCTCTCTCTCTCTTGTCCTTTCTCCCTGAAATTCAATTAAAAAAAACCTATCCTTGGGTGAGCCTTACAATTAACTACTAGATTAATTAAGCCACATGGCCTTTGCCTCAGGCTAGCATCTTGCCTATGGCCCACCATAGCTAATTGATTCCAATGGGTCACTTTGTCTGCTTTTTCTGCAGCCCCCCTGGGCCTTGGGATTTGTTTGGCCTTTGTCCTAACAAATAGCAGAGGTTTCCTCTGTGAGTTGTGGGAATCATTTGTTTTTTGGCTCCAGGTCTTCTGTTCTATTTCCACAGATTCCTTGGTGACTAAACTTTGACTTGCAAATATCATGAGTGTCCTCAGGGGCTCCAGCACTCTCCCTTTGTCAGTCAGGGCTAGCTTTTTCCTTCCCTGAGTTGGCTCAGAATTGATGGGAGGGAGTATGCAGGTTTACACTGCTTCAGGCCGTGATTTTTAAAAAGTATATATTTTTATTGATTTCAGAGAGGAAGGGAGAGGGAGAGAGAGATAGAAACATCAATGATGAGGGAGAATCATTGATCGACTGCCTCCTGCATGCCACCTACTGGGGATTGAGCCCGCAACCTGGGAAGTGCCCTTGACTGGAATTGAACCTGGAACTCCTCAGTCCGCAAGTCGATGCTCTTTCCACTGAGCCAAACCAGCTAGGGCGTGATTTTTTTTTCCCAACCAGATTCAAGTAAAATTGCGCCATAGCTTCTGGTTTCTTTTTCTGGGCAATTTTCTACTTTTTTCTAGATTCTCTTTCTGCCTCTTCTTGTACCCTCTATTTTCCCAATATCAATACCACTAGCAACAAATAATAAAAGTAATGGATGTTATTTATTGAGCACAAAATATTATATACAGTAGCACGTTTAGTCCTTAATGACAGTCCTTTGAGGGGGATAATCCCAATTCTCATATAAAGACAGTGAGGTTTGTCTTGTTGTTTTTTATTTTAACTGAGCATTTAAAAGTTGAAATAATTTGCCCAGAGTGACACAAAATTTAGTAGTACATTTGGGATTCAACCCCTGGTTGCTATATACTTTCCATTATTTCACACTGCCTCCCAAAAGATACTGACAATTCTACTTGTTTCCTTTTTTAATCATTTGACTTAGCCTTGCTGAATTCAAGCTTACAAAAGATAGGAGATTTTACTCTCATTCATAGCTACTACTTGTTGCGATTGAAGGTTTTGTGTAAAATGAGATTAATCCCACAATTGACTAACTCATTGATTTTAGGAATTAGAAATAGTTTATCAGCTATAATGTAAAATTGACGTATTATATCAAGACCCTTTTAGTATTCTGCATACAACACACACACAGACACACACACACACACACACATTCTCCTTATCACTATGATCTATGAGAGTCTGAGTGAACCTGGGCATGGACTTGAATTTTGGGGGTCTGAAGTTTCATTTATCTGTTTTAAAACATGAATAGACTTTACCACCAAATTGATCTATAATATTCAAGTAAAATATGTCTATACCTGATTCCAAGATGATAAATAATAATAAAAACATGAAATACAAAATGTGTCCTTTGATGAAATGTTCATCTCAAGAATTTGTGACAAAAGAGAATCATTTATTGGATAGAGTTACAATGCTTCTTGTTTAGTTGCCTATTTCTCAGAAGTCAAAATGAATTTTTAATGAATTAGCATTATTCTGTCATTATTTTTTTATCTTAAGGTTACCCCAATATTTTCCTTTTAAAAAATAATCTCATTAAAATGGCAATGCAAATTGATGTTTTTGCAACCCAGGCATGTTCCCTGACAGGGAATGGAACTGTGACCTCCCGGTCTATAGGTTGATGCTCAACCACTGAGCCACACTGGCCAGGCTTGATCTAAATTTTTTACAAAGTAACTTAAATACAGTTATGCCTTGTCCTTGCACACTGATTTTGTTATGCTGCTCTACAAAAAGATCCTAAAGGAGGTGGAACAAAAGAAATTCTAGGCTTGAAAAACTTAATTTCTGTATTCAAACAACCAGACAGCCAATAGGAAGGGCATAATTGGAAAATTGTGGCATGTTTACTAAAAGGGCTATGATGCACATGTTAAAAATAAGAATGGAGAAAACAACTCAGGAAGTAATGTTTGATAAAAGAAGCAGAAAACAAAATTATAGCTACACTCTTACAATTACATAAATTAGAGATAATCTTTTTATCCCTTTCTTTTGTATTCTGTTGTTATTATGTAAGTTGCATGGTTCTTAATATCTAAGGGCTATCACTAAACTTATTTCAGGGGAAGAGTAGAGAGGAGTCTGAAGGTGAGTGTGCTTACAAAACTTGTAAATAACATTTCTAAATGGAGCGTATGCTTTCTCCCCTTCCCAGCTTTACTAAGCATGTATTAAACACTGTGCCTAATGCACCTATTACATGGATTGCCTTATAGTAGACAAGACACTACATCTTCCTTGAAATAGTTTTAATTTAGTTAGGGAGACAGGGCTATGGGAAAATACAGATGAAAAGTATATGAAGAAATTGTTGCAACCATGAGAAGACTAAAGAGATACAACATCAAACTGTGATGTGGGATTCTGGATGAGATCTTGGAACAGAAATAGGACATTAGGTTAAAAACAGAAAATCTGAATAAAGTTCACATCCCTGAGCTCTATGCCATCTCTCTTTTGGACTCTACACATTTTCGCATGGTTCTTGATAACCTCTTGTAAGCTCATGGTTTTAAATATCATTTATATGCCAAGAGTCATAAACACGTATCTCATCTTGACCTTATCTCAGAACTCATTTTAGATCCAACTGCCTACTTGACAACCCTTCATAAAGTTCATGAGCCAGTGGAAACAGACCTTCATGCTCCAAAGTTACTCTTCCCCCGTCTCCCTTGTCATCTCAGTGACTGTCAACATAGTCACTCAGGCCAAAAAAGGTGGGAGTAATCCTTCACCCATGGTCTTTAACTTCCCTCCTCTGATCCATCACTGTGCCTACTTACTTTTCCTCTAAAAAAATATGTAGGGTCCAGCCACTTCTATTTTCACCATTATTATCCCAGTTAAAGCCACCACCATCTCTCTCCTGGACCACTACCCACAGCATCAAACCTCATCTGGAACCCCTCTCCCCATGAATCCCCTGTGGCCACTTTTATTCTTGAAAAACCCAGACTCCTTTCTGCCACCTTAACATTTTTGAGCTCCTCTGAAACACTATCACTGTTGACCTTTATGAGGCCAGATCTTTTTTGTCATTTAAATCTCAGATCAAGTGTCATAATCTCAAAGGTCATCACTGTCACACCATCTAATGTGTCCTTCCAGTCGCTCTATAACCTCATCTGTTAAATTATGCTACAGAAAAATTTTCTCTAATATTCTTCTTATAGTTTAATCTGTTTACTTTTGCTGTCTCCAGTAGAATCTAAGTTCTTGGAAGAAACGGGAACTTTGTATTCTTGATGTACAGAATAATGCCTGACAATCATAGGTGCTCAATCAATGTCTGTTGAATTAATGAAAGTGGTAAATGAGGAATAGACACTAACATTCTGAAATTCACAGAGGCGAGGGATTACAGTGGGGCTGGAGTGATCAGAAGTTTCTTGAAAAGAGTGGGAATCAGTAAGGCTTTGAGAATGAGTAAGACTAGTCATGAAAAAGTAGATAAAGAGGGAATTCCAGGGGGAAAAGGGCTGAGCAAATATGTGGAGAGAGTAATAGACATGGTATACGTGGTGACAGCAGGGAGAACAGAAATTTTGTAAAGATTATGGGAAATGAGATCCAAGGAGTGGTAAATCCAAGCGGCAGAGATTCTAGAATACAAGGCAAAAATGAGCCATGTGAGGGACTTTTCCTCCTGTTGAAGCTCCAGCTAACTTGAGACTCTTAACCATGCTCTCATTCAAAGCCTTTTAGGTGAAAGTAATAAATGCGGATCCAGGACCACCTATTTTTTTCTTTATCTTTCAACACAATATAATTTTGATGTCAATTTGCCTGCGTCTGGCCCAATGTGTATGGTGATTCTAGCTTATATCCATCCTCAGTGCTTGGAACACTTTGTCTCTCAGTTAGCCAGTGCAATTCTTGATGATCTGTATGTTCTGTCTAGTGTTAGTGGTAAATTGGGATCATACAGAGTGGTGGACTGGGTAGAAATGAGTTTCATCCTTGTCTCAAAACTTCAGAAAAAGTTCAGAAGGGCAGAGATATAAATACTACCAAGTATGGCATTTCTTCCCCCCGACACCCACTCCCATCTTTTTAAATGAAACACATTAAGTGAAATAAAGGAATTTTTTATCACTTTGGTTTCCCTGGGCAGGGTGTCAGCTCCTGGTACTCTTCCAGCTGTCAAGCCAGTGTGGGCCTATCACCCAACTTGTCAACACTTTTGTCCACATTCCCACTGACTACAAACACAGGCATCACACCAACGTCTTTGGATGTAGACTAAAATGTCCCAAGGGCTGTTCAAAGGACTGCAGTTTTATATCATGGAAGACTCCACTACCGCATTTTTCTTGCACTCATCCAACTTTGATTGGGTACCTCTTAGGTACCAAGCTTTGCATAAATAATGGGATTTCAAAAAAAGACACATTCTCTGACCTCAAGAAAGTTACAGTTTTGTGTGAAAGAATGACTTGGAAATAGGTAAGTGTGGGGCACTATCTAAATACTAAAATGTAGGATAATCTAAGATCAGGGGTTCATGGAGGAAGAGACCTACCTGGTGGTGTAAAAGTCAAGGACTTGGAGAAGAGCGTTATCCCTGGCAGGTCCAATGGTGCCACATAGTGCACTCGGGAGGTCATTCACATTCCCTATGGTGAGCCGTGCTCTTCTCAATGTTCCTGCTTCCCATGGAGGGGGCAGAATTGGCCATTAAAGGGAAAACAGTGAAATACTTGGGATGGGGGGATATGATACTTTGCATCCCGTATCCCATGCAAGCAGGACTTTCTCAACTTGCAACATCTCGTGTGCTCCTGGTCCAGTGGGCTCAGTGCTCCTTCCTGAGTTACCTCTTCAATGAGAAATGCAGTTTTATAGGGAAGCAACTGCTCATGACTCCTACTGTCATGTTAGACTCAAGTAACCACATGTGCTCTAAATGACTCTCCCCCCATATATTTGGCTCCATCGTTCCTTCTGGTAAACCACCTGGCACAGGTATGATTGTACGGAGCCAGGCTTGGAAGCTCGTTTTGCAATGTGTATGCTTACAGTTTGGTGCGTTTTGACTAAAGGTGAACTTTTATTAAGCAATATCCCTCCCCCTATTGGTCCCTTTACAAGGGCTCTTCTGTTCCCTCGTGCGCCATTTTCTTCCCTCACACACCAGGGCGCGCTCAGTTGAGTTTTGTTCTTTCCCAGGTCAAAAGATCACTGTAATGTCCACATGCAGATGTTTCACAGTTGTGTTTTCTTCGTACCTAAGTTAATTAAGTTAGTTAACTCTATCTTGCAGCTCGTGATAGGGATAGAAAAATATATATAAATAGAGGAGAGTTGTAAATGTTTATCTCAAAACAATGTGAAAGAATTAGCAGGTGAAAATATAATCACTTTATCCATGGAAACAGGTGAGATTCCCAGGAGTCATCCAGAAATGTGCTTTATGGACTTGTGGGAGGAATAAAAGGGCTTCCAGCAATAGGTCAGGTCCCTAATGGTTATTTTGAAAAGCCCAGCATGGGACTGTGGGCAATGTTTGCATGATATCCCTCCAACTTTGGTGGCTTAGCCCAATGGAAATGGGGGGTGAGGAGGCCTATTGAATTTTATGTAGACTCTAGTGACTAATTTCAGGAAGTCTGAAAAAGATTTCATATTGCACATACCTTCTACAGTGTTTAATGATCAGATGCCATTTATATGTCATTGGAAACTCATGTAGTTCCATTCTTTTTTATTTTCTCTAAAGTAGCTCACGTCTAAATATTTGAGTAAGGAGCAGAATTAGATGACAAAATCCCCTCTTGCTCTAAGACAGGAGTCAGAAAACTGTGGCTCACAGGCCAAATCCAGTCCTCTGTCTGTGTTTATGAATAAAGTTTTATTGGCATACAGACACTCATCCATTTATATATTGCATATGGCTACTTTTTTGCTGTATTTGCAGAGTTGAGTAGGTAGGACAGGGACAGTATAGGCTTTGAAGCCTACAAGATGAACTATCTGGCCATTTACAGTAGAGGTTTGCTGACTCCTAATACCCCATACTTTTTTAAGTGGCTTCCCTTCTCTGTGCTTCAGTTTCCTCATCTGCACAAGAAGAGATTGGAGCAATAAACTCTGTATCTTTTTCAAAATCCTGATATTCTGAGTTTTCTTTCAAAGCTCACAAGTTCTCAAATTGCTCCAATGAGAAGGAGAATTAAATGGAAATGGGTTTTCTTTACTATCAGGAGAGGGGCCCTTGCCATGTGCATCGCCTCATCTGGCAGTGATGACAACTTTTATTGGCAGCAGAATGTCTTTGATTAGACACCTAGAGGTTCCCCAGGGGCTGGCTGCATGTGAAGTGAAGAAATCCCGATCCATAAGCAAAGAGAAGCAGAGAGCCCCGCGGAAGCTAAGGCTGTTTCCTGTTCACCTGTTTGCTTGGAGGAATTCTCAAGCAGCTCCCCACTCGCTGCAAGTTAGACGTAAACAAGATGACACGTGAGGGTCTGGCCATGAATTAAAGTGGAAATCCAGCACTTCTTTGGTGCTCTGTCTCAAATAAGCTGTTCCCACCCAGCACATCGCAGAATCTGAAAGGAGGCACCTTTTCTGTGTCCTGTTCTGCCTTTCAACTGATTGAAGAGTATAAAGCTAGACTGGGCCTTGGAAAACATATTACATCAAATGCCTTTATTTTCTTCAACTCAAGGCTGCAGTGAGCATATGTTGTAATGATAGACATTGAGCCCTGCTCGGGTTGACTGATTTGGGGAGATGAAGTTGGGTCCCTCACAATGCATGTTGAAGGAGGCTAAGGAAAACTCTGCAGTTCTATCATCCTAACACACTTGATTCAGATGGTCTGACTGTCCAGCCGCCTGCTAATGCCTTATATCAGCCCACTTTTCAATGTGAATGATCTGACATGAGATTGGAGATGAACAGAGCAAAGTGTTCTGCAACTTTCTGGATGGGACGGAGGTTTTTGGTGATACTTTTGTCACTTGCCATCCTCTTAATGATCCAATGACTTCATTTTCTTTCTTTTAAATGATGTTTCTTAAGTGGATGCTTCCTTATAGGGGTGTGTGTGTGCCTGTCAGTCTGTCTGTGTGCGTAAGCACGCACGCGCGCACACACACACACACACACAGACACACGGGAGAGAGAATATGAATGTATCTTAAAATCTGAAAATTTAGTCATCTTAGTTGCATTAGAATTAGCTTTCCCTTTTATGCTATCTTAAGAGCAAGCATCTTTGCTTTTTCTTTTTTTCCATTTATTCAAAGTATTTATTTATTCCATTTTATTGAATTTATTGGGGTGACATTGGTTGATAAAGTTACATAGGTTTCAGGGGTACAACTCTGTAATCCATCATCTGTATATTGTATTGAGTGTTCACCACCAGAGTCAAGCCTCCTTCAGTCATTATTTATCCCCCCTTTACCCTCCCCTTGCTTTTTCTTTTTCCTCATTGCTTTAACCTTTGGTGGAAAGGACAGCTTCTTTAGGATACAGTCAAATGGCAGGAAAAATTAGAAAAAAATTTTGAATATGTAATGGGGTGCACGCGGCACTGCAATTCAGATACATAGGGAAAGATGTGTCTTTTATCCATTTAGTTAAGACATTATCTTCTGATTAGTGTTTCACTCTATCTCATTTAGCATGTAGAAATAGTGCTATATATAGCCCCTGTAGGTCAGTGATTGTCAAGAGGGGTGCCACTGTTCCCAGAGGAAGATTTGGAAATGGGTGAGGCAACTTGAAATTGTTTCAGTGAAAGAGGATCCAAGTAGCTCCAACCCAGGGGTCACAGAGACTATACTCTGCAGTACAGTTGACAGTTCCAAGCAATGATAAATTGTCCCATGTCCCCGCCAACATTCAAGTGAGTGAAAACTATGTTCTCTATCTGAGCCTGCAGTTGCACTTCATTTTGCATCTGAACATAAAACATCTCTTACATAGCTCTGATATACCAGTTCTCCGGCAATGCAAAAACCATGTAAATCAAGGGAGGGTGGTATTTCATCTTGTTCCAAACTTTGCCAAGAGTCGGTTCACTATTTTGGAAAATGACACCACTGAGAGAGTGCTGCTTGTGGGTCCTGGAATCTCCAGTACAATACAACCTCATTATTCCCACCTGTTTCAGCCAAACATCCAACTGCTTCATTTTATCTCCTAGTGCATCATACCCAAGTATTTACAAATTGAAATACATATTTTATTGTAATTTAGCTCTGCATTTATCCTTTATATTATAGTTAAAGCATTATGTTAAATATATGTATACATTATATATTGAAATTACGTGTGTAAGTTAGCAGTCAAACTTTTCAGTAAAGAGCCATGTAGGAAATATTTTAGACTTTGTGGCTAAATGGTCTCTGTTGCAACCATTCAACTTTGTTGTAGTAGGAAAGCAGCCACAGACATTATATAAATAAATGGGCGTGTCTGTGTGTAGATAAAATTTGATTTATGGACACTAAGATTTGCGTTTAGTATGATTTTTACATGTCACAAGAATTATTATTCTTTGATTTTTTTTCTCTCAACTATTTAAAAATGTAAAGCCATTCTTAGCGCCTGCGCAGATCAAAAACAATTCGTGGGACATCTTTGGGCAGCTGACGATAGTTTGCCAATTTCTCTTCTAGTGCCTCATGCTAAAGCATTTACATATTGAAACATATCATCAATTATAGTTCCTTTAGTTCTCCTTTATATTTTATAACTAAAGCACTATGTTTATTTTTCAAAATGAATATGTGTAAATACTGTAAACAACAGTTTTTGTAAAACTACTTGATAGCCCTAGCTGATGTGTCTCAATTAGCTGGGCATCATCCAGTGCACCAAAGGGTTGATGGTTTGATTCCCTGGTAGGGCACATGCCTGGTTTGCATGCTCAATTCCTTGGGCGGGAGGGGGCGGGGGGTACAGTCGTTAGCTGACCAAAGTTTCACTCTCTCTCCCTCTCCCTTCCTCTCTCTTTAAAAAAATCAGTTAAAAATCTTAAATAAAACTACTTGGTTAAAAAAATTAATGTAAAACAACAATTTTTGAGTGCTTTGTAGATCTTTTCTTGGAATGATTAAATATATGCAAGAGAATGTAGCTTCTCCAACAGCTGGCTTTGAGAATGAAAGAGAAGGCTGTTTATGGTTTCAGTTGTTCAAATGACAGGCAAAGATCCTGATGGGGTAAAATTTGGTGATTTTTGATGAAATTCAGAAGTTCCTTTTTGATAAGGAAATCCATCCTGACTAATCTCTGATGCAAAGCCTTTAGGTGATGTCCACAGTTCAGTGCTTTTGAGCTTTCAGACATGCGTATCTTTTCCAGGCCTGGGACATGCTCCATGACTAGCAGAGCTATGCTGAAATATCAGTTCTTTTCACCCCCGCCCCCCAGTAGGATGTACTGTCTATGAATTTAATTATCATCCAGGTGTGTATTACAAGGTGCTTGTTTCAAAACAGGGCCACTGTGTTTGAATGCATTAGGGGACACCTGATCTCACAGATTTCTTAGCCCTTGAGATTCCCCTCTAGCTCCTATGAGGACCTCCCAATGAGTTGGGAAGGAATAGGTGGGTGAATTATATGCAGTGGCAAGGTCAGTGGGAGAATCAAAATCATTCTGAACTGTAGAGAAATGTCCTTTGTCCACCTACTTGGTGAACTTTGCAAGCATATTACTCTTGATCTGGTATCTCGGCTTGGTCATACTGAATGGTCTCCTTGGCTGCCTTCACATCTCCTCGCCTTTCCCTGGTGCTACTAATACCTGGAATCTGTGTGGACTCTTTTTCTTGGCTCCCTGGCTGGGCAGAATCCCTCCAGCCTTTGCTTGAAGTTACTTCCCCCTTTGTCTTCTGCCCCAGAACAGATGCACTGGCTTTCAACTCAGCTGCCTGCAGGATCTTCCTCAAGGGCTATGGGAACATCTGGCCTCCATCCAGGCCATGTGGGAAGTCAAAGTACTGGAAAATTCACTCTACTTTGATGCACCTTGAAATGTGATGTCTTTTCCAGAGCCTCAAATAGGATATTTGTTCCTCTTCTATTTGTTTCTAAAATCTCCTACCCCCACTGTCAGCTCCAGGAGAAGTGGGCTTCTCTTTTACTTGTCCTATGTCCTAAACCCGCCTTCATGACAGAGCTGCAAGCCTCAGGGGTCTTATTGTCATAGACAGAAAAAAGTATCTCCTCTGTACAGGGGAAGATACTTGGAGCTAAGCAATTGCAGCTCATATGGAAGCTAAAGGAACTCAGCAGATCCTCTCACTATACAAAGCATTGCTTTCAAACCCATTGTTTTGTATTGTTTTCTCTGACCCTGAATGAGGAGTCTGAACAAGGAGACTGAAAAAAGAACAAGATTTAAAGAAAGGACATTCAAGCAGAGTTTTAACATTTACTACATACTAGACAAATTATAATTATGATCTGAAATTACATTGTTTTCCTCAAATCGGACTAAGAGCTGAAATGTGAATGCGGTTTAATTGGTGAAGGGTTCAGCACAAGTGTATGTGTCACCATACTTTGGGGTATATCCCCATATGAAATGGTATAGCCCCAGTTCACCCATTAACTGTCATAAATGTCAGATGATTCTGAGGCCACGTCAGTATGAGCTCACAGATCCCTGTGAGATGTTCCAGTTTCTTGGGATTTCTGCTCTTTCTCCCTATGATGTCCAAAGCCCTCACCATGATTATTTACATTCTTATCTTCATTCTTCTTGGAACTGAGGAGAGCTGACTGATTGCACCCTTCCTACTTCTATTTTAGCTTTTTCATCATACTCCCTACCTCTCTATTCCTAAGAGTTCTGTGCATATGCAGGATTTTTGCCTGGCTTGTGGATGGAATCAGCCTCCTCTCAATTCCAGCAGAGGGTGTGTGTGTGTGTGTGTGTGTGTGTGTGTGTGTGTGTGTGTGTGAATGGAACAGAAGAAGAAAAGGGGTGAGTCGGAGGTAGAGATGAATGACAGGGGAATTCAAATAGGCTTAAATATATAATTATACTCTATTTCTATTAAATAGAAATATCTTGAGTGCTTCTTATAATACTCCATGACAACATATTTACAGGATAATGATCTAATTGAACAGAAGGAGGGAGAGGGTTGCTGTTAGTAGGACTTTTGGGGAGAAAAGTATTATTTTATGTATATTCACACTTCTTGCTTTGACAGCCAGGACACAGTACTTCTCTGCCATTACCTTACTCTCTCTTGTTTTTCCTTTAGCTCAACAGAATTCACCAAAAATCCATGAAGGCTGGTGGGCGTACAAGGAGGTGGTCCAGGGAAGCTTTGTCCCAGGTAAACCATTTACTCTCATTTATAAGAAAATAATTTGAATGAAATACGGTATTATTTCCAGAGTTTTGCATTTGCTACATGGCATGGACTGTATTGCAAAAGGCAGCATACTCTGACTTACGCGTTAGATGAATACTCCATCAGGAGAAAGTGTATGGAGCGAGTGGCAATTTAACCAAGACCGCCTTTTTCCATCTGAGTCTCCATCCCAAGGTCCTTGCACCTGCAGGTGGCTCTGTCAAGGAGAGGGTGATGGAGGACTGAGGGTTGAAGCTGTGTCTGCTGGAATTTGGTGAAGTGAGAGAGAGCCATTTCTTAACATTAGTGAAGCAGGGAGTATGGAGAGGACGGCCATGGCCATGTGGCCTGCTGGGATGCATGCTGTCATTGATGTCACTCCAGGAGCATCCATGGTCAGCACTTAACAGATTGGGCCAAGCACCAGCTAAAAATAACAGGCAAAGAAGATGCTGGAACTGGAGATGGGTGGGAGGCAGAAACGTACTGTAACTTTAGCAAGCACCAGCTAAAAATAACAGGCAAAGAAGATGCTGTCAGCATGGTGGGAGGGAACTGGAGACGGGTGGGAGGCAGAAACGTACTGTGACTTTATTTAGAAGCGAGGTGGAGGGTCCCTGCCTTTCCCCACTCCTCTTATTCTAGTCGTGGTCCCCATCCCTCTGGGGCGATAATGAAGACTTTAGTGGGGAGAGAAGCAAGGGGAAGAGCAAGAATGTTCAAGAGAAGGATGGAAGAAAAGGCAGGTGAGATATTTCAAAGTATTTTAACTGCTTATATATGAGAGGGGAAAAAGAAAGCTTTCAAGAGGAGCCAACGTGGGTTCCTCGCTCAGGCACTGAGAACAGATGGCCTCAAGTGTCAGTTGGGGTCTTTGTAATTGGTGGCAAGTGGAAAGAGCAGTGCCCCAGGTCACCTGGCTCATCCACATGATCGATGTGATGTCATCTTCTCCTGTTCTTCTGTAGAGTTCACTACATTCGCGGTGCAGAGCTAAGCAAGTTACCAAGCTTCTCTTCGCGTCCCTTTTCTCACTTGTGACATGAACATATGATAAACAGTGCTATCCATGGCTTGTGAGGGAAAGCCTGCTGATCAAACTTGGGGACAAAAGCCACACTAGTGATGGCAGAACAGAAAGTTGGAAAGAACCCGCATCTTTTACGGCCCATTGAGCATTGAGTTAACCACGGCATTGCCTCAGCATCGATTTTCTTAAGTGAGAAAACAAACCTCTTATTGTTGGAGCCACTTCGAATCAGGCTTTCTGTCACTTGCAACCCAATGCGTTCTTCCAGGTTCAGGTTTCTCAGGACACCATGGGAGGAAGGAAGTTGGAACTGGGTCCTGACAGTGTTTAGGATTATTCCAAGTGGAGAAGGAGAGGGTAGGGAATGTCAGAGTAAACAGCACTGGCAAAGAAGATTGAAAATGCACTTGGGGGATGGTGGGTACTTCTGAGTATCTAAAGGGCAGGGTACATAGTGGATCCGGATGTGTGAGAAGGCCAGCAAGGTTCTTAGAGGCCAGACCATGAAACTCTCTGTGTTCCAATTGCAAGAGCTAAGATACAATCCCTTTAAAAATAGAGGTATTGACCCAACTGGCATGGTGCAATGGTTGAGTGTTGACCTATGAACCAGGAAGTGATGGTTCGATTCTGGTCAGGGCACATGCTTAGGTTTTAGGCTCGATCCCCAGTGTGGGGCATCATGAGGTTTTTGTTTTTTTTTCCTTTTCCTGTTTTTTTTTTTCATTTTTTTTAAATCATCCAGGCAACAGATGGTAAGCACCTATACTAAGACTGTGAAACAAAACAAAACAAAACAAAAAACAGAAACAAAAATGGGTTCATTGTGGGATTTGTTTAATAGCATTTAAAGTATATATCTCTTTCTCACACATGTACATAACACATTTATAATTTAGCATAAATATATACACACATTTAACACATTTCAGAAAAATGTGTGCCAAATACTATCTATTCACATTTCGCTTATCCAAAACAGTAGGGAGATTGGGCATTCCCTTTAGTGGAGGCACTATGCTAGGAGCTAGGATTTCAAAAAAGAGATGGCCACACTTCAAGTGTCCGCGTAGAGATCCTAGGAATAATGGGAGGACAATAAACAGTTATAAGAAATTTACTCTTCCTCGGAGATATGACAAACACCATGGGATCATGACACTGAGTTTCTAACTGTCTGAATGATGAATAGAGGAATTCATAGCTTCATTTCTGACCAGGATGGCAGAAGGGTGCTTTGACTCAATGGCGCCATCCTCTGGTGTGTTCTTTAAAATCGAGTAGGAATGGTTCGCTCAGGCTAACCAGCTCATTCAACATGCAATTTCCAACCCTTCCTTGTTGGGCAGTTTTAAAAGCTTAAGATTGTTAGAAGATGAGGATAATTACACCTGTTGGCAGCCACCTGTGGTTTAGCAGTAATGCCTAATTACCTGTGTTGTTCAAAATGGCCAATTTTCTTTGCTTAAGAAAGGCTTATATTAGACACTGGTAAGACAAACAAGAGCTCACTTTTCTCCCAGCAGTTCTCCCAGTAGGTGATGCTTGCTGTCTAGGATGGCTGGCCTGGGGTCATGCATGGCTCTCATTCCTCCACATAGTAAATGGTGCCTACTAGTTAGAAAACTAAATATTTTTCTATTGCTGTGTAACAAGTGGCCACAGATTTAATAGCTGAAATTGACACACATTGATTGCCCCACAGTTTCCTGGGTCAGGAAGTCCAAGTATGGCTTCACTGGGTCCTCTGCTCAGGGACTCACAATGCTGCCAAAGGTGTCAGTGCAGCTGTATTCTCATCTGGGGCTGAGCTTTTGCAGGTCCTTAACAGGATTCAATTCTTTGGGGGTTATAGGACAGTGGCCCTAGGCCGTACAAGGTGTCCATTCTCCATCGGTAGTTCACAACATTGCTGATGGTTTCTTCAAGGCCAACAGCAAAGTATCCTGCCTCAAATCTTCGTCAGTGCAGCTGTATTCTCATCTGGGGCTGAGCTTTTGCAGGTCCTTAACAGGATTCAATTCTTTGGGGGTTATAGGACAGTGGCCCTAGGCCGTACAAGGTGTCCATTCTCCATTGGTAGTTCACAACATGGCTGATGGTTTCTTCAAGGCCAACAGCAAAGTGTCCTGCCTCAAATCTTTCCCTTCCTTTCTGGGAAGGCCTTGTCTCTCTTTTTAAAGTTAGGCCTACCCAGAGTAATCTCTCTTTTGATCAACTCAGCATCACCTTTGGGGACCTCATTTACATCTGCAAAATGTGACCTACTCACAGGGTTGAAATCCCACCATTTCCTAAATCCCACCCCCTCTCAGATGGAGGTGTGTACACCATTGTGACCTTCCAATAGGAGTAGACATTGTTCTAGCCTAGTGTCTTCAAATTGAGAAGTAGGTAATAATGTTCTTTGGGTGGGATATTGCTTGTGTTGCCTTTACATGAAGAATATCCTCAAGAGAAAACCAGAGCAGCTTCCCCCACCCCACCTCAGATTTCTCGGCCACTTTTCTCAGATTTACAACAGATGTAGAGGGTGAGGGAGAAGGGGGGACTTAATACATGACTCCCAGGCTTCTTTCAATGTGTTAGAGCAGTGGTTCTCAACCTTCCTAATGCCGCGACCCTTTAATACAGTTCCTCATGTTGTGGTGACCCCCAACCATAACATTATTTTTGTTGCTACTTCATAACTATAATTTTGCTACTGTAAACAATATGTAATTATATATGTGTTTTCCAATGGTCTTAGGCGACCCCTGTGAAAGGGTCATTTTACCCCCAAAGGGGTCGCTACCCACAGGTTGAGAACCGCTGTGTTAGAGAGTGGTGCTGTAGTCCATTGTTGAGATGCAGAAACCATTCAGTCAAGTGGGCAGGACAAGGTATATAGAGACTCCTGTGGACAGCAGCACTCAGGGGCCCATCCAGATGTCACCCCAAATTGCTCTTCCAACTTTTCACCCTGCCCTCCTCTCCCCGGCTCTTTTACCCTCTGGCCCTAGAACCTAGCTTCTCATGTGTCTCCCCACTAGGGCCCACATCCTTGTGTTTAGTGACCTTGCCTTTTGGCCTCTGGCTCAGGCTCAGGGTTTGCTTCCCGCCCTGTACCCAACCTCCTACTCCATCTTTGACCCACAGGTTCTGTTGACCGTGGTATCAAGTGAAACACAGGACATAGGTTCTCTCCCCTCAGATATTCACTACGTGGCCACCCCAACCCACTCACTCTAAAGGGAAGAGGGTCCCATAGCCCCCAAGCTTACCTATCCTCCAGCATCCTTTAATACACCCCAGTTGAGAGCTATGTAAAATCATTCTATTGGTTTCCTGTGGTTGCTGTACAAATGAACACAAATAGGGGCTCAAAACAATACACATTTATCTTACATCTAAAAATATATATATATATATATATCCAATATAATAAATAGGGAATATGCTAATCGACTGTCATGCCATCACAAAGATGGTGGAGCCCACAGCCAATAGGGGGGAATATGCTAATTGACCATCACACCCTCAAAGATGTCAGCGCCCACAGCCAATAAGGAGGGAATATGCTAATTGACTGCCATGCCCTCAAAGATGGCAGCGCCCACATCCACAAGATGACAGTGCCCAGTCCTCTCAGCCCCGCCAGAGTGGCAGGCGTGCGGCAAGGCCGGGCCCGCCCCCAGGTGTGCAGCAAAGCTGGGCCCACCCAGGGCTGGCCCAAGGTGCAGGTAAGCCTCAGATGGCGGCTTCCCAGCCATGCAGGGCTGCCTGAGGCTCAGGTAACCAGGGCCAGTCGAGGCTTGTGCTGCCGGCAGTGGCAGCAACAGAGGTGTGATGGGGGTGTTGCCTTCTCCTGATCTCCGGGTCGCCTCCTGCCCCTGAGGGCTCCCGGACTGTGAGAGGGGGCAGGCCGGGCTGAGGGACCCCCCTCCAGTGCATGAATTTTCATGCACCGGGCTTCTAGTATATCTATAATTCTAGAGGCCAGATGTTCTAATATCAAGCACATCTTAATACCTCACTTTATGACATCAATTTCTCTGCTACAAAAATATATACAAGCCTTGTTTGGTTATAGCATTTAATTTTAATTTCTCTAAGAGAGAAAACTTGCATTTGACAGAGTCTTGTGGCATATTGTTTGGTCAAGGGAATACCCTCTGCTGTGGGAGCCAGTCAGTTCTTATTGTGTAAGTTCTTGTTTTATGCTGAATTCCCTTGAGCAGGGAGTCAGTGGGTGCACACCCCAGTCTCCATCCCTGAACTTTGCTTTTGTCATTACCAATCTTCTTCCTCCTTTGGGTCATGGAACCAGCAAGGAATATCAGCAAATGCATGCTGGCTTAACTATTCCATGAAATCTTAGGCAAGTCACTTAGTATCTCAGTGTCTTGATTTCCCCACTTATAAAATCAGGATGTTGAGTGACATTTTCCAAAGACCCATTCTGGCTCCAATATTCTCTGAGAGTTTGCTAATGTGATACATGATTGGTTTGGGAGATATATTTAGCAGCATTAAGAAATAGAATATTGATTTTATTCACAGGATAATTGTGTTATATTCTCAATATCAGTGTTTGGAAATGGAGTCGGTGATGTAAGTGTGTCTCTCCAGATTTCTGATCTCTCTTCTCTAAGAGAAAACAAGTAGAATATAATGGAGACATTCACCTCAGTATAGGAGGGTGATGTTACACTGACTCATCACCCTCAATTATAAATATCTTAGGTATAATGTTTCCCAGAAATTGGGATGTGTGGAGATTAAAATTTACTCAGAGCCTGATAGATGCCAAACACCCTGCTAGACATTGGGGATCCAAATGGGAATAAATTAATGCTCCTGATCTTAAAGAGAGCCTTGACAAGTTTAGAGACAGATGGGCCAATCAGAAATTACCATTTACCTGGTCAGGGATGTGAGATGGGAGTGGGGAGACAGGAGAAAACAACGAACTTTGCCTTTGGGATCAGAGAAGGCTTCACAGATGAAAACTTCTCTTGAGATAGGTCTCTTTTGTTGTTGTTGTTGTTGTTAATCCTCACCCAAGGGTATTTTTTTCATTGATTTTTAGAGAGAGTATAAAGGAGGGAGGGAAGGGAATAGAGAGAGGAGAGAGAGAGAGAGAGAGAGAGGGAGAGAGAGAGAGAGACATATATGTGAGAGAAACATTGATTGGCTGCCTCCCAACTAGGACCAAGGATCAAACCTGGGCCCACCCAGGGCTGGCCCAAGGGGCAGGCAAGCCTCAGATGGCGGCTTAGCAGATTGTAAACTTCTTGTAGGCAGTAGGCACTCCTATTTATCATCTCATCTATGGCAGTGCCTACTATTACCAAACTCTAGAGCTGTGTGGTAGAGAGTGCACTGGGCTCAGAAGATCATGCTTTTGTGTCCCACCCCGTCATGCACCGACTGTATGTTGTTGGCAAATCACCTACCTTCTCAGAACCTCGGTTGACTCATTTGTAAAATAAGGATAGTAAAACCTATATCGGAAACATTTTTGTAAAAATGACGTTATGTACTAGACCTAGATGTGCTTTATGGACTCTTGAGAGTACACAAAGGTATTGCTATTTTTGTTAGCATAATGTTGCATTGGGCTACTTAAGGTTGCCAGGAAGAGACTTGCTTCGTTATACCACTACTCTGAGGTCCCGGTACCTCCCTCTAATCCAAGGACGCCCTGGAGACCTTTTAACGGTGTGTAACAATAGCACATTGTACACAAAGATGCAACTTGAGCACAGGTACACATGAAGCCTCTCATAGGCTCCACTCCAAAGAAGGTCTGTTTGTTGTCAGGTTGCAGCCATCTAATGGGGAGCACTCCTGTTGGGTGGGCTTTTGCACCAACCCTTTCCAGAGGTACATGGCTCTCCTAGTGCCACACGCTAATCCCTGGTCCAATCACCACAAGTATCTCTAGCCAGTCCACCTCTTGGGAACCTTCTAGACCTAGCCAGTCAGAGGTGTACCAAGGGAGGCTCATTGGCAGGGGTCCACTCTGGGTACAGGCAGAAGGGAACACATCAGCTGTAGAGAATTTAATAACAATACTGAAACCCACCAAACGTTCGATCTGCTTTTTATTACCGCCCCCCGCCCCCCCATGTGCTAGAAATTCTAAGAATGCCAGTGATAAAATAACCTCTCTGTGAAAAAAAAAAAATTGTATTGCTGAGCTCTAAACAATGCCTGTGGTTGCTGTTGTGTTTTAATAATAAATGTGTAATCTTTAAATGAGTGCATTTTTGTTACTTATCCTTTAATAAGCACTGTGTCTACAAAGAAGTTAATTAGGGGGATTCTCAGTTATTCTATTAGCTTCTAGCACACAGGGACTCATCTACATGCATTTGTTCCCAGAGGACAATGCTAAGGGTCCAGAATTGGTGGAGTTCACTGTAGGGCAGACCCTGTCACCATCCCCATAGTAGCACGTATTCCTTCCTGAATTTAAACAGTTGGTACAAAATAAATGACGCCAGCACTGCGATTGTACACACAAAGACCCAAAAAGTGAATTACTTCAATTATGTCATTCTGCGGGACTATTTGGAGTTTTCATGTGTACTTAAAATTTAAAACACTGAAGCAGAAAGTGAACTGCAAGGCATAATATTTTTGTTTCCTAACGGCAGTTATCAACTCATCCATGCAATATTTGATTGAACCTGAAAAAGAATGCTTTTATCCTTGAAATTTAAAAGTTGTTGTTTGTCTTCAAACTAAAGAAAAATAGTTGTTATCGAATGTTGTGTGGGGTTATTATTGAAAATAATTGTTTTTTGAGAGGGGACATTGAAACAAATGATCTACTCCTGAGTCAAATACTTGAGGTATACAGCCACTGTATACAGCCTTAGGTTTAGTAACTTTACAATCACAGAAAAGCCATCCAAGGGGTGGGAAACCCAACAGCAGAGTTCACGGCTGCCTTCTGGCAGAGAAACACGGGTTTCTCTGAGTGATGCTAACTGAGTTAACATCCGTGGCATTGGCCTCATTATCTCCTGGCTTCCTAGCTAGCTTAAAACCCGTTCTCCCCTCCTCCTGGCACAGCTTCCCATTTGAAAGACATGCCTCAGTTACCTTCACAGGCCACAGAGACAACTTCTTTGAAAAGCAGCTTGGTGAGCTGTTGGGAGGTACCTTGTCAGGGTAAATACTGCTCATTGAGTTGTTGTGTGATAATGGGGTGTTTGCAAAATTGCCAGCAGGATGCTTCACACTCGGGTGATACATTCCTTGTCAGGTGGAAGACAATCAAAAGCAGCAAGACTATAACCCCCAACCAGGGATCCTACTTCTTACATCTACAAGAGGATGACAGGGAGGTGCCTGCGGTCTTTGTTCCAGACTGTTAGCTTCTATAACATTCACAAAAAGACAGACTACATAGCAAAAGCTTTATGCAGCAAGTATCCAGCATCTTACATCTACAAGAGGATGACAGGGAGGTGCCTGCGGCTGTTAGCTTCTATAACATTCACAAAAAGACAGACTATATAGCAAAGGCTTTATGCAGCAAGTATCCAGCACGCGATGCTTTTAACTTTGCAGATTTGGCAAAAGGAAGGAGCCAACTCCCCTCCTCCCATTCCAGACTGGATTTCAGGGTCCCAGTGTATGATAAGGGCCTGGAAGGGGGAATCTCCTTTCCCCCACCCCCAACCCATTCCATGCCTCCTTATGATTGGCCCCCATGACAGCTGTGATGATTTTTGCATTCCAACTCCAAATTGCCCTTCAACCTGTCCTCTCAAATTAGGTCACCTTTTCTTGCCAAGTGCCAAACCATTGGCTCCTTTTCAGCAGGGGCTCCAATTGTCAATGGATCTCCTTTAAAAAAAAATTTTAATTGATTTTAGAGAGAGGAAGGGAGAGGGAGAGAGAGGTAGAAATATCAATGATGAGAGAGAATCTTTGGTTGGCTGCCTCCTACATGCCCCCTACTGGAGATCGAGCCCGCAACCTGGACTTGTGCCACAGCCCGAGAATCAAACCATGACCTCCTGGTTCATAGGTGGATGCTCAACCACTGAGCTATGTTGGCCGGGCACTCCCGGAGATTTGACTGTTTTTTTCTCTCCAGAATGATCTTTCTAACACTGTAGCGGTTGCCCAGAATTATGCCTCATTTTAGAGTGTTCTATGTTTAAACTAGGAGCCCAGTGCGCAATTAGAAATCACGCAGCTCCGCCCACCCTCAAGTCGCCTTGAGTCACCAGTCTGGCCCTGCCTCCCTCTCCAGCTCTAGAAGCAACCACGGCCACTGCTGATCAGGCCCTCCCCCGGCGCAGGCACGCAGAGGCCCCTGCCGTCCCGTCCCTGACCCTGCACAGGCAACCTCCTCCTGTCTGGTCGACCTGTTATGGCATCCTGGTTAATTAGCTTGTGAGTTCATTTGTGCCTGGCTGGTCCCCATTCCTCTCTCCCCAGTGTTGAGTGTGTTACGGTGTGACAGTGTGAGGGCATGATGACCATTTGCATATTAGCTCTTTATTATATAGAATTGTTATAAGAGTTGCTTTACAATTTTTATACTAATTCTAAAAAAACAGACTATGTTGGGATCATTCTCTGTGATTGTCTTTTATCTTAAGAGTAAGGATAATTTCCTATTTCTTCAAATGTCAAGTAATTCTAAATTGTATCTTGGATATTGGGAATGTCATGTTGAAATTCTGGATTCTGCTATATTCTTGCAATGATTGGTATTATTTTGATTGTTTTGTTTTAATATACACTGAGTGGCCAGATTATTATGACCACCCCATCAGTACTTTGTTGGGCCACCTTTTGCCTTCAATACTGCGGGGATTCTTCTTGGCATCGACTCCACAAGATGTTGAAAGATTATGCGAGGAATCTGACACCATTCCTGATGAATAGCACTGTCTAGTTCTGTGAGATTTGATGGTTGTGGAACCAGCTGCCTGATGGCTCTTTTAACTTCATCCCTCAAATGTTCAATTGGATTGAGATCTGGTGATTGTGGGGGCCACCTAAGCAAGGTAAAGTCTCCCTCATGTTCTTGAAACCACTCCTGCACAATACAAGCACCGTGGCATGGCGTATTGTCTTGTTGGAAGAAGCCATCTCCATTGGGATACGCCATCAACATGATAGAATGAACTTGATCAGCAATGATACTTAGGTATGTTGTGCTATTCAGACGTTGTTCCACATGAATTAAAGGGCCCAAATCATGCCAGGAAAAGATGCCCCAAACCATAACACTGCCCCCACCAGCTTGAAGTGTTGTACTCATGCATGTGAGGTGCATGCTTTCATGCTGTTTCTGCCAAATTCTCACTCTGCCATCTGCATGATGCAACTGGAAATGTGATTCGTCTGACCACATGACTTTTTTCCAATGCTCAACTGTCCAATCCTTGTGTTCCTGTGCAAATTGGAGACGTTTTATCTTGGTAACTGCAGACAGCAAAGGTATTCAAACAGGCCTTCGGCTTCCATATCCATACTTTGCAGTGTACGGCTAATTTGCCTACAAACGTCAGGTGGTCATAATTATCTGGCCACTCAGTGTAGATCATGCCTTTTTTGCATTTATTTTTCCTGGGAAAATGCTACCCAGGTTGATCAGAAAAACTTATACTTTTATCCCATCCATATGAAAATATGTAAGTAATATAATTATTATTCATTATATATGGCATTTTATAGTATATCAGTATCACAGCATATTTATACTTCCCAGTTTTTGATTATGCGTTTTGTGTTAGGGCACCTACATTTTCTTGAAATTTGGGTTTGAATAACTCAGTGATTGTGGTGCCATTATCTGGATTGGTGAACTGTGACAAGTATGGGTTTGGAGTGAAGAGGGTCCAATATTCTGTCTTCACCATGTGTACTTTGACGTGCCTGTGAAACATTCAAGAGGAGGCAAGATGGTGGCAAGAGAGGTCTAACGGGATATGTACATTGGCCTCCTGCCCACATACAAATAGCATTTAAAACCACTGACCACTTATTGGGGTGATTACTTCATAAGTTGCATAAATATCTAATCACTATGTTGTACACCTAAAACTATTGTAATATTGTATGTCAACTGTAATTGGAAAATTTAAAAATTATTTTAAAATTTTAAAGATTATCCAGGTTGATTTAATTTTACTCCATTACCAAAGTTTAAGATTCCTACTATGTTTATTATCAATATCCTAAAATTTTTCCATTCAAAAAACACTGAAAATGTTAACCTTTCACTTAATTTTAGCATAGGTCTAATAAGTATCATGTATATCAAAAGGATGATTCCCAAATAATAGTTACCACTTTGAACACCGTTGGCCTTTTCTGTATTTATTTTTAACTCTGAGGACAATCTTGTCAAGAAGGCATCATTAACACCTTGTTCTAGATCTAGAAACTGAGGCTCCAGGTGACTGACAGTCTTTCCCATCACCATACCACTGGAAAGGGAAAAAGCTATAATTTAAACATGGACCTTTAAATGCTATTTCTGCTCTTTATATATCTCTATTAAAAATTCTTAAATAGACTTTCCTCTTAAAAAAAAACCACTGAGTGAATGAGATTGCCTAAAGAGAAATTATAGCTCACAAATAGATAAGAAACCAAGAAAAGCCAACATTTTAGATGGGTAGAGCAGGAGGAAGTTTACCTACTATGACAACTCACGTTAACATGGGACCACGTACGCATTTGTTTGAGTTAACAAACACTCATACCACACTTAACTTCATGCCAGGCATGATTCCAAGCATTTGGCAAATGTTAATTCATTTATTCCTCACAACCATCCCATGAAGTGGTTATGATTATTAGCCCCAATTAAAAATAGAGAAATGGAGGCATGTGAAAGTTTAGTGTTTTTCTCCATGTCACATAGTAAATGTTAGAGCTGGAACTCTAACCCAGATAGTCTGGCTCTAATATTCTGCCTCAGTACTTCTTAGCATCCTGTGGTCTCACCTGGGATTAGGGAGACCCATTCCTAATATGGCCAGAAGTGAAAGTTTCTTCATATAATCTCTATTTTGAGATCTGCACTCAACATCTATAGAATGCAGAGAAGTACTTAAAAGCAAACTGAAGAGCAAATTATGATGATGGAAGAGGATCTGAGAGTCCAAGTACCTCTAACATAGAAAACATCATTAGTGCAAAACAAAAATCCGGACTGATACGTAGACCAGTATTGATAACCTAATATTGACTTGGACTTAGAGCTCCATAGTTATAATTGAGCAATGAAAGCCACACTTTCTCTCCAACAGGGGTGTAATTTTTCTAAGCTGTTGATTTAGAAGGTCACTCAAGAATAACTCAAAAAGAGGAGGGTAGGGTATTCATCTTAATGCTATAAGGAATCTTTGTTATTTCCCAACCATAGTATCTCTGATAGGTGACCACCCACACTCTGCTCACACATGTTCTGTGTCCAGTCAGTGCCACCTCTGGGGGGACCTGTTCTAATAAAGGAGAGCCTGATTACTTAGAACCTTCTCTGTACTGTTCAGCCAAATATCTCTTTCTTTATCTCCCTCCTATTTATCTGCTTTGTCCCCCTGAATCACATAGAATATATGTTATTTAAGTAATTGACAACTATTATGAGGTTCCCTTCAAGTCTTTTTTATCTGGATTAAAATCCTCTGATTTTTTTATAGAGCATGGCTTTCAGACCCTCTCACCAAACTAGTCATTCTTCTTTAGAGAAACTCTAATGTGTTACTTTTACACTCAAATGTGATTGCCAGAAATAAATATTTTAAATACAGAGTGAATAGGTCAATTGTTTCCCATGGCACCTAACTAGACTTCTGTTAATGCAGTGTAAACTGGTATTAAGGGTTTTTGTAATGTGGAGAGATTTAATTTCTAGGTCTAGCTGAACCACAGGTAATATAAAACACATTTATTTCTCACCCCATTGATGTATGGGTTGCAGAGGTAATCACAGAAAGCCATGGTTCATCCATCTGTCTGAACTTTGGGTGAACATTTGTGCTGATATCAGATTAAAATATCAGTGTAACTTTCGTTCCCTGAATTAAAGCAAGTGCCTATTGTTTAAGATGATCACTTCTCCTCTGAAATTTCCTATCGGGTGCCAGCTATAAGGAATAGAAGTATTTTTTAAATCCCTATCAACAGTGAGAATGTAGAATCAATCTAATATTTAGAGGAGAAAGTTGCTCATCCTGGGCTTTAATGCTGTAATAAGGATACTTACGGACAGATAAGTGGTCTATATGTATGTTCAACCTCAGAATCATTTCAGGGGCAGGAAAATAAATATTTCTCCAGATTCTTAAGAACCAAGTTGGAAAAAGGGGGAATGATTAAACATTTCACACATCAAATTGATTACACAAGAGTAATCATAAAATGCGGAAGTTGGGAGCAATTTTAGAAATCATTTAATTTAATTCATTTTAGAGGTGAAGAAAGTGAGACTAAGAGAAGGAAAAGTATTTGCATATGACCACATAGATGTTTTGTGGCCCAACAGGCCTTCTGAACCTCTCACCCCCCAACCCCAGCCAAAATTCTACTATAGTATTTGGAATGTTTCTTGAAAGACATCATCTCTTTTTAAAATTAATTCTAAATAGGGCTCAGAGGAACACCATGGGCTTAATTGCAAGCACATTAGTATGATTAAGACAAAAAGAAAAGGATAAGCAAAAATTTGTAAGAAAAATGTCTCAAAGAGTGTAGGGCAGAGAAGCAGTCAGGAGGACTAGAATTAATTATCCCTTAGTATGTGGAGCCTGTCTCAATTTTCAGAACGCTTGCAAAATGTGTTGCATGCTTTGCCCCCTGAGGTAAGTAGGCAGGACAGATCTGATTTCATCTCCTGAGGACCCAAAGGCTCAAAGTGGGTGAGTGACTTGAACAGAGTAACTCAGCTATCAGTTGTCAGAGTCACGGTCAAAGTCTAGGCTATTAAACATTGTTCAGGGTTGTGTTCACTGCACGATTTCTCTCCACACAATGATTAATTATGATGCACCCTTTTAATTACAAGTTTACCTGCTCTTGCATCGGTAGTTCTGTTGCCCTTTACTGGATCAATTAATGGACACCGAGTCTCTGTTCACATCTGCTTTACATTTAATTCGCTCTACTCTTGGGCATTCTAATTCATGAAAGCAACGTGGCATCACACAGAATCAGACTCACCGCAGCGCTGCTACTTATTAGCTGTGTGATTTGGGCAACAAATTAGTAGCCTCTCCAAGCTTCTGTGGGCTCATTCATGAACTGGGAATCATAACACCTACTTCACAATGTTTATATGAGGATAAAATGACTGGTAAGGAATGTGTCTAGTGGGTACTTGGTGACTTCTTTTCTCTCCTTACTTGGTCTCCCCAAACTTCGGTTCTGTTTATTGCCTTCAACTCTCCAGGATAATGTATTACTTCTTTAAGAATTTTCTTGTATGTGTCTAAATTATTTAAAAAATTCTTTTTAAGCATGACACCTTGTTCCCTCTATCCATTCAATGGCTATTGATTGAGTGCCTTCTATATACCAAGCACTTAGATGCGGTAGATACAAATGGATAGAATATAGACCTAGACAAGTGTGGCCCTTCACCTTGTGATGCTTGCATTCCAGAGTAGAGGCAGGGATTAAACAGGTAAGTAAACAAATGAAGTATAATTTGGGAAAAAGTGCTGTGAAGAAAATAAACAGTGCCCGTCTGGCGTTGCTCAGTGGTTGAGCATCAACCTATGAACCAGGAGGTCATGGTTTGATTCCCACTCAGGGCACAAGCCCTGGTTGCAGGCTCAATCCCCAGTGGGGGGCTTGCAGGAGTCAGCTGATCAATGATTCTCTCTCATCATTGATGTTTCTATCTCTCTCTCCCTCTCCCTTCCTCTCAGGAAGGAAGAAAGGAAGGAAGGAAGGAAGGAAGGAAGGAAGGAAGGAAGGAAGGAAGGAAGGGAGGGAGGGAGGAAAGAAGAAAGGAAGGAAGGGAGAAAGGAAGGAAACAGTGTAGGGGCAGAGGATAATGGTATGTGAACAAGGTCAGAGAGTGTGGCATGGCACAGAAATCAAGCTTAAAATATGATAATTTTTCAAGAAAAATAAAGGAATTCTAGACTGAGGGAACAGAATGGCCAAAGGCATAGAGGTTTGAAAAGTCATGGTATATATGGGGGAAATACAGGCCATCAGCGTGGCTAGGACAGTCTTCATGGAAGGATGTCTGGGAAGGGAGCGTGGACTAGTGTCACCTAAAGCCATATCACGGAGGGCAGGTCCTTGGGCATAAAGTGAGAGTAAAGAATTCAAATCACTATTCCTTAGAGTCTCAGGAGGAGAGTTTTCTATTTGTTTCTTTTTGGGAAAACATGTTGGTTCTTTGACTAATTACTGCCTATCACCTTTACCTTCTTCTATGCAAATCAGTGGTGTTGTATGAAATGTCTGATGCAGTCCACTTAGAATTAAGCAGATTTTAAAATTGCATATCCTGGTTTTAAAGTCAGGTGTCACTCAATGATCCCTATCTTGCTTGATCTTTGAAGTATCTATATTATTGACTGTATCTCCTTGAAACTCTCCTCTCTTAATTGCTAGGATAACATCTCACAAGTCTTCTCTTCCACTTCTCAATGCTGACTATATGGGCATTGGTGTACACCCTCTTCTCTCTACAGAATATCACCGGGTCATGTGATTCACTTCTATGGATCCTCAACTGCCAACTGGGAGATCCCAAATTTACATAGCCGAGACCTTTCTTGAGCTCTAGGCAGTTTCACTTAGATATCCTACTTATTTCCCAAAGTGACCTCATCATCTTTTTTTCAGAATCTGCCCCTCATTCTTGATTTACCATATCATCCATCTCTATCATTCTCCCTTCCTCCATCATAATGAAAATGCTAGTTTTTCACTCAAAGAGCCCATTGAAGACACTTCTTCATTGTCTGGCCTTGCCTGTCACATTATCTTCACCCACACCTCATATTGCAGGTCTATTCATGACTATGAACCTATTCTGCTCTGACAGCCAGTTGTCACAATGCTAATAACAATTGCTCATGTTCATAAAAGGCTGGCTGAGTTTCAGGCACTATGCCAAAGCACTTTGTATTTATTATCTTATGTAACCCATTCATCAGCCCTATGCAGCAGGTCCTTTTAGTGTCCATGTTTTTGGAAGAGGACACTGAGGTTTGGAGGTTAAATAACTTACCCAGGCTTGCATTTAATAAGAGCCAGGGCCAGAATGCCTACTGTGAGGCATGATGCTATGCTGCTGGTCACATGCCTTACACAAGCTGTTCCCCTGCCTGGAATTTCCTCTTCCCACCTGTTTATTTTGACTGGTTGACTACTATTTATGCCTTAAGATGCCTCAGGTGTCATCTCCTTCAAGAAGTCTTCTCTGTGGTCCCACTGCTTCCTATTCTCTTAGGATCCATACACACTCTAACATCTATTATCCAATTTTCTTCCACTAGACCGCTAGCCCATGTCACATTCATCTTTTTCTATCCAGAAACTAGCACAGCATCCAGGATTTAGTCAGAACTTCCTACATAATTTTAGAATAAGTTTTTGATTGAAGCCCCAATTCCCTCCATCACTGGCTGTGTGACCTTGTGTAGGAAATTGAGTCAATATCCCTGGCATTTTTCTTCTCGTGTATAAAATAAAGACGTTGAATCAGAGCAATGGTTCCTCAAGTGTATATCAGCATCAGCATCACCTGGGGAAATGTTGGAAATGGAAATTGTCCAGCTCTACCCCCGCTCTGCTGAATCGGAATCTCTGGGAGTGAGGTCCAGAAACCTCTGTTTGCAGCAAGCCCTCCTGGTGAGACTGATGCATGGCCCTATTTGAGAACCTCTAGACTAGGGGTTAAAAACTATGACCCGGGAGTCATATCCCACCTGAGGCCTGTTTTGTACAGAAAAGTTTTGACAGTGTCTCAGCTAAATGATAGGATCACTGTGGGCATTTTCAGTTCTACGCTTCCTCAGCAGCAAGTCCAGTGTGATATCCCTGATTTTTTCTCTTTCTTTCTTTCTTTCTTTCTCTTTCTTTCTTTCTTTCTTTCTTTCTTTCTT
>NW_005371890.1:412303-414376 GCF_000412655.1 Myotis brandtii | reverse complement strand
TTCCTTCCTTCCTTCCTTCCTTCCTTCCTTCCCTCCTTCCTTCCTTCTTCTTATATCCCTGATTGATAAAGGACTGCCAGTCAGCAGACTTGGGTTCTGGACCACGTGGTCCTACCTTGCTGTAATGTAACTTATTTCTCCTCTCCAAAGCTCAGCTTTCTCATCCTGAAAAATGACTTTGGAGTAAGGTTGCTATATAAGTCAGGGTCCAGTTAGAGAAAAAAAAACTCAACCATGCCAGGTATCTCAAACAAGGGGAATTTAATACAGGAAACTGGGGTACACAGATATGTGAAAGGTAAAGGTGCACAGATATTTAGTCCTGGGCAAAAAGGGAGAGCCAAGGCAACTTGGCATGAATACAACCAGAGAGAAACTCCAATGTTAAAACCCAGAGAGCAATTAAGGAAGAGGCCACAAGCAAGAATTTGGGAATTGGGAGGTGCATCCAGAAGGACTATAACTCAAACCAAAGAGGACAGCATGATGAGCTAAGAAAGCATTGCCCTGTGCCTGGTACTTGGATGGCCAAGTGGGGCACAGCCTAATGGTTTCTTGGATTAATAAAGGGTCGTGGCCCTGTAAGTGCTTGGGCTATCAAAGAAGCTGTGGCCCAGCAGGGACTAGAATACTCAGGGCAATGCAGTCCTACAGCTGAAGACTGCACTGGGCTGGGACTCTGCTGAGGAGTGTAGGGCCCTGCAGGCTGGTCCTGGGATTGCTGGGGAAAGCTGAAAGGTGGAATCATAGCTGTTTGTTGTTGCTGCTGCAGTGAAGTTGACAGAGGCTAAAGCTGGAAAGGGGCCTCCTTCTCCCTCCTTCCAACTTCCAGTTTCCCACTGATGCCTTTCATTAGCAGAACCTAACATGAGGCCAGGACAGACAATAGAAATGGGGAGGGAGAGCCCTAACCGGTTTGGCTCAGTGGATAGAGTGTCGGCCTGCGGACTAAAGGTCCCAGGTTCGATTCCGGTCAAGGGCATGTACCTTGGTTGTAGGTACATCCCTAGTAGGAGGTGTGCAGGAAGCAGTTGATCGATGTTTCTCTCTCATCGATGTTTCTAACTCTCTATCCCTCTCTCTTCCTCTCTGTAAAAAAATCAATAAAAAATATATATATTTTTAAAAAGAAATGGGGAGGGAGGGTCTTAAAACTGAGACAGGCAAATAACCAGCAGGGTCATTTTGATGACCTTCCAGGTCTATTTTCTACTTGGAGAATTGTAATATATATATTGATTGCATAGAAAAGTCATGGGTACAATCATGCCTTCTTCACCCACCTCATACATAATAGGATATAACCATCCTTTCTTTAAGCCTGGTATTAGCCACGATCCTGATGGGCAGGACTCTAAAGGAGCCTGTTTACCTCTGGAACATTTTAGACCGAGACAAGCATAAAGCAAAGGAATGCTTTGTTTTGTTTTGAGCAACAGTTATGTCTCAGGGACTCATTGTTTCCCAGTGCAATGTTCACCAATAGATTGAATTTCAGTTCTCCCAAGAATGTTCTGAGTCCAGACTACTCTTTTGTCATTTATATTCACCCTCGTTCCTCTGGCTTCAAGGGAGGGCTACAGGCTTCTAAGTACCTCTCCAGCCCCATCCCAGCTATCCTGTTCTCTACTGACTTGAGCTGTTCCCTAGACTAATTGCTTTTATTTAGCAAAATATAGTTCTTACTTTGCATTGAAGACCCTTTCAAACACTACTTCATTCAATCCTCATAGAAACCCCACGATGCAGGTGCTGTGATTAGCCATATTTTGTAGGTGAGGGATTGAGGTGTGGAAAGGTCAGGTCATTTTCCCAAGGACACGCTGGTGAAATGGGAGAGCAGGATTGCACTGGCTGCAGACAGTCTAGCTTCAGACCCCACTGGTCACCACACGAAGATAGGATGGACTCCCATGTACCCGTCACCCATGTCTGCCACATCTGGAAATGCTGCCATATTTGTTTTATCTCTTTCTCTTCTAAGAAATAAAGCTACAATTATAGTTAAAGGCATCTGTGAACCTCTCCCTAATCTTTCTTTTCTTTCCTACCTAAAGCAAACACTGGCAAAAT
>NW_005371890.1:406710-412221 GCF_000412655.1 Myotis brandtii | reverse complement strand
TATATATGCGCAAACTTTTTATCATATACATTTACTATATCTATTGATACTAGTATGTATTCTTTAAACAATTTATAGTACATTTTCATGCTGTCAATCTTTACTGGTATGGCATCCTACGTTACGTATCCTTCTGCAACTTTTCTTTTACACACAACATGTTTCTGAGATTTACTGAGATTGGTTTTAGTAAGCCAGGAATGTCATTCCTGGGTTCCAGGGTATACACCTCTTCAATTTTACTAGGTACTTCTGCAGTGCTTTCCACATTGATAGTAACCATATGTGAGGTGTTAACCCATATCCTTCCCAACACCAGGTGTTATCAGGCCTCTGCATTTTCTCCACATGATGAGGCTGAAGTGGCATCCCCTGCTTGTTTTCTTTGGGTTCACATGGGTATGAACCCCACGATGCAATTTTACGCTTCTCCCCGTGGTGCTTGCCATTTTGCCAGGAATGTTTTCCTGTTTCTCCATTTAGCACCATCTATTTTCCTTCATGACTCAAATCAGAAATTCCTCTGAAGCCCCTGGTGGCCCCCCTGCCCCTTCCCCAAATGCATTTTGCTGCTTTCTCTTGTTCATTCCCCAGCATTCATATCCTAACTGGAGTAATGTTTATGTCAGTCGCCTTCAATAAGTAGGAAGAGTGCCCCTTTCGTTCTCAAAGTGACCCAATTTGGACAGTGCACCAGTGGTGGCCTTGATGTTAACTCCATAATGGCCTTTGTTGCAGTTTATTGACCTTCCATGTGTGCCCGTTTTCTCCCCTTGCAAATCTGAGGTCTCCTAGACCCCTGGTTTCTTCACCGAAGTGCCAGTAGTTGCTCAATAAATATTCATTTCGGCCAGTTACTCCTTTGTCATCCACAGGGATGGTTTTCAGCCACTCAGGTTTTATTCTCTAAAATGGGGCCTGACTTGGCCCGAACCCACCTCCTCTTGCCAGGGACAAGTGCAAAGACCCCTTTCTCTGCAGCAGGCTTATCCCGTCTCCTTACTAGTCCTCTGCTGAGAGGAAGGCACCAAGAAGTCAATCACTGAAGTCAAAGAACGGGGCTGCTTTATGCTCTCACTTCAGGTGCTATTTATGAGTTGAGTTTCACGAGATAATTAGAATAAGCCATGGTGTTGCCAGCATGTGAGAGGAGATAAAAGGCTTGTGGATTCAAATTATTTGTGGAGCTATCAAGTAGGACCATGCAGAAAGGGGGTTGCTCTTCAAAGAAGGTGCCCTGCAAAGTGAAAATAATAATAATAATAATAGTATGATATTGATAGCAGAAATACTAGTTCACCTGCTCCTGTTTGGTATGTGGCTCATTTTTCATTGTATTAGGTTTAATAGAAAATCACATACCCTGTTCTATTTCTTCACCATATCTGGGATTTAAAGCATTCACTGGGCTGTAGCTGTAGCGGGTGTGTGTATAATTGTGCATTTGAGTTTGTGTATTGAGATGACCTCCCTGTTGGGTTTAGAAGGCAGAACAGTCGGTGCTTTTAACTTAATCCTTTTTTTTATTCGCGTGTATGAGATTAGACATGTTTGCCGTGCCCATGGCGGCTCCTGTATTTTTCAGACTGCTTCCAATTTGAAATTCCTGCCCCCTTTGTTAAAACTCTGTGTTGCACTGAAAATGTGTTCATGGCAGTAATATCTCCAAGATTCCAAGGGAGTCAGACACTCTCAATTTTTCATTTTCATCAACTTTATCAGTTATATCCATCATCGATTGCAAACCAAGCAAAAGAATTACAAAGGGAGACATTTATGAAAATGATGTCATTGGGAGGATAAACTAGAAAAAAAATGGAGAGCTGTAGATACCTTTGAGTAGAAGATTCTAGGGTTGGAGGAAAAATAGGAGCATGTATTGAACCCATGCTATGACCGAGGATCTGTGTGAAGAACTTTGCAATTATTATTGTCCTCGGTCCTTAAGATGAGAGAAATCCTTGGTTTTTTATTTTGTGAAACTCAGTATTGGAGAATGGAGGTGATTTGCAACAAAGCATCATATGATTAGTGACAGAATCCAGTGCAATTCCCAACATACCATAGTGAATTGGTGACCATTATGCATTTTTTTAAAGTGTAGAAATTTACATTATTGGGTGCAGTTAAGTAGATGTGTTTGTGCTTTCCATGTCCAAGAATTGAAGTCATTGTCAGCCACCTCATTATAAGCCAAATATTTTATTATTTTCTTGGTCCGTGCCTTCATATACACCCAGGGACCTCATATGGAGTAGACAGAGAAATGGAATCAGTCCTTTGCTTCCATGTGACTCCTCTGGTCCCATAGGATTAACACAAGTTTCCTGTGTCATCCTGAACAAAAACTGCTCTGAGTATACACTCCTGTCTCACTTCATTCCATGAATGTTATCCAACAGTTTTGCAGCTCATCATTATGACAGAAAGGTCAACAGGCCCTACTGCATGATCTTTCAGAAGCTGATAATGTCAAGATAAATGCATCCTCTTAACTCTGTTTTTAAAGGCTGGAATCACTCATGCATTTCTGGGAGAGGGTAACGACATCAAAATTATTACTAGGAGCCAGTCCCTGCAATCACCAGGGCCAGCTAGGACTTACTGCTCAACTGGACACAAGCCTGTCACCACAAGCCAGTTTCCATTCTTGGTGGACTCAATTTTAGGGTGTGAAGAGCAAGTCATTCATCTTTCTGTACTTTGCAACAGAGAGTGTGCCCTCTGTGCAAATGAGCAGGAGCCCTTGCTTGACATAAAAATTCTAGACTTGTGCCCAGCTGGCATGGCTCAGTGGTTAAGTGTTGATCTATGAATTAGGAGGTCACGATTTGATTCCCGGGCAGGGCACATGCCCGTGTTGCCGGCTCAATCCCCAGTGAGCAGTGTGAAGGAGGCAGCCGATCAATGATTATCTCTCATCATTGATGTTTCTCTCTCTCTCCCTCTCCCTTCCTCTGTGGAATCAATAAAAATATATTGTTTTAAAAATTACTGACTTTCAAAAAAGTCTTTCTCTCCAAGAGTATACATATAAAATGTGTGATATAAATACACACACACTATTATGGTACAATAAATTATAGAATAAATCCACTTTTTAGTTTGGTCATGTGGCTTTATTGTACTTGGATAGGAAATGGAACCTATGGCTAAGGAATTGTAAGATTTTTAGAAATATTTATGATCCGGGTTCAATGGCTCATGCTTTTAAATTTCTTTGCTTCCCTTTGGAGAATTATAGTTCAAGCTCCTCCTTCTAGAGATGGAAAAACTGGGGGTCCAGTGAGGAATTGCTAAGAAGAAAGCCAGTTGGCTGCATTTTCTTAAGGAGGTTCTCTTCTGTCACCTGCCTTTATTTATGAACATGATGTCATTGGGAGGGTAAACGAGAAAAACACTGACAGCTGTAGGTGCCATTGAGTAGAGGACTCCGGGCATTGTGTGGGAGAGGAAGGTAAGGTTTCCCAAGTTGGAAACGATGGTGGTGGTTTGGAAAAGGCTCAGAGATGATTGGGTGGAATTGCTCATTTATTGCACACCCCACTTTGTGAAGCAGGATTCTCACCTCCTGGTGGTCCCCTAATTTGCATGACTCGGGTCTCCTCCTTAGAAGATCCTTTATATTTCCAAGACTGCTTAGTGCATTCATGAATGAGAGCCCACATCTGCCAGAACCCTAACCTTGGGCAAATTGGAGAAAGATGTATTCTCAATTTAAGATGTATTTTATATATATACACTTTATATATAGCGGGCAAAATATTTATTTTTATATGGTATGTATATTTTTGTTTTCTGTTGCTTCTGTGTGTGTGTCTCATTCTCTCCTCTGTCATCATCATCCTCTTTTTCACCCACAGCTTGAAAAGCAATCTTCAAATTCATTTGTCTCAACAGAGTGGCCTGTCACATTCCAAAAAGGCTGATATTTTATCCATGTTTCACTTCTGGGCAATCAAAAATATTTTAAGATAAATGAGGACAGGAAAGGTGCTCATGAATAGAAATGGCAGTGTCCTGACTTTGTCTACTCCCATCCTGGTGCCTTATCCATTTGGTTTAAATGGCAGTTATGTATTTTTTAAAAATTATCCCCTTTTAAAAATGCAGTGTGTTCGGAGCAAAAAAACCATCTAGGCCCCTGAGAATGAGCCTTATGAAATTGCTTTCTATTATCAATATTTTTCAGCAAGAGCCACGATGAGGAATGTGTCCATGCTGAAGTATGTGCTGTTTCTCCTTCGAGACCTTGCTTATTAATCATTGTGAAATTCTGAGCCATATACACATACACTGACATTGAATCCTCCAAGCTCCATGGCAGTGAGTGAGTTAGCTTTATTCCCTCCCCGGTACTGTTAGTTATGAGGGACAGTGGCACAAGACCAGACCATGGTTGTGACATGTCATGTGTCCCGTTGAATCTGATTGGGGTATTGGTCCCCCGGTTCTATCAGATGGAGCCGAAGGAGCATGGCCACTTTAGGTAAAACACATATTTTTAAAAGCAGTGAATACTAGACTTCCTTTTTATCGTAAACAAACACAGAAAGTCAGTTGTAACATGTCAGGACCGCATGCTCTGATATCCTTTGCCTTCTTTCTGACAATAATGATAATCATTTTCAGGCCATGATCGTCATCACAGTCACCGATACCTTCAGTACAATCATCATCATTATCACCATCACCATTCTCACAGCTCTGACTTATTAAGCAATTTCCTATGAACAAGACACTGTTCTAAACACTCTGCATATTTATTATTTCCAATCACGACAAGCCTGTAAAATAATTATGCATAAATTTCATCATTTAAAGAAACCTGAAACTTAGAGGCAGGAAGTTGTCTGCTTTTTGAGAGAGGCCTGATCATTATCTGTGCAGGAGAAAGAGGTTTGAAAGGGCCCCAGAGTGCTTTGGGGTATCTTCCCATACATCGCTCTGCTTCTCCTTTGACCTGGTTCACTTCCTCTGCTTCTCTTTGGTTTGGGATTTCAGGCAGTGGCTTTGTCACATCTGACCTCAGCTGGGGATTTGGCAGCCCCTCTAATTCCCAAGGGTGTACAGTGAGGGTCACAGTGTTCTAGAGCCTAAAGCAGCCGTGGGCAAACTACGGCCTGCGGGCTGGATCTGGCCCGTTAGAAATGAATAAAACTAAAAAAAAAAAAAAAAAACCGTACCCTTTTATGTAATGATGTTTACTTTGAATTTATATTAGTTCACACAAACACTCCATCCATGCTTTTGTTCCGGCCCTCCGGTCCAGTTTAAGAACCCATTGTGGCCCTCGAGTCAAAAAGTTTGCCCACCCCTGGAAAGCAACTAAAGACTAGAATGGCAGAAGACTTAATTTTATTTTTTAATGTTGTTTTATTGCTTAAAGTATTACAAAGAGTAGTACATATGTCTCCTTTTTTTTCCCTCCCTTGACCTTCTCCCGGCCTCCCCTACCCCGCAGTGTCTTGTGTCCATTGGTTATGCTTATATGCATGCATACAAGTCCTT
>NW_005371890.1:403978-406393 GCF_000412655.1 Myotis brandtii | reverse complement strand
TTCCCCCGTCCTCCCCTACCCCCCAGTGTCTTGTATCCATTGGTTATGCTTATATGCATCCATATAAGTCCTTCTGTTCATCTCTTACCGCCCCCCCTCCAACCCTCCCTGGCCTTCCCACTGTAGTTTGACAGTCTGTTTGATGCTGCTCTGCCTCTGTATCTATTTTTGTTCATCAGTTTATAATGGTCTTTATTATCCATAAATGAGTGAGATCATGTGGTATTTTTCTTTCATTGACTGGCTTATTTCACTTAGCATAATGCTCTCCAGTTTCATCCATGCTGTTGCAAATGGTAAGAATTCCTTGCTCTCTTGATGCCTTAAAGTTGGCTCCCATTTCACATGGTGACTATGTGTAAGACCAAACAGATTGTGTGTTCAGTCTACGACTGGGATTAGTACAGTATAAGAAATATCACCTCAGAAGGGAATGTTCTTCTAGCTATTGAAGATTCACCTATACCACATCAGTCCTTTTGCTAAGATTTAGATAACATACAAAAACTATTTTTAAAATATATCAGAAGTCATCATAGAGTGACCAAGGTTGCCAAGACCTCAGAAGCCAAGAGCATTAATAACCAGAAGGAGAACATTGCCTTCTGAAGAATGTTATTGATTTGTAAGGGTTCTAGATGCTAACAGTATGCCATGACAGTTATGTGCCCAGCCAGTATCTTCTCTCAGTCTAGGATTTTTTATTTTGTTTATAGAGAGAGTTTAAAATTTTAATGTCACATTTATTCATTCATCAAACTTTTCCTTTGTAGCTTGTGTATCTTGTGTCTTAGTTTATAAATACTCCCCTATTTTAACGTTATAAAAATACTCTATGCCTCTCCCCAGATTTTATAATTTTGCTTTTCACACTTGGGTATTTTATCTATTTTTGGTGTAAGATAGGAATCCAATTTTTTCATACAGTCAGTTGACTCAGTACTGTTTATTAAGTAGTCAACTCTTCAGTCTATGCTGATTTTTAATGCCACTTCCATCACTTCTAACTTCCAATATGTGCATGCATGTGGTTGTGACCGTTTCTTCTGTCACCTGGGTCTAGTTGTCTACAGCTTATATTTGAATTAAGTCCCAATATCTGGCATAATGAGTCATCATTCCTTATACTTCTCAACTTGTCTTAGTCCTTTACTCTTTCATACATTTAGGAGTTGTTATTTCATTAATTTAAAATGTATGATGTTGATTTTTTAAAAGAATTTTCTACTTTTTTATAACATGGAAGTTTAATTCTATCTTCATTCATTATGTGGTCATATATATGGTAAAACTTCTATTGCCTTCTATCATATTTTTATTATGTTTTATCTTTGCTTCCTCTAGTTCCCTAGAATTCTATTTATATTCATTTAATAGTCATCCTCAAACTTGCACCATGCACACACGAATTAACCAAACCAAAATTTAATCAGTATAGTAGTCTATGCCTAAATATTTAAGTACCTTAGCTATTTCATATACATTTCCATTATAAAGTGTGAAACCAGCCACCCTATATTATAGACCATTGCATGAAGAAAAAGAGGAAGAAGAAAAAAGGGGGGAAGAGAGTAGGTGCAAGAGAATAGGAGAGAAAAATATCTAAATACTTTGCAAGGTAGACATTTTTTCCTCATTTGCTTTAATAAAGTGTCTCATGTTTTATATATTGGTTAATATAACTGAATAACATTTTTTAGCATTGTCTTCCTGTTATGATGAGCTATTCCACTTGATCAAAATCAGCTATAAAAGATAAATGCCTAAGCTATTGAGAATGTAATTTTTGAAATTGTCCAAAGTATATGAACCAGATCATACTGCCATGTTCATGACCCCGAGGACAAACTACTTCCTTTGACCTGATCAAAGAAGAAATTCAAGTCTAAATTTAGAGAGCTGCTCCTATAGCCTTTAAGCCCAGGAGACATTGCTGACTTAATGAAAAACGCTCATCATCATTGTCATCATCACCATCATCATCATCATCATCATCATCCTATCTAATAAAAGAGAAACATGGTAATTAGTCGTAACTTCACTACCCTTCCCATTGGCTAATCAGGGCGATATGCAAATTAACTGCCAACCAAGATGGCGGCCGGCAGCCAGGCAGTGAAGCTAACAGGAGGCTTGCTTGCTCCATGATGGAGGAAGCCAGGGTTCCCCGCCTTCTGCTGCTGGGCTCTGAACTGCAGTTTAAGAAACATTGTTGCAATTATAGAAGCAAAAAAAGACCTCAGATACCGGCTTTCAGCCGTCAGAGCTGGAGCAAGCAGGATCGAAACAGTGTTACAATTATAGAACCCAAACAAACCAGATACCTGCTTTCAGCAGCCGAGGCCTCAAGCTGGAGCCGGCCTCAGAGCTAAAGCCAGCTTTCAGCTCCAGTGACAGCCATAGAAGGTAAATAAA
>NW_005371890.1:296451-403030 GCF_000412655.1 Myotis brandtii | reverse complement strand
TGCACAAATTTTTGTGCACTGGGCCTCTAGTGTAAATATAATGACTAATGGTCATGATAAATGACCACAAATTATACCATAGAGTCTGTGGTATAGGTGCATATTACAGTATCAGGAGCCATGCCACTTTTCCTCTAACCTTCACTAATATTCTGCAAGGTCTGGATTACAATTCCCAAATTTCAGACATGGAAAGCAAGGCTCGGAAAGGCTAAGTGACCTTCTGAGGCTGGACAGAAAACTTGATCTTCTTGGCCCACTGCTTGTTCATTTGTAGCATTCCTCTCTGCCTGCTGCTGCTCATCACTTTCTACAGCAAATTTACTGAAACTTGACCTTATTCCCTGATCGTAGAATTGAAGCTTTAATTACATATCGAATGGTAGAATGAATTTAGCACTTCCATTTGGTGACATCAGCTTTGCTAAATCAAATTGAAACAAAACAGCATGCATTTTTCTGAAATAAAAATATGAATAAGTGCTCCTTGAACAAATATAAAAAATCATATAGGTGGCTTAATGTTTTGCTTTAAAATGTGAATTTTGAGTCACAAATGTTCCTTATCCCTTTCATATTAAACATCTCATACTTGTAAATTCAGAAGAGAATGCTCTCAGAGACTACAATGGACCATTGCTTCAGAGATCCCCTGCGGCAGAGTCGAGTCTGCTTTGAAAGGAAGGAAAACAACATTTGATGCCCATAGGACATTTCCCTAAGTGATATTTTAAAACCATAGTGTAGGCACCTTCATGAAGGCCTGGTGAACGTAGTGACTAAAGAGTGAATAAGGGGAAAATTCCATTTTTAAGTGTATTCTTATGCTTTAAACTATTTATTTAGCAGCAAATACCCAGTCCAAAAAAGTAATATGACTCTAGATACAGTGATCAATATAATCTTTATAATCTGCTTTGTGTAAGACAAAAATTAAACAGATCCTAGTCTAAGAGAGTTTTATAGTCTTATAAAAACAAGAGGAGCCCTGGCTGGTTTGGCTCAGTGGATAGGGCATCGGCCTGTGGACTGAAGGGTCCCAGGTTCGATTCCAGTCAAGGGCACATGCCTGGGTTGCGGGCTCGATCCCCAGTGGGGCATGTGCAGGGGGCAACTAATCTATGATTCTCTCTCATCATTGATGTTTCTATCGCTCTCTCCCTCACTGAAATCAATAAAAATATATCATTAAAAAAACACAAGAGGAGATGAGATAGATGGATATTAGTGGCAGAAACCTTCGTTGAGTACTCTTGTGCCAGACACTGTACTAAGTGCTAAATCAAAAAAGGTAAAGAGGTATTTCCTGTCTTTTAGGTTCCCTTAGTTTGATGTTCAGGTGGGGGACTGAGGAAAAGGTGAAAGAGTGTGGACAAAGGCTAGAAAAGAGGCATCAACTAGTCTTTAGAGAAGGGAAGGCTATGCCAAAGCAGGAGTAAGAAATATGCTCAGATAGCCGGGTAGCTCCTTAGTTAGAACCTAGTCCCAATATGCCAAGGTTATGGCTTTGATCCCTGGTCAGGGCACATACAAGAAGCAACCAATGAATGCATAAGTCTCGCTCTCTCTCTAAAAAAGTAAATAAATGGAAAAGGAGACAAAGAAAAGAAATAAGTTCAGACAGGAAGGCCACTACCTTCATTTTCAAATTCATTTTTTTTATTTAATAAGTTCAAAGAGCTTAATATATATAAATTCTAATGAGCATGAGATGAGAGTTTCTTCAAAAATTCTTTAAGAGGGAGGTACTAGAAGATCGGAAAATTCTGATTTCTAGTCAGGATGACACTGTACATTCCTATTTTGAGTCTTCTTCTGCTTCAAACACATGGCAGTAACAGAATAAAAACTAAAAAGAGACATTAGCGTTCTCCCTAAATTTTTAACATACTCAAAGTATAAATTGTTTAGCATCTCTACCATGTTCCCTCCAAGAGACAGTTATGCATTTGACACTTTTGGCACTCCCAACTTCCAAATAATTTTTGCCTAAAGCCTCATCTTTTCCAAAAAAAGTAGTTTGTATGATACTTTATCTAATCAAGGATTCTGAACATGCTCATCTTAAATTTATTTTTAATTTCCTCTATTATTTTCATTCCATCCAGAGTGTATTCAGATCTTAATTGTTGATTTTATTGAATTCCTTTGCAATAGCTTTCCTCTAGGGTTTTGGAATCTTGTTTGCAAAGGAAGCCTTTGGAAAGAAGCAGTAATGAAATAGGAAAAAAACAAATAAGAGATAATCAAAACTGGCCCTTTGAAAAATAAACAAACCAAATTGCATTACAAAGTAAATAAGCAGATTGATTAAGAAATAAGAGAGATTACACAAATAAATGCTATAAGTAATGGGAAAAGTAATATGACTCTAGACACAGTGATCAATAAAAGAAGTTTAATACTGTTCAGATCAGTTATTTAAAATTTTAGGAGATAGATAATTTTCTAAAAATGTAGAAATAATTGAAAATGCTTGAAAAAAATGAATCAGTAACCATTATAGAAATATTTCCCATGGACAACTATAGGTATACATTGATTTATGAGTAATAGTGCTCATATAATGTAAACTGTATCAGAGAATAAGGAAAGCTGTTCAACATATTATCTGAGGCTACTATAGTATTAACACCCAAATCAGATAAAAACAAAAAAAGTATAAGCTGTTCTCCTATATGACCCCATATGCAAAAAATATGTAAATAAAACAATAGCAAATTAAATACAACAGAATATTAAAAATCTCTTTTTTAAGTAGTTTTTCCAGAAAAGTTACAATGGATTTTTACAATAAAAGTTCATTATTATAATTTCCTACTTGATTAAGGGAATAATTACATTGTCATCTCAATGGAAGCAGAAAAATTATTTTTGAATTTTAGCATTATTCGTAATGAAATTATTTTTAACTCAGAATCAAATAAAACTTCTTTAATCTATTGAAAGGTATCCACCAAAACCCTATATCAAACACCTTAGTTATGGATGAAATGTAAATAATATTTTCCATAAGAACAGATATGTGGTAAGTGCTCAGGGCCACTGCTATCATTTGAATTTGTTACTGGAGGTCTCAGCCACAAAAAGACAAGAAAAGTAAATAAACTGCAGAAGAATTACAAAACAAGAAAAAAATAATTGTTATTCTTTAAATGTGATATGATTACCTATATAGAAATTTAAAAGAGAATTTAGAGCCAAATTGTTAGAGTATTTCACAAGTTTACTGGATATAAGATTAATGTATAAAAGTAATGAAAGTATGTTTATACATCAGCTAGAATAAAATAGAGGGTAAAATAGGGGAAAAAGGTACCATTCATAATAATGACTACAAGGAACCTATAGTATGTGTAAAATATGTGTGAAAGTTCTTTAACAACAACAACCAAAAAAATTACTACTTATAATTGAAGGGTCTGAAATACTGGGGGAGGGGGGGGCGGAGAATCACTATGTACATCAGTAGCAAGAGTTAATATAATAAAGAGGTTCATTCTCCCCAGATTAATCAATTTATTAATAGTTTCATCAAAATTCCAAGAGGATCCAAGAATCGCCATGGCATTTTTAGAAAAGATATTTATGCCTGAAAACTTACTGTACTTAAAATAAATGAACTAGATATGCCCATTTCAACACTGATAAATATCAACCAATCTTGTGTGAATAAGCAAGTTGCAGAGTAAATACTATATGATTACAACTCAACAAACACTGTGTTGTGTGGCTATATCTGTGAAATATAAAAGCAATGATCATAAAGAAAATCAATTACATCTACTGAGAGAGGTGAAAAGTGGGCTTAAAAATGATGAAAATGGATCTTCCACTGTTTTTTCATAAAGAGATCCATTGCAAGAATACCATATGTTAATCATTTTTAAATCAGGGTGTGTGTGGGGGGTGGGGGGAGGTACATGGCATTTTTATATTATTCTCTGTATTTTTGCTAATATTTGACTGCAATAATTCATAATTTTTGGCACAAGTATGCCCATCCCTTTTGGGGTTTAGTTGGTTGGGATTTAAGGGTCAGAGAATAGAGTAAGCTGTATGTTGTGACTTCATCTTTTCTGCTATAGGGAGCTGCCTGGTTTAATACTGTAGCATCCAAGCTCTGTCCACATGGAATTTTAGGTTTAGGTGAAAGAAATTATATTAGGGGCTACTTCCTTCTAGAGCAGTGGTTCTCAACCTGTGGGTCCCGACCCCTTTTGTGCCTTCTGCATCTTTTTCTCTCTGGGACTCATTACTTCACAGAAATCATCCGGTGATGGAAGTTGCAATCTGGCATTACCTCTAAGACCCGTGGGAGCTCTTTGTGGGATGAAGATGTTTATACTTAGTGCAGTTTTTTTGCATCCTCTTTTCACTTTGAGCCCTTACTTCAGTTTCCCCTCATCTTTATCATCTCTTCATTTGTCACTCTTCTCCTTCTATATCCAGATGTTCAAAGTAAACCGGGTATATGGACTCACCATTTTCCAGTTCCTGGTTGTTTCTCATGTGACTAGTTAGTATGGGTCAGTAGAGTCAAGAGAGCCATATATTTTAGGGAAAATTCTCCAAAACCAAGAATTTTGGAGGATATAATAGGATCTATTTGAAAAGCTTATCATTACATCAAAATTGCAAATCAAATCCCCACCCCCACCCCCAGTAGAGCTACTTTGTACATGAAATTCTGGTTAAGAGTTTCCATCTGTGAAATGACTTTGACAAACTGCTCTCAAAGCCAGTGAAGTAGAGCTCTCCCAGACCAGATGGAACATTCATCCTGTTTGCTATTAGCAATGTGCCCTAAAGAGCCATAATGTTTTATGAATATAATGCCAGAAACACACAGTGTGTGGCTGGTAGTGAAGCCAATCACTTGGCTGGGGAGTGGCCCAGTGGGCTGCCCACCCTTTTCATTTCAATGAACCTTGGAATTATCATTGCTTGCAGGGGTCCTCAAACTACGGCCCGCGGGCCACATGCAAATACAAATATTGTATTTGTTTCTGTTTTGTTTTTTTACTTAAAAATAAGATATGTGCAGTGTGCATAGGAATTTGTTCATCGGTTTTTTTTTAAACTATAGTCTGGCCCTCCAACAGTCTGAGGGACAGTGAACTGGCCCCCTGTTTAAAAACTTTGAGGACCCCTGGCTTAGAGAATAACTCTCAAAAGGTAGGTCCTAATGGAGATTACAACTTTTTTTTTTAAGATTCCAGTAAATTCATAATTAACATTACAACAGTAGCATGGAAGCATAATGAAGTGTAGAGTTTATTTTGGAAGCCGAATTTATTTTTATGGCTTTATAAATTATTTTATTCATGTAATTATGGAATCATTAAGGTTCTAAAGGGTCAACTAAACTATTACGTTATATTTTACTACATTTTATGGGGGGAATGTTATCCTGCAGTGATATTCACAACTTTGGGGACTTATCAAGGTCCAGATTTTAATGTTTCTTGTTATATACTTCAGAATAAATTGCTAATATACCAGTGAAGTTCAAAAGCATTTAAGTATTTGAGACTCTTAAGGCTTTGTTTTGTTTTGTTTTATTTTGTTTTGTTTTAGACAAGTTTGAATAAGAAAACCAAGAGCCTTATTTTTGCCCAGGTTTTGGGATGTTTGAAAACAATTGGTAAATTCAGGAATAGAAGAACCATAAGAGCCATAAGAATCTATCTATTGACTAAAAAACAGAGATCAGAAATGAGAACATGATTTCCTAGGATTGCTCATATTATGGGCCAGAGTTTGATCAAGAAAGAGGCTAAAAGTAAGTTGGTATTTTGATAATTTTATACTAAAAATAGAATTTGTTTATTATTAAAGGATGTGACTTATCTGTTATTTTGTAAAACAAGAACCAGACTGGTTGACTGCTATCTATCACTACTTCATTCTTATTTATTTGAACTTTTCGTGCCTCAGTTTCTCTGAAATTTTTGGAAAATAATTCTTGCTAATTATTGAAATACTTGAATTTCTTAGAAGATATAGTGTGAAAATAATACAACATGGTGGCATGTCAATTAATGCAAAATGTATAACTTTATTCCAGGTCTTGGTTGTTACCTCATTTCAGTATCCACAACTCTCTTGTTAAAGTCTGAAGCACAGACAGGCTGTAGTAAAAATCTCTATTGTCAACTTCTAAGAAACCATATACATGTGTCTTTTCCACAGTGTTGGTTATAAATCACAGATTTGCTGGAATCAGCAAGATATTACACTTACTCCCAAAATATACAGCTGGTTCTCTTATTAACTGGGCAGTTTTGTTGTTCAGATTCCTAATAAGTTAGATACTTCCCTTTGTTCCTTTTGGTTTAAGAGATTATAATATGAGAAATGCATTTCATTAACTCTTAAAATGCATGTGCATAGATAAAATGCATTGTTTGCAATTGACTATCTAAAGGATAACATAGGGAAATTATATACTTACCATGGGGATTTATTCTGGTGCTGAAACCAAGATATTAAATTATACCTTAAGAAGAAGCATAATTCAATGAATTTTTATGATCTGTAGTGATAGGTAAATTGCATTGCAAATGATAAATGAGTTTTCAGCATCAAGAGCCACGAATAAATCATTATAAGTAGGTATTTTGATTTACTAATATAACCAGGAAGCAGCCCCGTGGGATGCGCCTGTTATTTTTGGTGGTTGTCCTGGTAAGAGACAGTTAACTTGTTTATGTGTTGTTACTGTTTTCTTTTCCTGTATGTAACAACTCTGCATATTTTTAGGGAAGAGTTCACTCCCTTAGAAAGAAGGTTCCTTGCACATGAAAGTGGGAATAGATGCCAATTTGATGGGCTCAGTGTCAACACATAGTTCAAAGCTGATAAAATTCAACAGGGCGGTTGGAAGATTGCTTTCTCTGCCTTTTCCTTAAAGTCATTGCATCCAGATTTGCCCGTTTCCCTTATGAGCAAACTCTGCTTGTGTTACTGTCTAGCTGAGCTGCAAAGGTCCATATGAAACCCTCTGTCTTAAGCTTCTCTTACCCCTGTGCCATTGGGAAAAGAATGAGAACACAAGTGTGTGTTTTTTTCATCAGCTACTACCCAAAACTGTGCCTAAAAATTATTAAACAGGAAAACAAAAGGTTTCATCTACTTATTTCTTTAACAGACACTAACTGGCTACTTATAGATCAGGGACTATACTAGAGTCTGAAGCAACAGAATGATCAAAATGCAAGCCCTGCTTTCAAGGAGGTTACAGTAAAGTGAGAAAAGCAATTCTCTAAACTGGGTGTCACCTTGTAGTGTCTGTGTGCTTGATAGAGAGAGGACAAGGCACATGGGAACCCACAGGTCAGACATGTAACCAGGACGGCATCCTTCAGGGTCCAGCATGGTTGCCCCAGTAAAAAAGGTGGTGAGAAAAGACTTCCAGGAGGAGGTGACACTCAAGCTGAATCTTGAAAGATATAAAGAATAGGTAAGGATATGCCTACAAGGAGAGTGGCATGTACCATGGCCCACAGGTTAAAGGAAGTATATATATTCAGGGATAAAAAAAGGAGCCACATTGCCTGGCTGACATGGCTCAGTGGTTGAGCATGGACCTATGAACCAGGAAGTCACGGTTCGATTCTTGGTCTGGGCACATGCCGGGGTTGTGGACTCAATCCCCAGTGTGGGGCATGCAGGAGGCAGCTGGTCAATGATTCTCTCTCATCACTGATGTTTCTATCTCTCTCTCCCTCTCCCTTCCTTTCTGAAATCTTTATATATATTAAAGGATCTACATTGTTCTTTGCTGCACATTCTTGTTTTCTTTTTTGCAACCCTTTAAGACCCTTTAAAAACAATTTTTCTGGGCCATACAGAAATAGGTGTCAATCTGGATTTGGACCAGAGGACATTGTTTCCTAATCCCTGGCATAAGCCATAAGAGAACAAGCATTACTTAGACTCATAGGGCCTAGTGGATGAGACAGTTAACAAAAAAGGAGTTCTCCGACATGTCAGGTATGGTATAAGCATCGTTATTTAATATTAGCTTGTTCAGTCCTGGGAACAACATTATGAGAAAGGGATGACATGGATCCACTATTGAGAATCTGAAAATGGGAACACCATCCCCACTCCACCCTCAGCCCCTTAGTCATCTACTGTCTGAATTTCAGTACCCATTTACCATTTACCTGCTATGTAACATAAAGCAGATATTTTAGCCTCTCTTAATCTTTAAGCCTCAGTTTCCTAATCTCAAAACAAGGGATAGTATTATTGCTTTTATGGGGTTTTTGCTTGTTTCTTTATGAAGATTAAATAAGCTAATATGTGTAGACAATAACTACCATGTTATATATGCTTCATACATATCAGCTTCATCATTATTTCAGTGGATCAGGTTATTGGTCCTTATTCTATTGGTCCGTGTAAGTACTTGGCAGCCATATGACCTCGATCAAGTCATTTATATACTTTGTGCTTATTTCTTCCTAAGAAAAGTGGGTAATGATAGCAAAAGATAAATCTTTTGAAGAGGTAAAAACATATTGCATTCTTCAAGACAAATATGATTGAATTGGATCCAGCCATTATTTCAGATTATCCACTCCATTAATTCCCATTACTAGGAGGGAAAATGGAGTGTCAGAGACAGTTTCACCAGACCAATTTAAACCTGGCTCTAGACCCAGTGTATGTGGAGTGGAAGAAATGTGCTGTTCCACATTCCATATGGAAGAGACAGGAAAGGGGAGGAGAGACTCATTTGATTACTCTCAGCTCACAGCCTCTTGAACTCCACTGGCTGATTACGGAGAACTATTCTGTGACCAAAATAAGTTGATTAAAACCAGAGTCCTGCCACTGAAGTGAGATTAAACTACCACAGTGTGATTTTAATACCAGGATCTTTCCCTGTGGTGTGTTGCACAATAGAAACCAATTGAAAAATATAGATATTAGAGCAAATAAATAAATTGATGAGCTGTAAAGAAATTGGGCCTGGGGGAGCCCACAGTGAAAGGAAGTACTGTCAGAGTTGAGAGCAAGCGTCTTTTAATTGATAAAAAGGAAGTAGGAGGGGAGAGAAATACATCAGAAGAAGATGGGCTGGTGGCTGTAATTTTATGAGGTTGGTGTTTTATGGGATAGGGAATTCCCAGGGAAAGGCATTAAAAGAAAGTAGAGTTAAATGTATCCTTGGCTGACTCCCTGCCTGATGGATTGCAGGAGGGCAAATATTTGTATCCCATCTTTTTCTAGATGCTCTTTCTCTCATCTCTAAATATCCGTAGTTCCTGGAGTCTGTACATGCAGTTGATCACAAAATTATTTCACAACTTTTATTGTTTCTTCATTTCCTCACATGGTATGTCTTTTTATAAAATATATCTTTATTAATTTCATAGAGGAAGGGAGAGGGAGAGATAGAAATATAAATGATGATAGAGAATCATTGATCGGCTGCCTCCTGCACGCTTCACACTGGGGCAAGGGTCGAGTCTGCAAGCAGGCATGTCCCTTGGTCAAGAATCAAACTGGGACCTCTTGATTCATAGGTCAATGCTCAACCACTGAGCCATACTGGCCGGCTCACATGGTATGTCTTTTTAATCCTTGTTCTCAAGGTTACAGCCATGTTGCATGAATGAACAAAAGACATGGGTGGCGATGGCCTCTGTATAGAACATAGGCTTTGACCTGGGTCCCCACTGAGAGGAATAACTGAGCCCTTCTCAACATCTCCCTTGGCCTTCTTCCCCAGGCTGAGTGGCCAGGGCAACCTGTCTGTTACCTTGTTAACATGCTGCTCTCCAGGTTTGCTATTTAGTGGCCATAATTTCCAGATTCTTCTGTCCTTGTGGTTCCCACTGGGCAGGTGACCTTGGGTTTGCCGTTGGAGGCTGACATTGTTACAACAGCTTATACTGTCTCCCTTTTGTTTCTCTGAGTGCTCCTCTCACAGGGAATGAGGTGAGATTATTTCCTCAGTGGTGGCCCATTGATGATCCCTAGAGTTTTGCCCTCTACTTACATTTTCTTAGAACATGCTATTTTATTTTATTTTTCCAAAATATAGTTTTACTAGAGGCCCAGCGCACGAAATTCATGCAAGAGTAGGCCTTCTTTCCCCAGGTTGCTGGCACCGGCTTCCCTCTGGCACCCGGGACCCGGGCTTCCCTCGCAGCCCTGGCTTCGTCCAGAAGGTTCATCCAGAAGGATGTCCAGTCTAATTAGCATATTACGCTTTTATTATTATAGATTATTGATTTCAGAGAGGAAGGGAGGGAGGGAGGGAGGGAGAGAGAGAGAGAGAGAGAGAGAGAGAGAGACAGACAGACATCAATTTGTTGTTCCACTTATTTATGCATTCATTGGTTGATTCTTGTATGTGCCCTGACTGGGGATCAAACCCATAGCCTTGGCACATTGGGATGATGTTCCAACCAACTGAGCTACCCAGCTAGGGCTAGAAAGATTTCTTAAAGAGTTTGAATATAAGCCAAAATTTGAAAGATAAACAAAAGCCAACTATACAGAGAGATTGGAAGTTGGGAAGTTTACAGTATAGTGCACTTGTTGGCTGTGAGAAAGTTAGATATTGTGAGAAATGTATAAACATCTTTAAATCCATAGAAAATAATTCAGTACATTATAACAGCTCTCTCAGTGACAATTTTACCATATGTGAATGTTTTGTGTTTGGCTAAAGTATGGTCCTCAGCTGTATTTAAAAGTCAAGTTTTTGCCTTCATATGAAATGGCCTACAGTTGTTTGGGCAGCCACCTGGTAGTTCTTTGCAAGCTGGGTGCTTAAAAGGCCAAGTGGGCATGATTTTGTATCTACTGGATAAGAATTTTTTCCTAGGAAGATGGAGTCAGAAAGAAAGGTATGCCAAGCAGAGAAAAGAGTACACTCAAAATTGCAGACAGTTAAAAGAACGTGGCTTGTTGAGGGAATCAAGAAAACTTAGGTGTAGCCTGAAGAATGACAACAAGGGACATGAGTCTGGAGAAGTATGTGAAGACCAGAGTATGTAAAGTATATGGATGGGCCATGTTGAGGAGATTGAATTTGATCTGTGGACAAGTCAGAGCCAATGGCAAATTTGAATAATGCTGCTTAAGATTAATAAGTGATACTTTTTTGGAGTGAAGAGAGTAATGGCAATGAGTTTATTAAAGTTGTTCAGGCAAGAGTTGAAGGCCCAGTTCATTGGCAGTGAGAAGAAATGTTGGAGATATTTTTGGAATAGAAATCACCATTTGATGTGAAAAGGTAAAAGAGGAAATGGGTATGACAAAGTGTTGGGAACATGATGAATGATCACACCATGAATGAGCCATGGGAGAATCATCTCATTCCCCTTTGAATGAGTTGCTATCTTACCTGTGGTCTTATATATCTTCCTCTACAATGAACATCTGCCTATCTTTGCCTCTCGTGGTTAACTGAGAGCTCCTCAAGGGCAAAAATGCTTTATTTGAGGAGTTCAGTAAATAATAACTACTAATATTACGATTTCAGTTAGTCATGTTTTAGTGAATGCAAGGATGACATGCCTTTGACAGTATAACGGAGAGTTCTGAAGGCTCCAAAGAGGATGATGGGAAGCTGATTGAGGTGAATTTATTTCAAGGAGAAGAAAAGTGACAGCTCCTAGGGGAAGAAGAAATGTAATATGAGGGGACACAATAGCTGACCTAGTTTGGTTCTGCTAAAAGGTGGCCATGGGAAAGGTTTGAAAGCAAGAATAACACAGGAAATGAGTTCTGAAAATCCAACCATCTCAGTTGGGTCATCCTCGGCACTGAATAGACAGAGAGCCTTTGCAGGAAGAACATATAACTTTTTAAAGAAATTTTGGTATTAACCTCAGCTACCCTTTTCTCCATTTATATACTCGTTTTGTTAGACCCAATTCCCTCAGTTAGGGAATGCCATAGAATGTAAGGATTGAACATAACTTTAGTGAAAATGTTAATTTGACCTGTTGAGGGTTTCAGTTTTTTTAAATGGTTGAACAATGTCTTCTAATGATTTCTTCTTCAATTATTTGGTTAAATAATTATTTTTATAAGTTTTTGGGTGTGTTTTTTTTAAAGAAATGCTAAGGCATATAAACAGAATTCTTAGTTGAAATTTCAGCAACTGTGTTTCAGGCATTTTATATTCTGAATATATTTACTTATTTGCAATAAGTGAAGCACAGCATGAAAGCAATTAATAATTTTAATTAAAGAATGACCTTTTCTAATAATCCAAATGCTGAGTGTTGGGCTTTATGTTCTTCTCTTGGTTGCTTTGTTTGTATTAAGCATTTTATGAATTTAATATTTGAGACGTAAAATGTATTTCATGGCTTTACTCCTCTAAGATAGTTTTGCATATCAGTTATGAACTTTATTTCATTTCTTTTTACATGAATCTACCTATTGTTTATTTCTGGGTTGTTATCACATTCAATTCCACTTAAGCATCTTCTGTAGGTCTAATGTTTTGCAAACTATGAGAAGATAATTGATTGTATGTCTTAGAATTCTAGGGTTGGAATATCTGGGTGGGTAAGTGCTAACAAGGAACCTCTAAGAACTTAGCTACCTAAGAAATAAGATGGTCCTCTCTAACTTGAATTACCAAATCAATTCATGAGCCATCTTAAGGAGAAGGAATGCTCCATAAAGTAGTGGAGACTTTATTGAGGAATGAATAGTTGTAGACAGTACATATTTACTGAGATCTATAGGAAAGAAAAGGTGGTGAATAATGAGAATTCAGAAGAAAAATTCTGGGAGGTGAAAGTTGGTAGTGTCTCTTTAACACTGCCTTTACAAAGGTATTCCTGGCCCAGTCTACTCAAGGACAGTTCCCCTTGACAGACAGACTCTACATGGAAATGGGTGCATTCAGACAGGTGCTTCCAGGATCTGATGTCACAAAATATTTAAAACACTCAATGCCCTTAGCTTTGAGCCCATGCTTAAGTAATCTTTGGTTAAAATACATCTTTCCCTGTAGTTTTTCTATAAGAAAAGTTTGCCCTACCCGGTTTGGCTCAGTGGATAGAGTGTCAGCCTGCAGACTGAAAGGTCCCAGGTTCGATTCCGGCCAAGGGTATGTACCTTGGTTGCGGGCACATCCCCAGTAGGGGGTATGCAGGACGCAGCTGATCAATGTTTCTCTCTCCTGAATGTTTCTTACTCTCTATCCCTCTCCCTTCCTCTATGTTAAAAAAAATCAATAAAATATATTTTAAAAAAAAGAAAGAAAAGTTTAAGGTAGGCTGCCAATCTCTTAGAAATTTAGTCTGTGTAAATCACGTATCAAGCCCAGATCTCTATAGCACTGATATGAGGAAGTTTCTGGACTTGCAAAGTGAGAAGCTAACTAGACCCTGATCTATAGCAAATTCACCAACATAGCCTTCCAGCCTACCAACCTCATATCTGCAAACATTGAGTAGAATTTGTCCTGACCAAGCCCCTTACACCAGAGTTGGAAAAAATTAAAGCGCAGCCTAGGGAAGTGACTTGACAAGGGTCACTACAAATTTGGCCTCTTCCCAAGTACGTTCCTTCCATTACACCATGTGGCCCTGTGATACACCATCATCCTTGGAGAAGTGAAGAAACAATTCAACAGATCTTATCTGAATCATAGGAGGAAACAAAACTCCTGAATTTTTTTAGTCTAATTCCTGCTCTAGCACTTCAGCGGATAATGGGTCTACTGCCATTTAATTAACCTTGTGCTTTTTTTCTTCTTGCTGATGGAGTCAGGACCTGGAACATTCCTACTCACCTTTCAAGATTCATCTCATTTGTTACTTCCAATTTCTAAGTTTCTCTCAGCTTCTCCAAGTAGGATTAGTTGCTTCCACTTCTGGCCCATTCCTATCGCTATTATGCGCTTATCACATGATATTAAATACCTACAAACATATTTTTATTGCCTGTGAAGATGTGAGCTCCTCTAAAAATTAACGATGGTTTGTTTACCTCTGCAAAACAGTACCCATCACAGCGTCTGGCACTTAGTAATTACACATAATAAAAGAGATGGCTCAAAAGAAGGAGGGCAGGGGAGAGAAAAGAAACTTGAATGCATCTTCCATAGGAAGAGTCTTCCGTTTTCTCTACAGGGCAGTCATTGGGATTACATGAGAAGAGGGAGGTGCAGAAAATATAAGCAGCACCACATCGCCGGCTCAAAACACACTTGAATTTTCAAGGCTGATTTGGAAGACCCTGGGTTATTTCCTCTTCCTATTACCTTTTACAGAATACACTTATTAATTATTAGATTTTTAAAACTTTCCACAGTGCATTTAAAGAATAATATTCTTAGAGTGGTGGGGGCTTTGTTCTTGGTTACACAGATGCTAATAAATAGTTCTCGGTTCTCCCAAGTGACCTCACGTCAGACCTGAAGGGTAAGGAGGTTCCAGTGGTGACTGAGACACCCCATCTCTGGAACAGATGGGAGAGAATCAGAATGTGTGCTTGAGAAGAGGTCCTTGTGACATTCAGTGTCAGAGACAACGGTGGATGCTAATCCAGCAGAGCTAATTCTGTAGTGGAGAGTGAAATATTATTTAATCAGCAGAGTTTCATACATAATTCAATTAACTGCCTTCACTCATCAGTATTAATGAGAACGGGAGCCTGGATGAATGTGCAGGAGCCTCAGAAAGGAGCTCCCGGCCTACCTAAGTGCTGCCAAAACTTAATAAAGTCCTGCCAATCAAACGGTGGTATCTGGACCCAATGCGTCAGTGCACTGATGTTACAAATTATCCTGAACACTGCTCATTGTTTCCTAATTCTTTCGTTAGGCTGATCTCTGCACTAAAATGTTTAATGAGTGTATGGGGGGAAACAAGTAAGATTGCTTGCCGCGTCCTTGACGGTGGGTATTTAGCGTCAAGTAAACAAAATAGAATTTTATTACAAATAATTTGAAGTGGCAAGTTCTGCTTTTTTGATGTCTATAAATCTCAATAATTGAATATTGTAGAATTATGTAGATCTCAGTCTCTGACAGCAAGTGGGGCTGTAGCAAATAAAAGGCGGCTTTTATCTTGAAAGGCTATTGAGGATGTCAGAAGACTGGGCGCACATCTGTCCAATACCTGTCCATCTTTTAGTTCAGCTTATGAACTTCAGGACCCGAATTTTGTCCCATTCTTCTCTGGAGTCAAGTATTGGAGAACAAGTGGTACAGACAGGTAATCAGGGCCACTTGAAAGAACTAATAGATCATCATGATTTTTCAAAGATTAATGAATACTGCCTGAGTGTTATGGTCAATTTCCTATTTGAGAAAATTTGTGGAGGACTTACTAGTATGCCTAATGTGGTTTAACACTATACCTCAAATTAGAGAATGGACTGCAGTCATTCCAGCCTTTATAACGTTCATTTAACGTACAAGTTTTGTGTGCTGGCTATGTATCATTCTTACTACTTTTCCTTCATTTTCTTTCTTGACTTCTCTTCATCTTCCCCACCTATAGACTTACATGCTTAAACTTTCTCTAATTTAATGTATCTAAAATCCAATTCTTCATTTCTGTCTCTTACCCAGATTTATTTTTTTTTTACTTTTTAGTGGTTGTCCCTAGAGTTTACAAAATACATTTATAATTAATCTAAGTCCACTTTCAAATAACAAACATTGTACCTACCACTTCATGGGCAATGCAAGTACTTCGGAGTATTCCCAATCCCTCTGTCCCTCTCCTTACAATATTGCTGTCATTCATTTCACTTACCCATTAGTTAAAATCACTGAATATATCATCGCTATTATTATTTTAACCTGTTATTCGTTAGATTGATCAAGTATAAGAAAAATAACAGATTTTATTTTACCTTCATGTTTTCCCCAATTAATGTTCTTCCTTTCTTTATGTAGATCTCAGTTTCTGACCTATGTCATTTTTCTTCTTCTAAAGAACCTCTTTTAATATTTCTTGCAAGATAGGTCTGCTGTCGACAGATTCCCTCCACTTTTACTTTTATTTTGAATTTCAGTTTTTATGACTGTGCTTTACTTACTTTTCTTTTAAATTAGCTTGGTGAACATTTCATCTATTCTTGTGTTTTTATTATTGCTGTTACTTTTTCCCCCATGGAACAAAGTGTAAGATTTAGTCCACAAATTAGCCGTTTTTCTGTCCTCTATTTTCTTTTTTTAATATATTTTATTGATTTTTCACAGAAGGGAAGGGAGAGGGATAGAGAGTTAGAAACATTGATGAGGGAGAAACATCGATCAGCTGCCTCCTGCACACTCCCTAACGGGGATGTGCCTGCAACCAAGGTACATGCCCTTGACCGGAATCAAACCTGGGACCCTTCAGTCTGCAGGCCGATGCTCTATCCACTGAGCCAAACCAGTTAGGGCTGTCTTCTATTTTCTTATTTTCTGCTTTTATCTGGCACATTGAAGAATCTGAATAAACATTTGTTGAGTAGACTTTTAAGTAAATCCTTATGCTATTTTTTGTTCTTTTTGTGTCTTCTTAGGTTATGAATTATTAATTTTCTAAACTTTTTTGTAGGTCAAATGGGTGATATTTTAGTTATTTTATAGATGCTCTTTAATTAGAGTTTTATTTAATTTTGACACAAGAATTAGCAGAGGGATTTAATTCTAAATAGTTTGATGTTGTTCTACATTAACCCATTCTACATTATTTTTTATTTATTGAATAAAAATGTATGGCATAGTTTAAAAATATTTCATGGGTAATTAGAAGCTATTTCAGAGAATTATTCAGATACAGAGAACTATTCACACACAAACACATACACATATTAGATCAACTTTTAAAATTATGTTATTTAGATCCTCCACTTTCTTCCTTTGTTTTGTCTTTTTTTCTCAGTCAAAAACTGAGAAAGAAATATGAAATCCTTCTCTACCATATGGTTTTCTTAACTTTCGCCCTAAAATTTCCCTGGCTTCTCTGTCATTTTGCTTCAGGTATTTCAATGCAGTAATCTTCAGTACATAAAGTTCAGAACAGTCATGGTTCCAATTTTGACTTTACCCATGAAATTATCTTCTCTTTTCAGTTTAATGCTTTTTGCCTTAAATCCAACTTGGTTTGCTTTTGTGACATTGACTTTCTTTTTGTTTGCTTTCTTTTTGTTTGCATTTTGCCTTGTGTATTTTTGTCCATCGTGTTATTCACTGAGATTGTATACACAGTCATAAATGGGTAGATGTGCATATTTTTGGTGAAAGATACAGTGCTTTTTTTTTTTTTTTGCTAACCCTCACCGAACCATATTTTTCAATTGATTTTTAGAGAGAGTGGAAGAGAGAGAGAGAGAGAGAGAGAGAGAGAGAGAGAAACATTGATGTGAGAGAGACACATCGATTGGTTGCCTCTCCTATGTACCCCAACCAAGGCCAGGGATTGAGCCTGCAACCGAGGTACGTGTCCTTGACTAGAATGGAACCCATGACCCTTCAGTCCACAGGCTGACGCTCTAACCACTGAGAAAAACCAGCTAGGGCAGTGCAGTGCTTTTTTAAGTTAACCATCTACTTGATCCAGAATCCATTAAAAGTTGAGAGGTATTAGAGTAGGAATAATATGGGGAAAATTAATTGAAAGCCAACAGCTATGATATTCCTACTAATCATAGTCAACTCTCACTTAGAGACTTAAAGTAGGGAGTGTTTGCCAAGTAGAACAGATTTCAAGGAAAACTCCTCCCTCTCTGTACCCTAGGCTTAAATAATGGGCTGGTTCTGCTTTTGATATAATTAATTCCCTCTTCACCTTCCCCATCAGTCCAGTTTATTTTTGCTAGACATGATATTTTGCTTCACCTCCACATACCCTCCTTTTCTTAATTATTCTTCACCATATTCCAGCCACAAAGCTCTTATCATCACAGTGATAGGGGGATCACGTGACAAACCTGCCCCCAAATCCAGGGAACATAGCAGCACATGCACCCTGAAAATTGCCCTGCAAAACGTTCTTTTGACCTTACGCATGGCAAGCCACCCAGACAGTAATCCTACTCTTAAATGTACTTTGTTTGTTGGCATAGCTTTAAAAAAATGTATCTATATACATACATATAAACGTGTGTGCGCGTGCGCGCTCGCGTGTGTGTGTGTGTGTGTGTATTATCATGAAGGTATAAGTGAATAACAAATAGTCATTAACTTCTGTTTCCACTGTTGAGTAACTAGACCTTCCTGTTGCTGGAGCTCTTTTTGCTAAAGTTTTATCTAATTACTAGTGGCCCGATGCACAGATTTGTGCACATTTAAAGGAAATTAATTAGAAGAAAGATTCATGTGGTAATTACATTACTGCAAAAAATTACATGTCAAAATAGTATATAAAATATAGTATTATAAAATTAAAACGTGTGTGATTGGCGCCAGTGAGAGCTTTTTATGTATCGCACATGTGCGAGTCAACATTTATTTTTAAATTGCCCGTGTGCATAATATGTACCAACCGGTCGGACAGTCAGACGGATGGATGGTCAGTCACTTAGCCTTTCATATATATAGATACAGTTCTTTATATGTTTGATAGGAAGCCATGGACAGTGTCTTATTTTATTTTTCTTTCGGATAAGACTTTAAATCAATAAAAAGTAAATAAAAGTTGAAATGCATGTGCATTCATCTGGCAAAAACTAGAGAAGCTAGGATCCATGAAAACAAACAAGGTCTGCCTTTTGTTTTGGAGTTAGTTAAGCAGAGTTTATTACTGCAAATTCAAAAGACAGAGAAAAGTCACACTACATGCGGATAATTCATTGAGCTTTCCACTGTACTTTTAATATTGCACAGTATAATGGAAGAAATCAATCAAACAAATCAGAAAGCCTGATGTGAGAGCGTCTGTACATTAATCCCCAGTTTGTGTTTAGGAGAAAAAGAAAATTTATTCATGATGGCAACAAGTACTCTATTATGAATGTCCTAAAGAGGAATAGAGCTGGACAAGCGCTCAGGTGTCCTGACACCCAGAAAGCTGACAGGAAGCATTAAACAAAGAGTAATCTGGACAGTTAGTTTCATGGTGGATAAATGACATACTCTACTAAGAGTGACCAGATATAAAACATGAAAGAGTTTGGAATCAAGAAAATAGAAAAAATATATCATTTCCTATGTCAACATTGAAAGCCAACTCACAGATGTGAAACCAGATTAGGCTGGAGATAAAAAGCAATATTACTAGAGGACCCAATTAGAAAAAAAATCCCAACTGACTGATTAACTTGAGCTGAAATTATCATCATGAAGTTGACACCCAACCAAATTATAGAGGTGATGGTGTTCCCAAATCTCTGCTTCCTATAGTTCATTTGGTCATTCATCAAACAGTGATTTAGCACCTACTGTGAGCTAGACCACAAGGACATAAAGATCAACATTACAAAGAGCTCCCCATTCTTTTAAAAAGACAGAGATGTGAGCAAATGCATTGAAAATACCTAAAGGAGAGGTTCTGGTATTTGCACAGCCTTGAGTGAAAAGTGGAACCTTAACCAGCAGGGAAATGGGGAAAGAACATTAAAAATAGAGGAAAAGAGATGAAAGAGCCCAGTGAGTCCTGAGTACTATCCATGCATAGCTTGGAATGGTTTTGGCAGTTATAAATCAGTCCAAGTGAAGGTTGAACATATGAAACTAGAATCTCCTGTAGTGTATTTTCTTCTTAATGCGTTATCCATGAAGACTGGAATAAATCAGGGCATTAAATGTCCTTCCCTGGACGCCTTTAACTCATAGATGCAAAGTGCGCCGTGACATTGGACTGACTCTAGCTGCATAAATGGATAGACCCTGATCGCACAACTTAAGTCATCCAAGTAGCTGAACACGTTGCTGAGAATAGTGATTTGGATCTTTCCTACGTACTCGCCTTCAAAGCCATGCCAGGGGAGATGTGTGTACGATGGCGAGGCTGGCAAATGTTAAATACTAGGAAAAAAACATCACGGAAAGACACAATGCCTGTGCTATTTATGCATGAGTTTTTCCTTGGTGTTTACCCAGCCACCCACTATAGTTCTCAGAGTCACAGGTAAGAGAGAGGAAAAGTTCAAAGGAATTTTTATAGTCAGTCAGTGAAGTTTTAAGTTAAAATTCATGAATGGGAATCTAACTCTACCTCTGGCATTTGTTTAACTTCTTGCAAAGCTGAATGGCACATTTCCAAGTGTGCCATAAGTTCAATGACCTGTGGAGGATCTAAGGGAAAAGAAGTGATAGATAAATTCAGTTGATTTTTTAAAATTCAGCCCATTCCTTCTTAACACTTAAATCAGTTATTTTGTCAAAGAGATATATCCCCAGTGGCAAACCAATTTCAGTATTGTCAAAATCTGTGGGGGTTTTTTTTAATATTATCATTTGATATATATCTAATCAACAGGGAAAAAAATAAAAAGAACCTAAATGCTGTTCTGGGGCAGGCTGAAGCAAATATCGGCTTCCATGACTAATCACATGTGTAGCCCTTTAAAAAGTTGAGATATACAGGGTGAGGCAAGAGTAGGCTTACAGTTGTGAGTATGCGAAACACAGTTTATTTTTGTATTGTTATTTATTAATTATTGTATTATTTTCCATATGAACAACTGTATGCCTACTTTTGCCCCACTCTGTAATCTATATACAGTAAAATGCATATATATACCTTAACGATAAAGTTCAGTGAGTTGTGGCAAGTGTAAACATTTATGTAGCACCCCCTCATCAAGATATAGAACATTTTCATTACCCTAAGAAGTATCATTGTGTACCTTCCCAATCCATCACACTGCCTCAGAAGGAACGGTGTTCTGATGCCTTTCATCAAAGGTTGGTTTTGCCGCTTCTGGAACTTTACACAGTGGAGTGATTTAGGATTCACTCTTTTCTGTTTGACTTTAATGTCTTTGAAATTCATCTGTGTTGTTGCATGTACCAATAGTTCTTTGCCTTGTATACCTGGACAATATTCCATTGTATGACTATGTCACAGTTTGTCCGTTCTCCTGTTGATGGTCATATTTTCAGTTTGGAATTACTACTGTCATTTGAATCATTCTCCTAGATGTAATATGCTGGAGTGTTTATGTGCTGCTCTCAAGATTTTTTTCTTTATCTTTGGATTTCAGCAGTCTGATTATGATGTCTCTGCATGTCCCCTTTGAGGGTTCTCTCAGACTCTTATATCTGCACATGTATGGCTTTCACCAAATGTGAGAAATTTTCAGATATATTTTTTTCTGCACCAATCTCTTTTTCCTCTCCTTCTAGAATTCCAGTGACATAAATGCAAGGCCTATTCCACAGCTCCCTGAGATGCTACTCATATTTTTTTTCACTTTTATTTTTGTCCCTCTTGTTCAGAAAGGATCATTTCTATTAATTTATTTTCTAGTTCACCGACTCCTTTCTGCCCTCTTCACTCTGCTATTGAGTTCATTAAGTACAGTTTTCAGCTATATTCTTTATTAGTAAATTTTTTGTTTGATTCATCTTTATAGTTTCTATATCTTGACTTAGAACTTCTCTCTCTCCATTTATTTCAAAAGATTTTTTTTTCCTCTTCATGGAGCATAGTTATAAAACTACTTTAAAAGCTTTGCTCAATAATTTCAGCATATGAGTCATCTCAGATAGCGGTTTCAGTTTATTGTCTCTTCTATGGAGAGTTGGTGAGATTTTTCTAGTTTTTTATTTTTTTAATTTAAATTCTTTATTGTTTAAAGTATTACATATGTCTCCTTTTTCCCCTATTGACCTCTCCCTGACCACCCTGCTCCCTACATAGTTTTTTTAATGTATAGTAATTTTGGATTGTATCCTGGACATTTTGACAATTATGATTGTAACTCTGATCCTGTTAAAATGCTATAGAGAATGTTTTCCTTTGGTTTATTTTTGGTTTTTGTTTGTATTAGCAGGTATTCAGCCTGGTATGGCTCTTGCCACGCCTGCCTTCTGTAAGCTGTGGTTCCTGTGTCAGTGTAGTTTCCAAAGCATATGTAGTGCTATTCTGTCTGTTTCATATGTACGTGACCCAGAGGGGAACCTTTTGTGTTACCAGAGTTCAGTTCTTGCTCTGCTATCTCTGGTCATTTCAATGCATGTGCAACTCAGTGGTGAGTCTGGGAATTCATTCACAGATTTAGGGACCTTTTCTCTCTGCCACCTTTCTCTCCATGACTTTTCTTTATTATCCAGTCCTTCAGGGTTGCTCTCCCAAGTCTTCTGGCCTGGGGTTCCCTAGGCCAGTTCACACATCCCATAACTTGGTTCACCTTGAAAGAAAAGCAGTGAGAGAGAAAAAGGGAGGCTCTCTGCCACCTTTCTCTCCATGACTTTTCTTTATTCTCCAGTCCTTCAGGGTTGCTCTCCCAAGTCTTCTGTCTCAAAAATCGGAGTTTGGGGTTCCCTAGGCCAGTTCACACTTCTCATAATTTGGTTCACCTTGAAAGAAAAGCAGTGAGAGAGAAGGGAGGAAGGAAATTAATGAAGATTTTTCACACATGCATGCTCTCTCTCTCTCTCTGTGGTTACAGGGACCTGGTTTCCTAGTTCCTCTGCTCAAATAGAGTTTCTCTCAGAGTTTTAAGTACATGCATAACAGCTGCATTTATTACTGTAACTGCAGCTTGTCTGGGACCGAGCCAGGTGAGCGGAACAAAAAACAAACATAGGAAGGGATTTTCCTCCACAGCCCCCACCTCACCTGCTCTTCCTCCCCAGCCCTCTGGAAAGAAAGATAGGGAATAAATCTCTCTTGGAAATTTTCCTCTTTGTGCCTGATATGCCATTCTGGGATTCGGGCTGGCCTGGAGTCCAAGCTGGAAGATTATGGAGAAAAAAGAAAATACCAGTAAGCTCACTGCCATATTGGTCATCTTTAGTTTTGATTTCTTTCCCTAATTCACCTGCTATTATTTACTTTTCTGACTCTTCAGATAGATGTCTTTCTGTTTTTAGTAGTAATCAGTGGGAGCTGTAGAGAGGTATATACTTACTCTATCACAGCCAGAACCGGAATCAAACGTGTTACTTTTCCTTTGATTGGTACTGGCATGTATTCGTTCTTGTTTTGCTTTTGTTCATCTGTTTGTTTCTTTGCTTTGCTTTGTATCGTGTATTTATCAGCCTTTGAGTTTTAATAATTCTTCTCAGCCTTCCTTGCTAAAACATTTTCTCTTTTCCAAACATTTTCTATACAAAATGGAAAAAAAATTTCCTAAGAAAAAGCTAGTCACAGTTGTTTCGAGAAATATAATAAACCATAAAGTTGAGCGGAAAATAATATCCTTTTAAATTCTATCTGTAGAGTTTTTCTTCTTGCCTTCTAAATTTACTTTCCTAGGCATAATTTTGAACTATTTTTCTGGCTTTAATGAAAATAAGCATTTCAGCAAATGCAATCTAGGAAAGGTGAAGAATCTGGCAGGAAATGGTCTCCTTTGAACACAGTTTGTAAAAGAGATGAATGAGGAACACTCTCATCCACCCACTCAAACATACAACTTAGTTTCTTTTGAATATTGGACTTCTAGGGAGAGCTGAGGAAATATATGCCCATAATAAAAAAAGTTAAAATGTTAACACAGTTATTTTCAAAAGAATCATATCTATATTAACTTTAAGGCATTTATACAATCGGAATCCATTGATTACTCCCAACTCCAATGCTAAGTTTCCTTACTGGCTATGCAATCATTCAATAAACTTGACGTTGAACACATACTATGTCTTGGCACTATTCCAGGTACTGAGGGGGGACCACAAGATAAATTAGATGAATCCCTATCTTCTCAGTGTAGAGGACACAGAGTCACCCAAACGTATGAGGCTATTTTCAGACTGTGCTGAGTGCTGTACTTCACAGAGGCCGAAGCAGCCTTCTCTGGGAGCACACAGGGATGCTGCAGGCCTCCGCAGGGGAGCCAGAAAGGTTTCCTAGAGAGGTGATGCTTAAGGTGGGCTTTAAGGATGCAGGAGGCCACAGGGAAGTCGAGCACGCAGAGAATGTCATGCAAAGAAGGGTTGTAACAAAAGCTTGGAGGCTGGGAAATTCAGAGCCCTCTTGGGGGACAGACAGTGGTTCAACGTAGCTGGTGTGTGATCCACTCCACTTTGTTTTCATTCTCTTGACCCACGTTGCTTTATTTCTTCTGCGTCATGGTTTTGGTAGTAGTGGTATTGACCAAACTATGGAAACCAGGACTTAGGGTCTAATGAGCTGTGCTATTGCAGGTGTTCCTTGGAGACAGTGATAACCTGTCATTACTCCATGCCTTTGCTCACATGCTCACTCCACAGGGAATGCACTTCCTATCTTATTTTTTAGCACTCCCACCCAATCTCCTGCTTCCCCAAGAGACCATACCATCTCTCTCTCTCCCTCTCTCTTTCTTCTTCTTCTCTCTCTCTCTCTCATTAGATTTTCACATATTCAGGAAGTGACTAGACACTATCCTATTCATCCAAATATCCCCATCCTCTCACCATGCCTCTAAGATTGATACTCTCATAATAAGCAGAAGAAAAGGGTGATGAATGCAAATGTCCCAGTGGACCCAGAGGGAACTCTGAGTTGATATAAGTCATCCATTTTCCTGCCTGAACACCTTGTAATCACATTTCTTGCCTTCCTTGCAATTTTTATAGAATCATTAAGAAATAAAATCCAAGTTCTGCTTTAATTAGCTCACAAAATAGTTGAGCTCGCCTATCCCTACCCTCTTTTCTGTAGGATTATTTATAGGCATATTTTAAAAACTCTTTGGGGAAAAGAAATCATATCTTGTGTAGTCTGGGTTATTTTTTAAAAGAGTTTGTTATTTCAGGGGGTGATTAACGCAAGATAAGCCAGTGCTAGATAAAGGAAACCAGAATTTAGAGAGCTAAGACTCCAAGCACACTTTGAACTTACTTCTACTGTTTTGTATAATAGCACGAATAACATCTCCTACCTCCACTTTGGATATTCGGAAGAGCTTGGCAGAGGCTAACCTCGGTTGTATGTGTATTTCCCTTAAAAAATGCTGGTAGGCCATTCCTCCACTTTTTTATAAATCTAAGAAGAAAATTATTTTTGATGAACCAAAGGGGACAAAAAAAATAAAAACTCTCACCACAGACAAATATATTATTTTGATGTCTCTAATTTTTTTTCTTCCGTGAAAGCTTGAATGGTGCCCCAGGGTGGGAAAGTTTGAGTTCCTGGATCAGTCCAGATCCACTTCCTGGTTTTGCTGATAACACCAGTACTGCACTGTGCATTGCTATAAGTTTCTCTTTGTGGACACTAAAAAATAAATGAGAATCTGAAATGCCTAGTAATCGAATAGAATACGTGGTTGTGTATCCATATAATAAAATACTATGCAGAGGATTAAATGAAAAAAATGAGATCTAGAAAATCTTAAACACATGAAAAATCCAAATATGCATAATTGATTGATACCTACTGAATGATGCTCTGTATATAAAAAATCATGTATAACTTCTGGGATACCTACATATGTAAATATGTGTGTATGTATATGGCATATAAAAAGCAGGCCAATGAATGATAAATACCAAAGAAGGAGAGTGATTAATTCTGAGAAAGATCAGAGAGAAGTACACAGAGGACTTTAAAAATAACAGTAATGGTTTATGCCTTTAAAGAAAAATCTGGAGCAAAATGTTTAGATTTGACAAAGATGATATAATGAGGATATAATGTCATTCTTTATATATCTTTCTATGAAATATTTCATGATTCTAAAAGTTATTAGGTGGGACCCCTCTATACTATCTATGCACCTTCTCTCTAACTCTAAAATTAGTCCAAAACAAAGTTTTTTTTAAAAAATTTAGATCTGGCGTCAGTTTACAAATGGCTTTGTTTTTAGGTCTAATCAAAAGAACCAAAGCTTAGAGTAGGAGGCTGTGAGCTGAGCCCCAGAGAAAGAGCTGGGCTGGGGGAGTGATTTATTCTGACCCAGAAGATTTCTCCGAAAAGAGAGCTTCTGAGCTGAGCCTCGATTCTCAGGGAGAATTTTGATTAAGGACGGAAAGAAGAAAGGGCATGCACAAGGCAGTGGCAACAAGTGACGTGTCTGAGGAGTGGCAAGTGGCCAAGTGTGGCTGACAGATGAGTCACCTGGAGCAGTGGAGCAGGAAACGAGGTGAGCAGAGGCTGGGTCTCCCAGGACCTGGCCTGTGGATCTGGGCAAGGTGGACTTTACAACGTGGATGACAAAGGTTCCCATGAGTGACAGCAATACCCAGCCGGTTCAGCGGTGTGGACAATGGCCGAGGTGACTTGAGACCATCTAGAAAACCAACAGAGGTGATGAGGCTCTGAGGTCAAAAAGATGACTCCTTGGAGATCCAGGAAGATCCAGGAGCAGTGCTCGCCTTCTTTGCTTCTTCTTCGCCTCTCTCTTTTGCCTTCTGTATTCCTTTCAAGACTTTTATCAAAATGTTCCATTTCTCGCCCGGCCAGCACGGCTCAGTGGTTGAGCATCCACCTGCGAACCAGAAGGTCACGGTTTGATTCCCCCATGCAGAAGGAAGCCGATCGATGATTCTCTCTCATCATTGATGTTCCTATCTCCCTCTCCCTTCTCTGAAATCAATAAGATATATTTATTTTTTTTAAAAACGTTCCATTTCTTTACGAAGACCGTCAAATACTTCACCTAGGAGTGAGGCTATTTTAAAAAATGAGAGGCAGCATATTCTGTGGGAAGGTCATCAATAATAGAGCCTCAAACTTCCTATCGCTTTTGTGAATCAGAAAAGAATCATACATTATCTTTCACACAGACTCCCTGGAAGGAATTCATGTTCGTTCCTCCGGAGCTGTAATAGGGGCTCTGAAGAAAGAAGCCTTATCTGCAGCATACAACCGCTTTTCATTCCCATAGAGAGGAGCAGCTTTATGCCTGCCAAGGGCTCCGGGCCACCAATTTAATAATTTGGAATATCACTGTGACGCTCTCTCCCATGCACTTCTAATGACCTTTCTTGCCTTCCGAGAAAGTGGGATAAAAGCAGTCTGATCAGGATTTTTTTCAGCTGATCATCCTGTGATCATTGGAACACTGGGATACGAGTCAGGGTACCGGGTTTTGAACTTGCTCTAAGACCAGGGCCTTAGCTTCCTTGTGTGTAAAACAGAGGCTATTACTTGCAACCCCTCTATGCCCACCCAAATCCTAAGCTTCTGTGACTCGGCGACTCGCTGAGGTCTGAACATACAACTCCCATCACTTACCCACATTTCACGACCATCTGCCGAATGCAAAGCAGTGGGGGCCTCGAGTACTTGCAGGAACTATTAGAGAGAGGCGGTTGGCCTGCGAGCAGCTCTCCCACATTTACATTTCAGGGAAAAATAGAAAAAACTTGAAGGTACCGGCTAAGACACTTATGAACTTTTAAAATGTTTAAATCGCGAGGCGGCAGAGAAGGGGGCCCTAATATGAGGTGACAGGAGAAGATTTGACTCTGGGTGGTGGGCACACGGTGCTATATACAGATCTTGTAACATAGAATCCCACACCTGAAACCTCTTTGTTCATCTTGAATAATGTCGTCCTAGTCAATGTAATAAATATTTTTTTTTAATGGTTAACTTTCATTTTGCTCAGAACAATAAGAATTCAGTAGAGAGAGGACTGGAATTTGAATCAAAATTTGAGATCACATACAAGCTTTATCAAGTCTTTAGTTACAAAGACACTTTAACACTTTAGTTAAAAAAAATCACTTTTCTTTGAACCTGAGTTTCTCTTTCTGTCAAATAGAAATGCTTGTCTCTCAGAGTTTGCAGGGAACAAATGAGATAATGGATTGGAAAACACATTATGCCATAGAAGCACTGAATGCTCGTGAGTACTTCTTTTCGCTACTAAAATCAGTTTAACTTATTCATTCAAACTTTCTCGGGACACAGACGGAGAGCCAGGAACTATGTCTGGCATTCAGTTGGATTTGTCTTGCAGTATTCACACCTAGCTTTCCCGCCCTGAATCCGCCCACATGGATGACCCTCACAAAGCCGGCTGACATAGACACACTGCTTCTGTCTGGGCGGGTTTTCCAGATGTGCCAGGTCCCGGCTGCTCCCCGCTCTGTAAATGCAAAGCCAGTCTCAGGTTCAGGTGGAATGACACTGGAGGCAGTGTCCTGTGCTCAGGACCTGAGCAGGAAGCTCAGGGTCTGGTTCTGAGTCTGTGTTACCACCTCTACCAGGAAGCCCGCCCTGGACAAGTCACTTGCTCTTTCTCATTCTCACTAAAATGCAAAGGGGTTGAATAAAGTGGTCTCTTAGCATCTTCTTGAGAACTGATGTTTTGTTTGTTTTTACCATTTTTATGGGTTATATTGTGTGTCTCCCCCTCCATCACCCCCAAAATTACTCAGGTTGAAGCCCTTACCTCAGAATGTGACCTTGGAAATGGGATTATTGTACATGGAATTAGTTACGGTAGGATCAGGTCATACTGGAGTAGGGGCGGTCTTTAATCCTGGACACCTGGTGTCCAACTAAAAAGGGGAAATTTGGACAGACACACGCACACACACACACACACACACACACACACACACACACTAGGAGAGCACCATAAAAAGGTAAAAGCAGAGCTAGGGATGGTGTATGAAGCCAAGGAACACAAACACCAGATTGCCAGGAAACTACCAGAATCTGAGAGAGACACATGGAAAGGATTCTCCCTCACAGCCCTCAGAGGGAACCAACTTTGCTGACACCTTGGTCTCGGGCTTCCAGCCTCCAGAACCCTGAGCCAATAAATTCTGTTGTTTAAGCCAACCAGCTTGCTGTCCTGGTTACGACATCCCCAGCAAATGAATACAATTTTCATCTTTCTTTATATGTAACGATGTGTGCAAGCGAATCCATTGTGGTTGTCATAGACAGCAGAGTTCCGTTTTAATAACATTGGCAGTTAATTTCCTCTTCTTCCCCAAGACTGTTTGAACATCACAATGTTTTGACTTGCAGCTCAAGAAATGTAAAACCCACACGAGAAAACTCTTACTCATGCCACTATATATAGCCAGAGATGAGCTCGGCATTTAGAAATGGAGCCACATGCACGTGGAAGTGACTGTGTTTACAAAATGTTTCCTCCTGGATGTAGGATTCAGCAGTTTCTTGCCACTAATATTCTCCCCCAGCACAAGTTCAGCAGGTTCGGGAGGTTGTCTTGAAGATCAGGTTCTATTCAGTACAGTAGTCACTCTTAGCACCCAGCTGCATTTATTGATTAATGCGGAGAAAAAAACTCAGGCGTGTGAAAAATGATCTTATTTATCTCAAAGGGAAGTACTGGGCATGTTTGATGGGCATAAGGTAATTCAGTGAGTAGCAATCACCCACATTTGTACACTGAAGGACAAAAAAAAGAGATTTATATGTGTTTCTGATCTTTAAAAACTTTACTTGCTGTTTAATTAGCTATTCTTGCTCTAAAGGGTATTGTTACTAAACACAATTAAGTCTGATCTGGGCAACTAAATCCTAGAAGTTATGTTAATTAAATAACAGGGCATTGTATGCAAATGAAGTAAGTAAGCTGGGGAACAAGATGTTGAGTGATTTTTCTCCTGTTATGAATAGGGACAAAGTCAAGTCTATACTTTTGGGGAGAGGGATCCCTAGGTAAATGGAGAACACCCAGTCCAAATGCTCTGAGAGAAGTAAAGCAAGAAGGGGAGAGGGCGGGCAAGGGGCATCACGTGGAAGGATTTTAATTATTAATATGGCTTGTCAGGGAAGGTTTTCTGAAAAAAGTGACATTTGAGCAAAGACTTGAAGAAGGTGAGAGTACAAGTGGCTAGCTGGAGAGCCATCAAGGGCAGAGACTGTGGGGTAGGAACATGCTTGGCAAGGTCAAGGGTCCCTAAGGAGGTCAATGTGGCTGCAATGAAATGGGAGAGGATGCTGGCTGATAGTCAATCTTAGAAGGTACCCAATACTAGATAATACAACAGCGTACATCTCTAATTTATGAATAAATTTTTTTATGGGAGCTTCACTTTATTTTTTCACTGACAGGGCTTTCCCTTCCAAAATATTGGCAACCACTTGTCTTAGACTGAGTTGCTCTGAGATGTTGTAGGTGAGTGATCTTATTATAGGGGCAGGTTGCACAGAGGCAACAAAACTCTACTGGTCCAAAGCCCATTTCACAGAGTACGATTAGCCCAAGGCAACACTGTAGAACAGGGCCCTGAACTCAAGTCTCTTAAATTTTCTGTTCAACACTTGCTTCCCTACTTCATGCTCCCCTCCTGCTTTATCACATGTTGTAGGTCAACTGTCTCCAAATTTGGCTTCACCAGAGAACGTTCAATCTTGGCCACATTCAGAGACCAGCCTTGTTGCCTCTGCCTTGGAACCTCACTCACATGTCTCTAAGTGGAAATGTTGACAAAGGAATCGAGGTGTGGAAATTTCCAACATATGTGCAGATACTCAAACACTGTCATTTTCTGACAGGTACTTACGGCTTGATTGAAGGCAAAGGCAGAAAGTTAAAATTAATTCATGAATGGGCTTGAAAATAGAAGTGTAAATGAGACCCTAATTGAAGTTTTTGCTAATTCTTCTTCCCAGCTGTGGACTTTAATGTGAGTTGGTTTTAGCTATATTTAGCTAAAATGTTAACTTTTAGATGCAGTAGCATGTATGCCTTTGAATTGTGCTTATTATATAAATGGTTTTGGCTTCAAATTGCAGGAAAAGCATCAAAAAATTGCATCTTAATTGTTTTATAGTTATTGAAATTCCAGCTAAATATGTCCTAAAAATCATACTGTCCTGATTACATATATTAAAGATATTTTAAGAGTTATGTTAACAGCAATAATGAAGTATCCTGTTAGTTTATACCTCTTAACCATTTCCTTGAGTTTTCTCTAATTGTAAAGCACATGCTTGCCACTTATACAAACATTTGCTTTTATTACTCAATATGTCATGGATATATTTTAGGACAGTAATATTGACTTATCAGTTTTTAACAAATGCAGTTCATTCATACATTTGTAGCACATGAATACACCTTTCAAAATATAAACATAATATCAACAGTATTTTAGAAGTTTATAGCTCCATTACAGGTAGTAAATTATATCAATTAGGGCTCAGTCAAGAAAATAGAAACCACGTGATTATTTTAAAGCAGAGATAATTGAATATAAAGTAATTGTTTAATCAGAGGATTGGAAAGGGAAATAAGGGACCCCAGTGTATCATAGGTGTCATATTAAAAGCAATCAGCTACCTCCCCAGGGCCAGGAGAACAAGCAGAGACTGGAATGAGAATTTAGGGGAGGACGCCCCAGAACTGGGAGCTCAGAGCAGCTCTGCTGTTGAGGTTCTGGAGTCTCGGGAGGCCCCTGAAGAGGGACACGCAGACCTCTGGGGACCTTGGCCAGCTGGTTGGTGTTGGGAACTCAGATGGGGTGTGATGAAGCTGGTTTGGGGAGCATGGGAGTCAACACTTGCAAAGTGGAACCAAATGCTACTGCCAGAGTGAAGCCCCATGGCCAATAGGAACAGGATACAAACAGGAAGGGGCAGGTCCTTCATTTCTACTTTCCCCTGTAGGCGGATAAAGCACAAATGTGGCTGTTGAGGCCCAGGGGCAGCAGCATACAGGAAGAGCGGGGAAGGGCAGAGTGTGGATTAGAGGCTGTGACAGCCTCACAGGGGTGTTGGTCCCCATGTTGAGTGCCAGCATTGTTGGGGTTTAACTCCAGCATTAAAGGACATTCCACTGTGTCTAAACTCAGATGTAGCTACATTTCCTGGGCCCCTTCTACTTGAAGTTCTGAAGGACAGTTATCCCTGACCACTAGCAGGCAGATGGGTCCGTTCATTGTGAGTCAAAGCCCCCAAGAATGAATCTAGATAAGTGTGTTTGATCTAACCCCACCCACCCTTTTACTTTTCCTTGAGTTTCCTAAGCCTTCCTAGTGTCTTTGGAAAAGGTGTGTTTCAGATTTCTTGGGGAGCAGACTCCTTCAATTGGAACTAAGTTATGTTGTGTTATTCTGCAGGGATTTGCAAGTAAAAGTGTTTAAAAGTTCTGAGAGGCTGATAAATATCATCACAGACACCTCCTGCATCGTCTAGTGATTGTCAAGGCCTGCTAGGGGCACTGTGCCCTGAATAAAAGAGCAGAAAGTTTGGGGTCAGAAAGAGAGGATGACTTAATTGGCACTACAGAGCGCCACATTGTTCAACTGTGGCATACGCCATTTACTCCAGCTCAGAAAGGGACCCCTGTCTCACATTAAGAATTCAGACTATAGTGTCATATTAAGTGAAGTTAAATATCTGTCTGTTTGCTGGGAGAATAATTTCCCTGAGTATAATGTACCTTTACAATTGAGTAGGAATATTTGCACAGCGCTAATTTAGTCTGCAGAGAGACCCACAAGGTCCTATCTACCCCAACGAGATCATACACTCTGTTTACAAATCTCAGGGAGGTGAACCTCCATGGGACTTCATTAGCCCTCCTGTTTACCATTACAGAAATTTCAAATTGTCTTTCACCTCCACACAGGTAAAGGCGGTTCAGAAGTCTAGACAAAGTCTGTGCTTATTTTATGCCTTGTGACGATGCATCCGAAAATCAAGATTTCGCACTATAGAAAGTGTCCAAAGGCCTCTGTGGAACTAGGTGGATTCTACATACAGAAATTTGTAAATAATTACATTCTAAAGGCCACATAGGAAAAGATCGGTCTTATTTCATCATTATTTTTACTCTATTTTTCTGTCTGCTTATCATTCTTTTGTTTTTTTAATTAAGATCTATGAATTGTTCTGTGTGTGTGTGTGTGTGTGTGTGTGTGTGTGTGTAAGTAATGTGCATATGAAAGAGGAAGTGAGCAAGCCAAAGAGAAAGCCCCATCAGTGTGGTGGCATTCACTGGGAGTTTGTGATTGAATTCCTCATTCATTCATAAAACAATTGATATTCTGTTATCTACCACAAGCTATAAGGAATACTAGGACATAAAAAATGTGCTGTCTGCCACTATTTATAAAAATTATTATAGTATAAGAAGTGGCAGAAGGGAAACATTGGATACAACAGAATTTCAGAAAGGAAGAGATACTCGAGACCAGACGACCAGACACTTAGCATATTAGGTTTTATTATATAGGATTAGACAGGTTAAAAAGATGTGTAAGAGGAATGGAAAGGGAGACACTAAACATGGGAAAGACTTTATTCCTCATTGTTTTGTAAATCCTGAGTTTTTCCCCCTGCTGTCTTGAGAGTCCTTTCATCTGCAAATAACCAGAGCCCAGGGGACTTTTGTGAGCTGGTCTTGAGGTCAGTTTGGTGATATATGAATTAGCTCCTCTAATCATATGCTTGTTCTTATTCTCTTTCATTTGTTTTGTGTGTGGGTTGTTGTTGTTTTTTGTTTGTTTGTTTTTCATTTCCTGCCTTCTTTTAAGAAAGTTTGGATAAAGGCTTGGATTTCTGATGTAGCACAAGCTTCAAGCATTCTGCCACCCTTCCTGTGTCTGATCACAAGTATCGAGTTGTCATTCAGACTGTGTGATTGTGACACATGTAATACCTGTTGTCAGGAGCAGGAGAGGTAGGCCAAAAGGGAGTGAGAAAGGGAACCCAGACTAACTGGGAAGGGAATAGGGCAGGAAGGAGGCTTAAAAGGCAAGTGAAAAGATGTGGAAAACCCATTTAGCTGACTTCAACATTTTGCAGAAGTCTAGCTCCTCTAAGTGATCCTTTGATGAGAGTCCCAGGAAATGAGCATGCTAATCCCTGTGTTAAACAGCAGCACTAATTGGTGTGGGGAAAGAATGAGCAAACTCAACTTCAATGAGTTTAACTGGTCCCTTCCAGAAGGCCCTGCCGAGTCTTCTGTCCACAGCCCAGAATGAGCCTGCATTTGCTTAAGCTTCACCCAGTATTACCTGACAAACTCAAATGTGTGCAGTCAGTTTCCTGTATTTTTCTTCAAAGAGACAGGAAGGCCAGCTGTGCCCCAGCAGGGACTTCACCTAATGGATCCCCCACTCTCCACTCTCCGGGGAGCTACTGCTCTGAGCCTCAGGACCTGGGACCTTCTGACACTTAAAAAAATGCAGACTCTTTGAAACATCAATCAGCAGCTGAATCCTCCTGTTATCTGTTTCCTCCTCTTTGGTTTTTCTTGAGATTGGACTGGACTCATTAGCCAATTAGGATAAAAACCAGCCAATTAACAACACCCCTATTAACTTCTCATGTCCAAGGGCAGGGATGAAAGGGGATAATTCCTGCTCAGTATATTGAGGTTTTTCGTGTGTCCTGTTTGGCAATTGCTATGTGTGCCCACAAGTTTCTCTGTTTTCTTATCTCCTGCATTTTATTCCTGGGTGTGACCACATCATTTCCATCAGCCCATAAATTTGGGAAGTGAATACTGGGAGGTTGACAGTTTTCCTTCAGGCATGATAAGAAAATTAATCTCAGGTTAACAGAATATAATTGTTGAAGGGTTAAAGTTGACCCAAATAAGCAGTATTTTTTTTCCATTATGAAAGTACTACCTGCTCATTGTAGAAAGCTTGGATGTGCAAACACACTTGCATATACATTAATATTCACCTGTGATTCTGCTATCCAGAGATACCTGTTATCCACATTTTGGTTATTTTTTTTCCCTCCAGTATGCTTGTTTTGTATATTTGAGACAATATTTTATATAAAAATTTGCTCTATAGTTAAAATTTATAAGGACTTTATATGACTGTACCTAATTTACTAAATCATTCTGTTGTTGCACACTTAGATGGTTTTTGGTGCTGCATTATTATAAATTACGTTCTGGTGAACAGATCATTTTTTGTTTTCAAATGCAGTTTATGGTTTCTAAAACAATGATGAATGTGAGTTCTCTTCTGATGAGTTGGGGGTGTGGAAGGTGGGGGCTACTACAGAGACAAGCCATTGAGAGGTGTGGGCTGGTTGCTGGCAGTGCCTGTCTGAGGCCACATGTGGGCCAGAACCTATGACCCAATGTCTGATGTGCAGATTTGCAACCCCAGAAACAGGATATTCTAGGTATATCCACAGCTGATCAGGCCTTTGGGGCTGGTTGGTGCTCATTCTAATAGCACAGGACAGTCGATGCATCAGCCATCATGACAAGTTGCTTCTATGATGAGGAAATGGGGAAATGTCCCCCAACCACAGTAGAACTATTTTGGTCTATCATCTAAAATGTCTTTTTTTCTATCTTGAGATTAGAACACTCTGGGATGTTTATCCGAGGATTTTGGTGGACAAGGAATTAGAACAAGAGGAGATAAATACACAGTTGAGGGCTATGGTAAATCCTAGTGAACTATTACCATCCTCACCAATTAACACCTTTCGGTGCCTCTCTCCTGTGGCAGGGCTGGAAGCAAAATGTGGATGTTTGTTTCTCTGTTTTATTCTTTCTAATGGACCCTTTAGTTCATATGCTTTTCTTCTGAGGTCTGTCATTGTTCAGGTCACATTGCTCACCTTGTGAATCTCAGACACCAACCTTCTGCCAATATATGTTAATTTTATCAGCTGGTGTTTTCCATTATAATGGTCTATGCAAATCCCTGGATCCCACAATAGATTTATTTAATAAGAACTGGTTGTTGTGTATCCTTAAAGATTAAGAATCAAGGTAAGATCACATAGTGTTGCCGAAACCGGTTTGGCTCAGTGGATAGAGTGTCGGCCTGGGAACTGAAAGGTTCCAGGTTCGATTCCGGTCAAGGGCATGTACCTGGGTTGCGGGCACATCCCCAGTAGGAGATGTGCAGGAGGCAGCTGATCGATGTTTCTCTCTCATCGATGTTTCTAACTCTCTATCTCTCTCCCTTCCTCTCTGTAAAAAATCAATAAAATATTAAAAAAAAAAAAGATCACATAGTGTTTAAGGGATAGAGGTTCTGGAACCAGTCTTAAAGATTAAGAATCAAGGTAAGATCACATAGTGTTTAAGGGATAGAGGTTCTGGAGCCAGACTTCCTGGCTTTGAATATTGGCCCAACTACTTACTGTGTTGGAAACTCAATCTCCCTCTGCTTCAGTTGCCTCACTTGTTAAGTGGGGATAATCGTTGTAGCCATATGATAAGATGTTGTGAGGATTAAAGGCATTAATGCCTATATGACCCTAAAACAGGGCCTAGAATGGAATTAGCTCTTCAAAAAAGTTAATTATTCAACCACAGCATTAGGCCAACTCTTTGCATCCTACCAAGACCATTGATTCTTTAACCAGCTTTTTCTGTTTCACTTTCTTTTCAACATTAATCTACACTTTATTCCTCACTGCACCAATATTAACTGAGTGTCTTCTATGCTCATAGCTTATTGCTGTGCCCAAAATTAATGCTTCATCACTACACTAAGGCTCTATTCATGAATGTTTGTAGTGATCAGTAATCCATCACCTCTGATTGCTTCTGGACTGGGGTTTTGCTCTCTGCTTTCCAGAAGTTCAGAGAGAGATTTTAAGAGTCACTTCTTTCTGAGAGAAGAGGGTATACCTGCTCATGTTGGTGACCCAGACATTTGCACAGGGGTTTTTTATTGAACTGCCAAATTGTTGATGAAATCCTGCCCACCGGTGTAGCTCAGTAGTTGAGCATTGACCTATGAACCAGGAGGTCACAGTTCAATTTCTAGTCAAGGCACATGTCCAGTTGCAGACTCGATCCCCAATAGGTGACATGCAGGAAGCAGCTGATCAACAATTCTCTCTCCTCATTGATGTTTTCATCTCTCTCCCTCTCCCTTCCTCTCTGAAATCAATAACAATACTTTTAAAATTTTATTTTAAAAAATAAACTGCCAAAATTTTTATTAAATCCTGTACAGCTACATTAGGGAATCATGAACTGCAGGTTTTGAAAACATGCTTTATGAACCTTAAAGAGTTGGAAAAATGATGGCTTTGCTGATTTTTCTGATTTCCCAATGCATAGGCAAAGACAGAAAGCTTTATGATGAACTGGGTGCTGAGGCTCAAGCCATTTACAGAGGAAACTTATAAGAATGTATTCAGTGCTGATTTTATTTCTGAGCTGTCTCTGCTGACTCTCTGAGGCATCCAGATATTTAAAACTCAGATGCTCTTTTAATCTCTTGTCACCATGAACTGGTGTTTCCTCGGGGCACTTTGACTTCTTCTCAGCTATGACCAGGGAGCCGCCAACTATAATGAGGATACTTCAGATTCTCGCTGTTTCAGACAGAAGATGTCAAACTTTAATGTCCCAAACCATTGATGTGAGAGAGTCTTCTAAGCTGGATTAGTCTCTAAAAGAAAGCTTCCCTTAGATCCGCATGAATTTCTGCTGCTGCATTGCCACAGTTCTCCTGGGGAGGCTGCCAGTTGGAGTATGATTTATTAATTACCTCACTTTTTCCTTAGGAAACAGCAATAAAGGAAAAGGCAAACATCCATGCTCTCTAAGCAAGCATCACAGCAAAGATCTATTTCTTGTTTTTAGCACATGAACTTGAGTTGTTCTGCCAGGAGAGCGAAATGGTACTGAAATGCTGAGCCCCAGCTGACCAGGAGGGTGCTGGTCATTTGTAAGCAAATTGTAATATAAATACAAATAATTAAGACTGTGTCACAGTTTACAAAGCACTTTTACATTCATTCATTATTGAATCTTCATACAGGGCTGTGGGGAAGTGAGAATGTCTTTAAAAGGGGAAACATGACTACCAGCATAGGTAGCATTCTTTTATGTTCTGAAGCCATTTTTACCAATGTCAAGGTCTCCTGGGGTAATACCATTTTACTTCTTTTTCCAATGTGATCATTTGATGCAATCTACCATCTACCTTTGATGATTAGCAGAAGGATCGATCAGGGCTATGCTTTTGGAAGCTCAGAGCATACCATGTTCATGGAGATAGAAATGAATGAAATGCTTCTCTGTCTCCTTACTGTTTGGCTTAAGAGATTCCTTTTTTCCCCTTCCTACTGCCCACTGCAAATCTCCTCCTTCATCTACTTTTCTTCCTTTGATTTTGATCTTGAATCATTCTTTTTCCTTTATTTCACTTGGTAATCCAACTTTGAATTTTTGCCTTGGTAAGAATGCCATTAAATCCCCACTGTGGCTGGTGTTCATGCTTTACAACCTAGATAAATAAGATCGTGTCCCTGAGATCAGGGCTTATCTCTTTATTTGGGCAGAGTCATCAGGCATCAAATAAACATCCTGAGTAAATGCCTATTACTGGGCCTGTCACAAAGTAGATGCTCAATAAAATGACAGTCCTCCCCACTCTTCATCCTTTGTCTCTTCCTCCAATAGTGTATATATGGTCTTGACTAGATTTCAACAACATTGCCTATAAATTTACTATCTACTGAGCATTGTGCTTAACAATGATGATATAGAGACAGAAGTCTGTTTTCACAAAATGCCCATCATAGCTGGGCAGACAGGAATATACAAAATATCAACAAGATGTGAGTATTCGAATAGAGGAGTGCCCAAGTTGCATGGGGATGGAGCATGTGACTCCATCAGGAAGAGTGGAGAGTAGAGGGAATAGCAGATGAGTAAAGCTTCTTAGAGTGGTCTCTTGACCTGCATCCTGAAAGATGAGGATGTGCTCTCTGCAGGGGCAGTTGGGAATGGCACTGTGGGCAGTGGAACCATGGCAGGCAAGGCATGTTAGTGGAACTGTAAGGAACTTGATAGGGCTGGGCACACGTGTGGGTGCTGGGTGGTGAGGAGTATCAAAATATCACCAAGTCCATTTCACTGCTGATGTCTTTTCAGATACAAATGCTTTTCTTTAAAAGCCCCTTAGAAACATTTAATCTTGGTCAATCACTTTATGAATCATTTTTTTATAGGCCTAAGCCTTGTAATTGTGTTCTGTGTTATGTTCAAATTCTTGATCTTGAGGTGCTCGCTTCTACTTAGAAAATTATGTAATGCATTTGCAAAGCACTGAACAAGGTGCCCATGCATAATTAAGTATGAAATGGTCTGGCTTCTAACCAGTTTCTCTAGAAATAGTAGAGGATAACTTAATGGAGAGACTGGAATTTTAAGTTAGAAATGATCGGATGTGTAGGGTTTGACTAGGGAATGGTCAAGAGAAAACAAGAAAATGTGAAATCTAAAAATTCCGATTCGGAGAACCAAAGACTAGAAAGGTGGTTGCCATGTGCTGGAGAGTGGGGAAATGAGGTCACATCAGTCAAAGGGTCCACTTGCAGTAAGTTCTGGGGATCCAATGTACAGCATGGTGATTATAGTTAATAATACTCTGTTTTATCTTGAAATTTGCTAAGAAATTAGATCTTAAGTGTTCCCACCACAAAACAAAAAGTTAATTAAGTAGATGTGTTAACTAATGATAATTAATGGTTGTGGTAATGTATATTAAATCATCACATTGTACACCTTTAAAAATCTTGTTGTACAGCATAAATATATAAAACTTTTATTTGTCAGTCATACCTCAATGAATCTAGGGGGGAAAGAAGCATAGGAGTATGCATGAATACACTGTGTTGTTGAAGGTATGAAAATAAAACGGAAAGATGTACATTCATCCCACAAGTTGTATTGAAAGACAGTAACGGGGGGAAACAGAGTATGCTCTCTCTCATCCATCCATCCATGTATCCATTTAACTATTGGATAAATAGTTGTTAAGTACCTACTCTGTGCCACACAGGAATGGGAACTGGGGATATAATGGTGGCATCAAATCAGAACTCTAGGGCTACAAAGGCCTAGAGTAACCTAATCCTGACCCTTCCTGTGCACTGAATTCTGTTGTGGACCACGGATCCAAACCAACTTCCAGCCCTTACTCATCCTTGTCTGCCAAGCTCTCATGTCATTCATGATGTGGACCTGACCCCGGAGCCGGGGAACTTATCTAAGGAACTGTTGCAGAAATGAAAGTGTGTAGAAGTGGGAACCTGGACTAGGCTAATGGCAACTATGCTGGACAGGAGTATTTCTTAGCAAAGAACTCACCCAGATTTGATTGTTGATGAGATGTGGGGGATGAAAGAGATCGACAGTTAGTGCGATGCCTGTATGTTTTCTCACCTGCTAATAGGAAGCGTGTTGATGCAAAACTCAAATAGGAAAGTTAGGAGAAGTTGAATGTCATGGTGAAGTCACCATATTACATAGAAGCTAAATTTAGCATCTCTATAGGCTATGCACCGCAGAGTTATTGGACAATCCATCCTCACACAAAATCGGGAAGAGACTAAACAGATCGTGTTTTTGTTCTCTGTTTAGTGACTGATTCTGTTGTGTTTGGGCCCCAAGACTCAGTGATCAGAGGGAGATTATTTCTCCTGATGTGTCATGAAGATAACTGAGGCCTGTTATTTTGGCAAATGATAAAGAAAATGCCCTAAATACCTGTCAAACTCAAGACAGACTGGAACAGCTGGAGCTTTCTGTAGGATTATACAAATGTGAACACAGTGAGAAGTTGCAAAAGGCTGAGATACCCACCACTGGGATGGGCTGTGAGGCTAGTGCTCAGTTTATCTCCACACGCATCTGGGGAACAGAGCTTTCATCATTTGCCTACTTTTAACATTTGTAGAAGGGGATAATTTTGTGCGCACAGAGGTGGTGAGAATTAGGGGAAGAGAGAGAGTATTTACATATTCAAATAGATAAAGGACAGTGTATTTAAAGATATGCAGGGGTTTTGCAGGGTTTTAAAATGCTTCACCAGGTGTTTGAATTTGTAGGAAGCTGTTGCCTGGTACTGTGTGGTGAATTTTTCAAAATTCCCGGAGGCTAAAGCAGATCACCTAGTTTCAGTGGCTAAATGCTCTTCACCGAGTGTTCGGTTCTCATGCCCCAGCTGGTTCCATCACTACTGATATGTGCTTCTTGAAACCAAGTGGATGCAGCTTTGGTATCAAATTCAGGCCGATGCTGTGGCTAACCAGAGGCATCAGCCTGGTCATTTTTTTTCAAAGTTGGGTAGGTGGAAGTAATGAATGGGCTGGTTTATTGACATGCGTTGAGAAAATGCCTCCCCCCCCAAATACAATCGGATAATGCTTACTGGTAACACCACTGTTGGGCTAAATCTGAACCCTAAAGCACACACAGGGTGTAATGCCTACATAATCCAGACTGTGTTATGGCTGCCTGTGTTCACCAAAAAAAAAAAAACAAAAAAAAAAACGAGTCATCCGGATTCACTGGCAAACGAATTCTGAGAAAGCAAAATATCGAGGAGAAAGTCATGTTGGCAGCTTAGTTCAGCTCAGATCTGTTGCTGGATGTGAGAATGGATGCGCAGGATGAGGATGGGAGTCAGACCCGGTTCAAGTCAGCAGCCCAGCTATGTACATTTTAAATGTCCTTGGGCAGTTACTCAACATTCTGAGTCTCAGTTCCACCTCTGTACAATGGGGCAAATCATGCCCATCTTTGAGGACTACAGTTATGAATAATTTCCGGTCTACCTCCAGTGGCATAATCCATGACTCGTCAGTAAATGGAACTGGCTGTGATAGTTGTTGCTGGTTTTGTCCTTTTAATTTTTACTGTCACTTAGTTGGACACAGGTATCCAGGGAAGTGTATCTTCTTATGATCTTGATTTCACAAAGGAGACTGAAGCTCAAGAGAATGTGTGTTAGGCTCAAGTCATTGTACCAGGATAGAAAGGAAATATTATACAGGTGTTAAGATCAAGGATCTGGGCTAGACAGTCTGAGTCTTGAATCCTGATTTTACCACTTATAAGTTGTTGTTTTTGGTCATTTGTTTAAATATTGGGCTCACTCCCTCCACTCATTCAGACATTGAGAGTTATGGACCAAGAAATAATTGCATGTGGCTCATTAAAAGTATGAAATTAAGTGGTCAATTCAATGACCTAGACCAGTGATGGCGAACCTTTTGAGCTCGGCGTGTCAGCATTTTGAAAAACCCTAACTTAACTCTGGTGCCGTGTCACATATAGAAATTTTTTGATATTTTCAACCATAGTAAAACAAAGACTTATATTTTTGATATTTATTTTATATATTTAAATGCCATTTAACAAAGAAAAATTAACCAAAAAAATGAGTTCACATGTCAACTCTGACACGCGTGCCATAGGTTCGCCATCACTGACCTAGACTGCTCCCTGCTCTGAATCCAGGTTGTGTGGGCATCTGAAAGCTGCTCTCCTCCCTTCCTGCCTGGATCCTTCACCCTTTTCCTCTCTGGAATGCTACAGTGGTGACACCACAGTACGGTGGCCACACCATTACCCAGGGTCCCCTCACTCAACTCCCTCTACAACATTCATTGAATACTTATTATAGAAATGACATTAAGCTGGAGCTTTTATAAACATGTTCTCACTTAATCTTCCCAACAACTCTGTGAAGTAACCATCATCCCCATTTTACAAATGGAGAAAATAAGGCTATGGAAGTTTAGCCACCCACTCAAGGGGCAAACAGGATAGCTCAGGGTCTTTCTCTTATACAATAATCACTCTCCAAGTTGGAGATGCCAGAAGATCCAGTGGCTTAAACTCTCCCTGTATAACAGTTATTCAAATCCCAGCGGTGACTGGTCTTGGTTGCTAGGAACTGCTTGTCTCTCCATGTTGGGGAGGACTTTATAGCCCTTTAACTAGTTATAAAACTTTTACAGCTTGCAATCTGTGGTCATGCTTTCAGGATCAATTCGAATGTCTCCTCTACTAGGAAGAGTTACCATAGCACTTAGAAGAGGATCGTGGTCAGTTTACTCCCCTCTCTGCATTTAAGCTTTAAGATGCATACACCTTAATTATAACATTTACCATGTTTTGTTATAACTATTTGTTAGCTTGCCCATCTTCCCAATATATGGAGAGTTCTGAAGAGTGGGGCCATTTTTATATGGTTAATTTGAGATATTCTTTTAATTTTTTAGAGAATTGTACAAATGAATGATGATGTGTTAAATAGGATATCTGTAACCCCTTAAATGTCCAAATGAGAGGGGGAGGAGCCTAGTTAGCAATGGAAGTAGAATCCAGCAGCAAAAGGAGTTACGCTGAGCCACGTCCCCCTGTGAAATAAATCTGAAATTATCCAGGGACCAACACCTGCAGCCGTGGGTATTTTAAACATGGTCATTAACAATGGCTCAAAGTGGGGATTTATTACAGTTGAGAAAAAGGGAAGGAGACAGTAAATCAGCATTGGTGAGGAAAAGAGCAAGGGAAAGATATGAGTTCTTATTTAAAATATATTCATATGCTTTATAACCCTAAAGTAGAGATTGCTGTATTGAAGTGGAAGGCTTCATTTGTAGGACTAAATTCACTGAAGATGTGTTTTATGCCAGTATTCATTTCCCAACTTTCATTTGCTTTCCTTTGGCCAGAAGTTAGGGAGTTAGTTTATTGCTTGAAAGCAAGAATAGATTGCCTTAGCTGTGTCTTCACGAAAATATTCTTTGCTTCAAATGATGACTTACAAAGCCCTAGTTGGATCCTAGGAAAAAATGCTATTTTATTGGCACACATGTTGAAGAGAATAGTTTTTAAAACATTCAATTAGTTCTGCCTTTGAGATAGAATTTAAACAAACCCAAAGCAATAGGATTAAATTCATGTAAAAATCTAACTGTTGCTCGGGAACCAATTCTTTTCCCACTCAAACTACTCCAAGGATAATCACACTGACTCTTGGCTGTATTCCAGCCAAAGCAGATACATGCTTTTAATTCATAAATCAGACCATGGTACTTCCTTGCCTAAAACTCTCAGTCCTTTCTAGCACATTAGAGTAAAATGCAAACCGCTTACTGTGGTCAGCCGAGCCCTGAACATCTGTCCTTGGTTTACCTGGCCAACCTCATCTCATCTCACTTTCCTTCCCATCTGATTCATCACGTTCACGTTAACTGGCTTCTTCTCAGTTCCTTGGAACATATTAAGCTCTTCCCTGCCAAGAACTGCTCCTCAGTTCTGCCTTGGACATCTCTTCCCCTGCCACTATTCAGGAGAAACTCCTCTCAATCCTTCCAGGGTGTACCAGATGTCCCTTCCAGACAAATTATCCTCAACCATTCTTCCTGGGTTATGTCCCCATCCATGCTTTATTCTGTAATTCATTACCATCTTAATTGTCTCTATAGCATGCTTACCGAAAAGTCCTAATTACATAGATATACATCTGTAAACTTGGAGATAAACAGTATCTCCCATATTCCCCACTAGCCTGCAAGATCCAGGAGAGCAGGAACCATATGTGCTTCATTCATTACTGACTATCCAGAACTGATGCCAGCGTCTGGCCCATAGTAGGTCCTCAGTAAATATTTGCCGAAGTGAATTGTCAGTGTCAAGCCAAATGCCTGGCCCGTCATAGGCTGTCAGTAAACACTTTTTCATTGAGTTTACTTTGTTCCCATAGAATTTAGCAAATTCACGTAAGCTGCATAAATTGTTTCCAAGTGCTGAACTCCCTGTCCACAACAGCGTGGTCTCTGCAAAGTTTGCTGAGATGACAAATGACAATTCAGGACAAATGAATAAGGAGGATCCCTAAAGGCCTACACTGACTTTGGAGCATCTTCTCAGGATGAAAATATCATCGAGGCAAATTTTAACTCTCAGTATCAGACTTCATTCTTCTGGTCCCTTGCTCTCCTGACCTATTTCTTGTTTTGGTGAGAACTTTTTTTGTCTTTGGGGGTAACCACGATGTGTTAATAAAACTGAGCTCCTGCCGTAACCGGTTTGGCTCAGTGGATAGAGCGTCAGCCTGTGGACTAAGGGGTCCCAGGTTCGATTCTGGTTGTGGGCACATCCCCAGTAGGGGGTGTGCAGGAGGCAGTTGATCGATGTTTCTCTCTCATCGATGTTTCTAGCTCTCTATCCCTCTCCCTTCCTCTCTGTAAAAAAAATCAATAAAATATTTTTAAAAAAAAGACCTGAGCTCCTTTGTTTGGTTTTAAACAAGCAGCTGATAGGTTTTGCTTTGGGTTTTCCAAGGCTCCTGTTTTAAGCAGCTGAAATCACAGTCACTGAGCCTCTTTCATAGTTCACTGGACCCAGCGCCAACAGACCATGTGGGATTTAGATTGACAACACGGTCGTGGGGAAATGTTTTGGCATGAGAATGCATAGCTGTGATTCAGCCATTAAGTCCCATTGTTTAGGTTCAGTGAAAATTAATTTGCAAAAACATCCAGGTCTGTTGTATGTTCTGGTTTATATGTAAATTAGGAGATTGTGTGAAAAAGATGCCAGGGATGAACCCTTTCAAACATTTTCAGACCAGGTGCCCACTAATTAGAGTGATTCTCACTCAATTTTACTTTACATTTACATCTTTTTTTTGCTCCACAGTAAGCTGTACCAGTCAAGATAGAAACAGACACAGCATTTGCTGATAAGCTGCAATATCATGTTGCTTTAAACAATGACAAGGTTTAAAATTTTGATTTATTGGGACAGTCATGGAAACTAAGAGAAAATTAATTCAACACTCATTGTCTAAAGGTGGAAATAGAAGCAGTGCCATAGCATTCTGTAAATGGCACATGTGGTCTCAGAGGAGACGTGGGGTGTTTATAACCTGAAGGATCAATCATGATCATGTGGAGGAGAGATAAGTATCAGAACCCTGGGATAACCAGGAGTTCTGCACAAATCCAAAGGGTGTGTTTCTCTTTTAAAAAAATTTAATTGATTTGAGAGAGAGATAGAGAAAGGAAGGGAGAAAGAAACACTCAGAGAGAGGAAGACATTGATTTATTGTTCCACCCATTTATGCATTTATTGGTTGATTCTTGTATGTGCCCTGACTGAGGACTCAATCCTCTGCCTTGATGGCCTCAAATTCATGTATTCATTTAGATCAGATGATCTCTGAGGTGGCATCTATTTCTGAAAAACTATTAACTTATGGCATATTTAAAACCAGCAATCCAATGGAAAATGAACTTAGATAACTCCTTCAGGAATGGAATAATAAGGACACAGCTGAGCAGGGGCGAGTGTTTCTCAGTTGTTCCTGAATTGGCCGAGCAGGTGTTTAGAACGAGAGACACAGGCCTTGCTAGTGGAGTGGGGATATAAAACCTGGAATCTGCTTGTCACAGAGTCATGCCCAATAAAAGCCCAGGCAGATGTTCGCATAAAGTTTTTGCGGTTTGTGTTTTCATGGGGGTGCTTTGGGAGAGTGAAGTTTATTAGGGAGGCACAGCAGTATGGGCCTACCCGCATTGCCATGTAACAGTCTCGCAATCCATTTATAGGGTTGGGATTATTTTTGCTAATGATTTTCATGGGTGTAGATGAAAGGCAATGTGCACCCAGCTGTAACTTTGTTTATCATGCAGCTGCCTTCCAGGGAAGGCCCCGCAGACATCAGAGATGGCTTGCTTGCCAAAGAGAGTATTGTCTCGCAGGCTTTTAAAGATAAAGGGGTTGTGTTAGTTTCCTATTCTGGCTATATCAACTTAGTGGCTTAACACAACACATATTTATCCTCTTACAACTTAGAGGTGAGACATGAGAAATGTGCCTTGTGGGGTTAAAATCCGTGTCAGCCGGCCAGGATCCTTCTGGAAGCTCTAGGAGGAGAATTAGTTGCTTTGCCCATTTGGAAAATGAACTTAGATAACTCCTTCAGGAATGGAATAATAAGGACACAGCTGAGCAGGGGCGAGTGTTTCTCAGTTGTTCCTGAATTGGCCGAGCAGGTGTTTAGAACGAGAGACACAGGCCTTGCTAGTGGAGTGGGGATATAAAACCTGGAATCTGCTTGTCACAGAGTCATGCCCAATAAAAGCCCAGGCAGATGTTCGCATAAAGTTTTTGCGGTTTGTGTTTTCATGGGGGTGCTTTGGGAGAGTGAAGTTTATTAGGGAGGCACAGCAGTATGGGCCTACCCGCATTGCCATGTAACAGTCTCGCAATCCATTTATAGGGTTGGGATTATTTTTGCTAATGATTTTCATGGGTGTAGATGAAAGGCAATGTGCACCCAGCTGTAACTTCGTTTATATGCAGCTGCCTTCCAGGGAAGGCCCCGCAGACATCATAAATGGCCTGCTTGCCAAAGGGAGTATTGTCTCACAGGCTTTTAAAGATAAAGGGGTTGTATTAGTTTCCTATTCTGGCTATATCAACTTAGTGACTTAACACAACACATATTTCTCCTCTTACAACCTAGAGGTGAGACATGAGAAATGTGCCTTGTGGGGTTAAAATCCGTGTCAGCCGGCCAGGATCCTTCTGGAAGCTCTAGGAGGAGAATTAGTTGCTTTGCCCATTGCAGGTTCTAGAGGCCACCTGCATTCCTTGCCTCGTGTTCCCTTCATCCATCTTCAAACCCAGAACCTTCTGTCCTCCTCTTTACCCTTAAATATTTTCTGTCGATTTCCAACCTCCTTCACCGTCCTTAAAAAAAAAAGACCCTTGTGATGATATTGGACTGACCCAAATAATCCAGAATAATCTACTCATCTCAAGATCCCTAATGTAATCATTTCGCAAAGTACCTTTTACTACTAAGGTAACCTTCACAGGTTCTGGGGTTAGGAAGTGGGCAACTTTGAAGGGGACTGTTGTTCAGGTGACCTCAGGGGCTGTAGAGAGCCATGACTTACCTAAAGTCATGACTTATCCAAGGCCTAAGAGACCCATGACTCAGCTAAAGTCACACAGCCCATTTGTGGCAGTGCCATGACTGAATTTATCCCCTGGCATCCTCGCATTTGTCATCTTTATAAGCATCCCTGACCATCAGGGATCGAAGCATGCCCTGATGGATGCTTTATTTTCATAATAAACTTGAAATTATTGAGGAATATGTGTATATGTGTAGAATTAAGTCAATGATTTTAGCAGAGCAGCTTTGAGAATACAGACCTTTATCTATTTTCTGGAATAAAATTTTAATGCGGAAATTTTCTTAATTTTTATAAATTTTTCCAGGGTATGGTACCTTCTAAAGATTTTATGTGACTTCTTAAGATGTTAAGTGACTTGCAGTGATAACAGAGCATAAGCAATGATGAAAAATGAGAATGCCAAGGAAACACGTGTGTGTTCTCTCTGCTCTTCCTTCCACTCCTTGTTCTTTCTCCCTCTGGAACTCTAGCCACTGCTGCCATTTTGAAAATCAGTTGTGACCGAAAATCCAATTCAAGGTCTTTACGCTAAAGGGGATGAAGCCACCAGAAGCTTATCGGAATGGGTTGAACCAAGTCAGGTGTTTGCCATATTTCACAATGAAGCCCAGAGTATGGCATAGAAACATTCTCCTAAGAAGCCGGGGGATTGGTTTTGAATTTTCCTCCCCCTTCTGCCCAACAGTTGCTTGCAACAACTAAAAGGGTCATAGAATTTTGGATTTAGATGAGATTCAACATGCCATCTAGCCCAATTCTTTTCGTGAATTATGGGTCTCTTATAGAGTATCTTTAGCAAGTGTTTGCCAGCTTCCTCTCTTGCCTTAGTTTTCTCCATCCATGACATGGGCAGGAAAGATAGCTGCTGTAAATGAAAAGCCGTATTCCATTTGAGTTCCTGAGAGGGACAGGTACCTTTGAGAGGCTTGTGATTTGACTGTTGGGCTCATCTTCTGGAGGAATCACTTCCTGGCTCCATTTCCACAGCTGTAGGGTTTGGTGCCCCTCCTATAGAGTCTCATTAAACACTCCACTTAGCATCACACTCTCCCCACAGTGTGGGCATTGTTCTTAGCTGTATCTGCCCTCCTCACAATTTGGCATAACCCAGGGCTGGGCACATGATGCGAATTCACTATACTGCTGACGGATGCTGTGGATGGTTGAGTGAATGATAGTTATATAATCTCGGGGACATATGGAGAACATATGGATCCAGGGCCTCAATGGAGATCCTGAGAGGGGCTGGAAAAGTCTGTGGATATAGTCTTTGATGTTCACTGACATAAAATTAGTAGGTTGGCTTAGCCCTGCTCTGTTTAACTTTCTTAAACAAAATAAAGTAGGGCTGGAAGTTGCCATTGAAGTTTATTTTAATAGATGTTTTAATGTGACACGGAAGACGAGTAGACATTTTCCCTTTGGAGATTAGCACTCAGCACTCAGTGTCATTGTTTTCTGCCTATCCAAGGAACCAGCTCGTCAGCTGCTGATGCATTAGGTTAATGGCACAGCGCAGGACTAAACAAAGTCAAGTTGCCAAGCTCCTGTCTGGCATTGACTGAGGGTCATAAAAAGCATTCATTCCCTCAGTTGGATCTTGACAACTCCGAGAATATCACCTTGTATATATCAAATGCCGTGTTCTGCTATATAGGATAAAGTCGATGCTCACATTATTCCTGCCAACAGGGAAAGCAGAGCATCAACTTGGGAATTGCTAAATATTTGATGAGCCTCAGAGATGTTGCAAGTATGATGTGGTTGGACTCTGCCACCTTCCTCCTGAGGCATTAATGCCAACTGTACTATCAAAGAGGCCATAGGATGAATGGGTCTGCAATAAGAAAATCTGACCTTAAAGGTCATGAAGGTAGGACTTAGAGAAATTGACAAAAATTCAGAAAAATACCGTAGCAACAAAAGAGGCCATAGGATGAATGGGTCTGCAATAAGAAAAATCTGACCTTAAAGATCATGAAGGTAGGACTTAGAGAAATTGACTAAAATTCAGAAAAATACCGTAGCAACGCCCAAGGATCTCTGTGGCTGACTCTTTGATTTTACCACTTTAGTACCATAGCTCTTTCTACGTTGTTTCCCCAGCTCTCCATCCAGCCTGATGCTACAATTTCTTTTTGTTTCCAGTTCCTTCTTTCTGGGGATTGGTGAACTCAGCTTGGAACCTTTGCTCCGTGGGGAAACGGCAGTCGCCAGTCAACATAGAGACCAGCCACATGATCTTCGACCCCTTTCTGACACCGCTTCGCATCAATACCGGGGGCAGGAAGGTAAGCAGCCATGTTGCTTCCATGGTGACGTTGAGGAGGGGTATGGGGTGATGCTGATTCTGAAAGCCAGCCCTCCAAGGCTGGATCTCTGCGATGAGTTTTTCTTCTCAACTAGACCTCAGGCCTACTGCCAGCACATCTAATTATGTCTAAACTGTGCGTGTTTTTCTCCCTAGCTAGTGAAGCCCTCGTGTTTCTAATTACCTTGTAACCTCTGGAGGTTGCCTGAGGTTCTAGCCCTTGGTACCCCATGAAGGTCAGAACACAGAGTTGCCTCCTCTGTATATCATGCTGGGAAAATCCTTTTTCCCAGAAACCTCTTTACTGGAGCTTCTTTTAACCTGAACAAGGTGAAAATAAAATTTTTCACAAGAGTAAAATCAGACGTTTATCATTTTAAAAGGAAAAAAACAAACCAAAAATCACCCTAGATGATTTATAAGAAAATCAATAATTCATCTTCCTCGAAGCATCTTGCTGGCTAAGAATCCTAGCTCCTGCACAGAAATGCTGAGCTGTGCTGTATGCGTCTCACTCCGGCATCCCTCTCCTTCTCCCTCCTCCCCCTATGAATGGCTCCTCCTTAACTTGTGAAAGGGCAGGTAGTTATGCCCATGGGGTCTTCTTAGTGCTGGAATCTAGCATTCCTCTTGCTGATTCATTTCTACTCGGCAACCTTTTACTGTTGAGTAGATTGTTGAAGGTGGAAACACACATCCATAGAGAAAATTGTGTTTGAAGGTCATTTAGCTGTTGGGAAGTCAAGAGGAATGGGAGATCATTTGTGAGCAAGACATTGATTGGGCTTATAATTATGGACACCTTTTGTTACTGCGGGCGGCTGGTTCTCCAGGGCTTGGGCTCCTAGGGCTCTACTCTTCTCCATTTATGCAGTGTATGCACCTTCCTTACCACAGACTTTGTAAGTAATTTTTTCCCTTATGATATTGGAATTTTTTTTTCTAATGCATAACTGTCACTAAAAAAAAAAAAAGAAACGCTAATGACTAATCAAAGTGTTGTTAGTATCCTTGACTCCGGTCACAAGACAAGTTATAACAGACCTTGCATGTGGCTAAGACTATTTAGCCATATAGTATTTGTGTGCTGTTTTAAATATAACTTGGGAAGCATTTCTGTAGCAGGGTTCTATGCAGTTGGCATAGTTTATTGCTCTGGTTTCATAGAAAACTAACCTAGCCTAATTGTTGTTCCATGTTCAGTTTGATTTTTACAAACCCCGAAAGGAACTTGTTGTGGGTTCTATGTACTTATCTCTCTAAAAAGGGGACTCATTCCAGTCAAGTCATGAGGATGGATAAGGTCACTGACCAGTGTTTAAGAAGGACAATTTGTCCTGTTAACTAAATCCTCAATTATCTTTCTTTCTTAGAGAGGGTGATGGAGGGAATAGCTGTATTCTAGGCAAAGGGAAAAGCCCAAAGTAGAATGAGGGTTGGTAACTGATGTCCAGAAATTATCTGAAAGATGACCAGAAAGGCGGAAGGACAGAGACCAGAGAGGAGCTAGTGGCGACTTGTGGATGGAGGGGGAAGGCAGAGGCCAGATCCTGAGGCTATGCTAAGGACCTGGGTCTTTTTCCTAAGAGTTATGGCAAGCATTTAAAGTGTTTTTGCATAAAGGGTACATGGAGGGTGGGATGGAAAGGTGGAAAGCTCACACAAATAATGGGAATATAATTTTCGCTTTTCAATAGACCATCTTAGAGGGAAATGTTGTGAAAGGGAGGGGGGACCTCATTTCAAGACAACTTTCCCCTAAAATTCATTGGGAAAGAAGGGACTGAGAGAAAGCCTGGTGGTAAAAATTACTCTTAGGGCTTTTTTTGGTGTGTTTTGTTGTTGTTGTTGTTGACAAGTGATTTTTAAAAAATTCTCGATTCCGAAAAGCGTACCTGATCCAAGTCAATTTTCAAATGCATTGGAGTTTGGAATTTTGGAAACATTTACTTTTGACGATGTAAATATTTATATCTGGCACGATTTGTGTTGTCAGCTGTTTGAAGAGCTGAGAACTGTCTGATGGGTCCCTTTGCATTTGTGAAAGGTGGAAAAAACACACACAGAAGGTTAGGAGGAGGAAAAAGCTGGTAAATGAAATGCCTAAACCCAATAGACAATAGCGAAAACATGCTGGCGAGCCATCTAAAAGGTGATTTTTAATGAGTTGAAGATTTATTTGGGAAGTGAGAATTCAAAGCCCTGCTCTGAATTTCATTTTGCCGTGAAGAAATGTGTATCCGACTCAAAAGGCTTAAAAACCTTGCGCATTTGGGAGTCTGCGATCAGGTGGGTATCAGCATGTTAAATGTGTCCCAGTCATTATGTGTTTTACGTCGCATCTTTATGCGTGAGCATTATTCCTGCCCGTGTTTAAATGTTGCTTACTTACAGACCCATGAAGCAGCTCCGCCACGGTCCGTGCCCTGGATTACTGAGTTTGTTTTAACGTGTTTGGCCTGGCATAGGCTCAGATGATGAGCTGAGGGCTTTTCTTAGCATGAGGGAGGGGCGAAATTCAACCTGAACACAAGAATACAAAGAGTAATAATAGTCACATAAGCATCAAAACAAGTTGTGCCTTGGGTATAATAGAGGATATTCATTTCACTTGAGCAGTGAGATTTCGTTTACCTTATATCCAATGGTAGGTTTTAAGCTTGTGCTTGTATTTTCATAAAGGAAAGTATTTTTTATCCAGTTCCTACCTGATACATAGAACTTTTATAGATAAAATCTTAAGTTCCTTGTTTATATTTCTTTTAGGATCTGGAACTTGGCCTATAGTCTTACCTTCTTTCCCTCTGTCTTTGCTTAAGAGCTCCTCAAAATAAATGTGCTTTTATATTTTTATTTTATATCCCTGGAGTTATCTATGATCATGCTGGTTGATTTGAGTTGAACCAAGATTACTCTTGATTACAAGGAAATGGTTTTGTAGAATTAGTCGAAGTGGCGTTGGCTTAAGTGGGAAAAATATAGGAAAGCCCCATGGTGAGAAAAGTAAGTTCACTGTCAACAGAATCTGCCACTAGAAACCAGGATCCTACACTAGAAACTTTTCCTAAAGCGTGGCTGAAATACCAAGTTGGAAAAAATAAGACCTGTGAATTGGTTTGTGGCTTAAAATTTTACCACTTCTCTATTTTTAAGTTTTCCCATGAACCTGACAGCAGAATTTAGTTGACCACAATAAATCTTTGCAATTCCTAAGTATGTTCTGAAACCTTTTCCGAGTGAGGTTTTATGTTATATTAGGGGAGAAAGCATAGAGACACAAAACTAAATGGCAATAATCCATTTAAAGAACTGTTTGAAAGAAGAGTAGAATAGATACTAAGGAAGCAGTGAAATGATTAATTAGAAGATGGATCAATCTGGCATTAATTTTAATGGGGTAAGAAGTTGGGTTGGTTGAACCAGGCTTTACAGAGGTGCTAGAATATGGGCTACCAAGGAAAAGTAGGTAGAATGAAATTATGTTGGCAGGAGGGCCTTTAAATATTAGATGTTCTGGCTCTAGCTGTGTGTGATGAAAGCAAATAGTAGAGATAGCATTTTTGCCATCTAAATATGTGGCTGTGGTGCTGGTTTTTCTTGGGTAACCGATATGAAATGTTCACAGATATGTATTCTTACCCATTTGGAACTCATTAGGGTCCATTTACACTGAAGCTTTGGGATGCAAATGGTCCATAAAACTTCATGTGTATTTGTGGGACAGAGTAGATCATTAAGAGCCTTTTGGGGCCTGCTGCTCCCCAAGCCCAGGTTTAGAGCCTGAGATGGAAAGTCTTGTGCAAATGACTTGCTGAGGAAGTGTGGCCAAAGGTAGGCCTCAAAGTAATGGGGGAAGCAGGCCAGGGGTGCTGTGCAGCAACGATATGGGTTCAAGCAGGGTCCACCTGGAGCCTGACGCCACAGGGATATACCCTCCCTGGCATTCCCAGGCAAGGCACCTCTTATGCTTTGGGATCCTGGAGAAGTCCCTCACACTGGCTTTCAAGAGCCCATTTATGGATCTCTTCCCGAAACTCTGCATTTATTAGGTTGGTAACTTGAAATTCACCTTGGTAGGAGTGTTTGCACCAGTGAAATCTGTCCATTAGGGCTTTTTTTTTCCCCTGCAAAGTTGGTGGATAAGCAGTTATCACCATAGTTCTTACAGGCCAAGGGCAGTTCCCACAAGGAGGGTGAGTTGATTGTAGCCAACGCTCATAGCAGCTGGGAGGCCCGTGGTCCACTAGCCCAGAAGAGGGAGTCCAGGTGGAACCCTCAACAGACCTATTACACCTGGTGTTGAAAAGGAAGTTTCACAAATATTCATATGGACCATGGTTTGGTCTCCTGAGGTGTCATTGGGACTGAACTGACTGTGCCCTATATTCTGCCCTCCGCAAGCCCAGTTTCCACTAACTGGGGAGGAGGGGGAGCACAGAAGTGATTATATGGGACTCAGACTTGCCTTACCATCACCCGAATTCCTCTTTAATACATCTCCTTTACATGCTTGCCTCTTGTAAGCCTGAGTTCCTCCTAATCACATATTTGCAAAGGCAAGCTTGGTGGATGGGTACAGAGTATGCCTTGATAGTCACAAATTTTCAACTTCTCCAGTTTAAGTCACCACTAGCCCAGAACCAGGGATGCCCTTGTCCCTTTTCCACCTCCAGCCCCTCCAGCAGCCTCTTGTCAATGATACTGTTTCCAGCAGCATAGCCTACAACACTGTAAACACATACTATCAACATGTTTGAGAATCTGAAGGGAGAAGATAGGGAGAAGCTTTTAGGCTTTTCCAAGTAAGTGGTCCTTCTTCAACCCATTGCCTTTTAATGATGCTCTTTGCAGTTTCTGGATCCAAAAGGTAAGAATCAGGGGAGGAAAAAAAAATCTAAATAGGAATGAGGAAATAGCCTGTGCCAGGCAGTCTTGAGTCCATGCTATTCAATCAATTCCAAGTATTACTAGCATTTTTCTCAAGAGTATAATATACGGCAACTGCCAAGCTTTCCTTTTGCGATTACAAAAAGGACAGATACTGGAGTGAGCCATATTTCAGCTCTGCAGGGATATAAAAAATGAACTGCCGAAAACGGCCCAGGAGGAATGAATAGCAATAAGACATCAATGTCATCTGTATACTGATTTGTGATGAATTTCCAAAAGGCTTAATGGTATGATGCTGTGATATATAAGGGCTTCCTGAAAGTTAATAACTGTAAGTTACCCACTTGGAAGAATGTAATGGGAAGAAGTAAGTGATCACGTATAATAGATAAATAAAGAACTTCACTAATACTGGATAGTCAACGGTTCTGTGTGTCCCAGATCGCTACACACTGTGATTAGAAATAGAAAATTAAAAGGATTGCGAAGACACAAGAAGGTCAAATGTTACACCAACACCCATAAGACCTCGCGATTAAAGCATCAACAGATACGAGGCACAGGATCTTGAATAATGGTGGCCCCTTTCGCCCTGCAGTCTGGGCTCCTTTGGCCCTCTGATTTTTATGGCTGTGGCTGACAGCTGCTGGTTTGCAGCAAAGTGCATGGCATAAAGAAAGTGCTCGATAAAGGTTTATTGAGTGAAATGATAAATAGATGAGTGAACAAATGCCCCAGATCCTGAAATCACAAATAGATGGAAGAGAAAGGAACTAAACATATTGAGTACCTACTACCTCCATTTACACATATATATTTTATCCCGTTTTATTGCCCAAACAACCTGAGATGGTCAGTTTCACACACCGGGAGAGTGAAATGTGCAGTTGTTAAATAATGCGCCTACAGTTTGCAGAGACGAGAAGAACTGAGTTTCAGCCTCACGTTGTCTAACCGCAACGCTGGGTTCCTTCCCAGAACTTAAATAATGCGCCTACAGTTTGCAGAGACGAGAAGAAGAACTGAGTTTCAGCCTCACGTTGTCTGACCGCAACGCTGGGTTCCTTCCCAGAATGTTGCAGGAGAGCTGAAGATGGGGGAGGAATATTTCCCATCTATATCAGGGTTTAGGGAGAGCAGGACATGGGATCAGAAGAGCCCTGACCTTCCGCCGGTTTTCTTCTCTTTGGCATAATTTGCAAGAAGGAGGAACGGCGGTGCCCTGTGCCGGGCTGGCACCGGGTTCAGCCTGTTATTTTCATCTCTGCGGGCTGTTTGTTTCGCTCTGGCATCATCTATGCTTTATCCTTAGAGGTGGTGCCGCAGGTCTGGCTGCCACTCTCTTCCCTGGCAAGGTGGCGAAGCACACACTGAATGACGTTTCCGAATGGCGGTTAATTTCCCTACTTCCTTCATTTAAAAAAAAAAAAAAGGAACACATAAAATGTCCAAGATAGTTATTGGCCTCAAACACCAGATCTGGCAGCTGTGGGGTCGAGAGAAAGACATACAGTTTTAATTTCTAGGACACAAATACGTGTGCTTTCTCTCGGTATAGAGGGAGGCAGTGGAATCTCTGTCACCTGTTCTCTCTCTCTCCTGCTTGCTCGCTCTCTCCTCGTGTGTGATGAGGACACACCTTGGAGTGCCTGCCTCGGGGTTATTCCCCCAGAGAACATGAAACCCCCGTAGGCACATGTCCAGGTCCTCCTGGGCTCAGAGCAAATCAAGCACAACTTCTGAAGTCATGCGCCTCGAAGGACTGGCCAGCGTAAACGGCCCGTCCCTGTGTCTCCTAGGCACTCATCCTTGAAGTCATTTCCTAGGATGTGCATAATTTAACAGGGCGAAGCTGCCACATCCCTGCCATTCATGTCTCAGCCTGCCCGTTCTTCTCTGTGGATAATAAGGATGATAATGGATGGAAATTTTAAGTTTGTTCTTCTCCACATCCAGCGCTAAGGCTGAAAAGCATTCAAAGGTGACCTTCAGGTCCCGTCACACCAAGAATAGGGCAATCAAATCGAAGGCTTGCAATGGCAACGGTATTTAGCTCAGGGTCCCCACTCACGACCATTGTTGGGAGCCACTCCCAGGCTCCTGGGCCTCTCCCTTCTGCATGGTCTTGGGTGGCGCATGCTTCCTGGGAGGCCAGTGTCTATGGAGCTACTGTCACTCCTGCTTCTCCCACCCCCAGGACTCCACCCTGCTCTCGCTGGCACTGCCGAAACATGGCACTGTGGCCCCATCCTGGCGCTGGAGTTTCTCCAAGCCCGAATGGTCTGACCTTGAAGGGACTCCAGCCTTCTTTTGCATTTCCCCAGAACCGTGGTCGGCAAACTGCGGCTCGAGAGCCACATGTGGCTCTTTGGCCCCTTGAGTGTGGCTCTTCCTAAGCCTTAGGAGTACCCTAATTAAGTGAATAACAATGTACCTACCTATATAGTTTAAGTTTTAAAAATTTGGCTCTCAAAAGCAATTTCAATCGTTGTACTGTTGATATTTGGCTCTGTTGACTAATGAGTTTGCCGACCACTGGCCCAGAAGATCGTATGGCTTTTCCAGTTTCATGGGAGCCTCTTAAAGCAAGATCCCTGGGGATCCATCTGGAAACCAAGCGGGTTAAGTAACCACGCCTGATGGGAATCAGCAGGGATGCTCTGAGTCACCAACAAGAGGCTGCCTCGCCCAAGACATAGGTCTTTAGAACTCTGTTCCTCAGAGTAATTTACCCAACGACCAACAGTTGGTACATTTCCTCTCCTCACGTTTCTTGAGATTCTTAAGAACCAGAATCACTGTCAGTTCCGAAGTCCCTTTTAGTGTTTCCTGAGAGTGCCCTGAAACCTTTATGTAAATGGGCTCTGAGAGGCTAGAATTTATACCCTTGTCATTCTACAGGAACATGCAAATGAAACTAAGCTTGTACTTAGCTCGCCTTGCATAAGGAATTTCTCCTCACCTCTTGTTCCTTGGGAGGGAGTTTTTCTAAACGGATGCCCGCCCCCGGGCCCCTCAGCTGCCACCTGCACCCTGCTGAAAAGGGTGGGCAAAGCCACGGGGTTGAGCTCTCCCCCTGCAACCGAAGGATAGTCATTCCTAGCACAGTCAGATGGGCTGCCGAGCCCCGTGAATTTTCTTTAATGTTATTAACATGAATGCAGCATTATTAGAATGTACTTGGAGTTTTAGACGGATATTTTATCCTTTTGTTACCAAGGCTTTTCAAAAGATAAAATATATATTTTCCTGCATGGAGTATATGAAAGTTCAGTAAAATATGATAATGTTGCTTCACATGCTGTTCTCTTGGGTAGGATCTCAGGAAAATGTTTTCCTCTGACAGCCTCTTATAATGGATGAAAATATTCCCTCTCCATTGCACACACAGTGCCAGGTTTGAGGCATATTATTGGAGTCAGGTAATCTGCCTCTGAAATACTGGTATTTGAAAATCAAATTTAAGGCTCAGGACGTTTTCACTTTATGATCATTGACACTGATGTTAGTAAACTCTTTCTCTAGCTATGAAGAAGAGAAATGGCAGGCAAGTTATTTTTTCCCCCAATTGCCATTTGCTTTATAGTGACTACACCATATGGAGCACAGTAAATAAACTATGAAAGTAGCAGGTTGCATAGAGAAAAGGAACGCACTTGGACTCCAGCAGTCCTTATACAAGTTATTTTATCTTCTCCAGCCTGCTTTCTGATCTTAAAGGGGATTTAATATTAAAGAACTAGAGGACCGGTGCACGTGCACTGGTGGGGTCCCTCAGCCTGGCCTGTGTCCTCTTGCAATCCAGAACCCCTTGGGGGATGTCGGACTGCCGGTTTTGGCCCGATCCCTGCAGGCCAGGTTGAGGTACCCCACCAGAGCACGAATCTGTGCACCAGGCCTCTAGTATGCATATAAGATCTTTGGTTAATCTCTTCTCACCCTCCCCCCTTCCCTCTTCCCTCTGAGATTCATCAGTCTGTTTCATGTTTCCATGCTGTGCGTCGAGCGTCTGCCCCCTGGTGGTCAGTGTGCGTCATAGCTGCCGGTCCAACGTTCAAATGGTCAGATGGTCACTTAGGCTTTTATGTATATAGATTGTGGCTCTGGCTGGTGTGGCTTAGTTGGTTGAGCATCATCCCGTGCACCCAAAAGTCACCAGGTTCAATTCCTGGTCAGGGCACATACCCAGGTTGTGGGTTCAATCCCCAGTAGGAGTGCATATGGGAGGCAGTCAATTGATGGTTCTCTCTCACATCGATGTTTCTCTCTCTCTCTCTTACTCTTTCTCAAAAATCAATAAAAATATATTTTTTAAAAAGAATTGTGGCGAGGATCAGTTTATTGAAGTGCCCATATGATTGTGCCCAGCACATAGTGTTTCTGCAATTTAATTTTAATTTAACAGAGAAATAGCTGACCCTGAAATATATGGTGATGGACTTAGACGTTGGGTGGTAAGCATACTATGGCAATCCATAGATGATGTGTTATAGAATTATACACCTGAAACTTGCATGATGCTATTAACAGGTTACCCCTAATAAATTTGAAAAAGAATAAAAGAAATAGCTGACCCTGGGAATTATGTCAACAAAGGCAACCCATGTAATAATAATCTCAGTGTTTTATGCCATCAGTAGTATTGTACTTTTAGTCAACATAGGTCAATGGTGCTGCATAGAATGTGGTGAGATACATGGTAGGTTGTAGGGGATCTAATACATGGTGATGGAAGATGGTCTGACTTTGGGTGGTGGGCACACAGTGCAATATACAGATCTTGTATCCAGGAAATATACAATGGAGCTTAAATGAACCTAATAACCAATGTCATACCAATACATTTAATTTAAAAAATAATAAAATGAAATAAAAGTTGAAACTTGAAGGGAAAAAAATAAAATAATATGGTGAAAGTTATAGTAGAGTCTACAGTTTGTGATGTAAGGTCTTCTGGTCTGCTGGGGCAGGTCTCATTCAAGCTTCAAGTCAAGGTCAGGTGTGTTCTGTGGCCCAAGCTGAAGGTGGTAGCAACTTCCTAAAGCGTGTCCTTCTGGCTGAGATCAGAAGCTCCCAGAAGAGCAAGCAGAGGCACACAATGTCACATGAGCCTTAGGTACAAAGCTGGCCAATGTCACTTCCATCCATATTTCATTGGCCACATTGCATGGCCATCTGTGGCTTCCACCACGTTCTCTCCACTATGCACATTGGCCTTTATCTGAGAAAATTTCACATAAAACAATCCAGAGTTAACAGAATGATCAATTGAAAGGTGATAACTTACAGGCCAAAATTTTTCCTCTCCCACCAATTCAAACACTTTTAAGATTCATTTTGCTTTATAAAACTCAAATTTATGAGCAGTTTGGAGGGAGGGATCTACCCTTTAAATTACTGCTGGCATTTTATAAAGGACATTGTGTCATTAGGTGTCGCTGAAGGAAGCCCTAGGTAAGAAATTTCTTGAACACTAAGTGCTTGAAAAAACCTGGCTTCCTCTGCATAATTGATGTACTCCCCTCTCACCTTCCCCCTCCCACCCCCAGAGAACAGTGTAACTGTGTTGTCCATTTTCCTTTGAGGGTCAAGACCTTCAGAGCCAAATTTCTACCTGTAATAAAATCAGTGGGACATTATAACACACTGACTTACTCTCTGGATCCTGCTTTGATTTCTTTTTTGTTATACATCATGTTATATAGAAAATTTTTTTACTCTAAGCCATATTAAGTCTTTTGTGGAATGAGGCAGATAGAAGGGAGAACAAAACAAATATTTAAATGAAATGGTGCGCTGTCAGGGTACCTAATTAAGAAGAGGGGAATCAGCGGGGCTGTTTCTCTGCTTTCTCCTCTTCATTAATTATCATTGGTCGAAAAATATTTTATTTGTAATCAAAATGAAACTAAGTCTATGGAGATTAGGTTTTCTAAAGAGCTTAAGGGCAGGATCAAAGGGGATTGAATTCGTAGTTTCAAAGTCTCCCCACTCACCCCCCCCCTCTCTAAGCCTCTCCCCTCCCCATCCTCCATCTTGAACCCACAAAAGGACATGGGCTTCCCCTTCTGCTCTTAATTCCTGTCACCCTGCTTCTGAATAGCTGGTCTGATTTCAATGGCTTCAGTCAACAGTACCTAGCAACACTTTATTACATGTCTACAAGTTCAAAAATCGAAGTGGGAAGTGTTCCCAGCTGCATAGAGCCTGGAAGAATTTGCAGTGGTTTCAAAGACCCAGTGCAGTGGGAACAGAGGGAGGGGCTATGAGTTGGCCTGTAGGCTGTTCTGGAAAGGGGTCTTCCTCCACACTCTCTACTTTCCGGGGTTAATTAGCATCCATGAGATGAGCACATTGTGCCAGAGTGAATTCTGCAGATCACAGAGGTACTGAATAGTCTCTTAAGAGAAGAGAATGCTTTTTCTGGGAAACCAAATTATAAAAAGCTGAGCCCCCAGTTGACTGTTAAAGCAAAAGCTATTAAAAGAACATCTGTAGATGATTCCCTGAAATGGGCTCTTTGTCCATTGAATGGATGATTGGAAACAGACAGGTTCATTCTCATGTCAACACTGTAATTTTGCTTCTCATAAAAGGGGTTGCTTTTCATTTCTGATATTTTCCATGTTGCTGCAGAGTCTAACCAGGTCTCAAAATAATTCCTATAATAGGAAGAGTAGAGGACACCATGTTTCTCTCTTTCAAACTGCTAGTGTTTACTTCTGAATTTTACCTGCCATGTGTGGCTTTCATTTCCTGAAATCATGTTAGGAAACTCTGGGCTTGGTCTGTAGATAAAACTGACTAATTCTGCAGCCTAACGTCCAGTCCCAGAGACATCTGAGCTCTCCTTCACTGTAATTTCCCAGAAACAGAGATGGCATCTAGTCTTACTAGTTGCTTTAACTGGGGAAATGAATGTTTGTCTTTAGCGGAGGCCAGGAAAGAGCTGTCTCCATGTACCGTTCACCTTCTGTCTCACCTGTGACCAGGAAATGGCTGCACAGTTACACTGACGGTGTGCAAGACAGCATGGCTGCTCTGTAACATCGTGTGTGCTAGTGCACATGTTCCCTTGAGTTATGGTCTTACCTGCAATATCCAGGCAGCTGTGTCTCTGGCTTTTGCAAAGAACCAGATGAAGTCAAGAAATCATCTGGTCATGAGCCCAGCCGGCATGGCTCAGTGGTTGAGCATCGACCTATGAACCACGAGATCATGGTTCGATTCCCGGTCAGGGCATATGCCAGGGTTGTAGGCTTGATCCCCAGTGTGGGGTGTGCAGAAGGCAGCCGATCAATGATTCTCGCTCACATTGATGTTTCCGTCTCTCTCTCCCTCTCCCTTCCTCTCTGAAATCAATAAATATTTTAAACAAATCAGTAATGAAAGCCAAGGACAATTCATTCAGTGAGAGCATCCTATTTTCACTAATGTCCTTGCATTGATATCAGATTAGCAGAGTCGGAGTTTGATTCTCTCTGCATTTGGATAGATGTCCCGGGACATAGCCTTCCTAGTGATTTGGTAAAGTATGGTGGTAGACAAATCACTGGAATATGAGCTGTGATGATGTGTCTCCCAATGACACAGCATCATTCCTGAACAGATGGGCTTTTTACTTTGTAACTGCATTTGTGTTTCCCCAAGAGACTCCAATGAAGGTGGCCCACATACTCAACTATTTCTATTGGCTGCCTCCCATTTTACTGTGGTGTAGAGCGAGCTAATACCAAAAAGTGTCTCGAGTGGAAGTCAAGAATAGGAAGATACGGAGTTGAATGCTCTCAAAGGAAAACTCAGCTTCCTAACAAAATCTAATCTACCAGGCAGGAGCTGTCAACGTGATAAATATTCTAGTCTTTAATATCGGTTTACATAGCAGGGCCGAAGAAAAGGAGAAATTACTCACATACTCAAAACTTGTTAAAATGATGTTGTTTGACTTCAAGTGACAGAGGTCCAAGGAAATCCAAAGTTAAGATGGAAACTCTGCGGCTGAGCCCAGGTCTGGACTCTCCAGGGGCCTTCTCCTGTGTCGATGCCACCAAAGTAATTACATTGCCACGCATGAGCTCCCCCAGGTTCACCATTTGTGAGAATGAGTTCCTTCAATTAATCTAGCTGCACGTTTCAGCTGCTACCAGGTGCATGCAGCAGCTAGGGCAGAACTTCAAATTGAACTGGATCGCAGAGTTATAGGTTAGGAATGTCTCCGTGGTAGTGTTTGTGAGGCAGAGAGCACTAGCTTTGAAATCGTGCAGAACTATTTATTGAACACCTACTATGTGCCAAGCCCTGTTCGAGGCTCTGGGCATGCAGCTGACAACCAGACTGATGAGGTCCCAGCACTGGTGCAGCTTGCATGTTCATGGAGGTGTTACAGGTTGGGTTCCCCAGGAAAAGACTCTGAGAGGGACCTTTGTGTGCAAGAAGTTTATTGGTGAAGACTTTCCAGCTTAACTCCTGTGGGGGAAAGGAAGGAAGAAAGACTGCCCACAGGCTAAAAGCTTGTCTGTGGGGCCATTTCAACAATGGGTGCAGGGACTCCATGGTAAGCTCTGATGTTGGGATGGCCTTTCAGAATGGTCCCCCATTGCGGGGAAAGGGCCTTCACCTTTAGCCTGGTGCATAGGGCAGCCATTGACTGTGGGTTATCTGGGAAGAGGACATGATCTTGGGCAGGAGGCTCTTACCAGCTAAAAGCAATTGTGGCAGAGGGCTGACTACCGAGGACTTCCAGTTGCAACGCTCATAGCAGTTGGCTGTATAACTCCTGCAGCCTTGAATGGAGACCAGGTCAGCATATAGTAAACACACACACACACACACACACACACACACACACACACACACACACTTAGTAGTTAGAGAGGAATGGGGATAAACATAAGGTGTGTGGGGTTTTTTAGATGAGAGATTTAGGACATATTTGTATGCTGATGGGAATAATTCAATTCACTGATAATGCTAAGGAAACACAAGTTACCTGTAGGTGTCAAGTCCTCCTTTAGGTAAGAGAAGATGGGATCCAGTGCAAAAGAGGAGATGCTGGCCCTAGGTAGGTGAAAGGGCAGCTCACCCCCATCACTGGAGGGATGTGGCGGGTCTGGGTATGGATGGAGCTGGGGAAGAAGGTTTGCTTATGGGAAGATGAAGCAGTCTAAGTCTGATTGCTTTATGTTCTCAAATAATCCAGGTCATCAGTTGGGAGTGAAGGCTGGGAACAGGGAATTTGAGGAGGATGAGGAGAAAGCAAAAAGCGGTATCCCCAAAGGATGGGATCGTGACTTGACTACAGCAATGTAGTAGAATTGCTCGGGACTAGCAAGGACATACTTGAGAGTTACGGCTATAAATGCAAATATATCGTAGGTGTATGCTTTTATCCAAATTCATTCTGTGTATGGGGGCAGGAACAAGGTAGTCAAACAGCTACTTCCAACCAGCTACAGGTTGTGGCAGGTGAGTTTGATGAAAGGAGTTGAGTTGGGGGGGGGCGTAGACTGATCGTGGTGATGAACCATGGATTCTAAGCAACTAAGAAGGGAAGCAAGGGAATGATAGAAACACTACTGACTAGCCATGTGACCCTTTGATTTTCTTTATCAAAATGGGGGGGAAAGTTGGCCCAACTTATCCAATAGTTATTGAGAGCTTACTCTGTGCCCTCCATGATTTTAGATCCATTCTCAACTAATTCTCACAAGTCAGTGAGGCCAGGAGGGATTACCCCACCTGGGACTTGGTGCATACTATTTGCTCAAATACCTTTAGCTCAGTGTCTAAGCCCCATTTTCCAATTCTATAGCTGTCTCAGTGCCACAGGGGAGAGTCAACTGCAATTTCTGGGACATTGATGGATAACCCTTTTGATTTCCAATTTTGGAGCAAATCTTCAACCACTTACTTGCCTTAATGAAGAAAATATAGAGAACTGACTTGCATCATTCTTTGTTGAGATTCTTGGGCCTCATAATTACCTATCACGCGGAACATGTGAGCAAACAAAGCAGTTAGGAACATGTAAATATAACTTTTTAATGTTTTTTTCAGTCTCTGTGACAACATAATGAGTAAACTGAGATTTAGAGTCATTAAGTAATTCATCCAAGCATATTCAACTAAAAAGTGGCAGAGCCAGGATCTGAAACCAGCTGTGAACAGAGAGCTCCAAAATCCATGTGGTTCATGTTACATTCACTGTCTCCTATGGCCATGAGAAGTGGGAGGAGCCGAGGGGAGGAGCCTCTTCATCAAGCCTGCACATCAGAAGCAGAGGGGGGTTGGGAATAGGTTGGAGGTGGGATTGACTCTCTCAGGCATGCAATTAGTAAATAAGGAAACTGCTCCGTGCATGTATTAGAGAATTCCAAGAGTAGATTTTTTATTGTGAGATTTGTGGAGCCTTTTTATCACCTTGAAAGTTTATCTCATTGTTTAAAATCCCTGGGACATATAAAAGGAGCTCAGGGCCTGCCTGAGAGACTCGTTTCAAGCTGCAGTGGACAAGTGAGTGTGTTCAGCCATGAAGCAGTGAGGGTGACAGCGAAGGTGCAAGGAGCTGGGCCAGAGGAGAAGATAGTGAGGGAGGAGCGGGGAATCTGGACAGCTGAGCCTGTGTAGGAACAAGAAAGATCTCTGATGTTCCTCTGAACAGTCAGCCTTCTTCCTTCACATTGGTTGAAGGAGAGAGCAGAGGAAACAGCACTGGCTTGGTCAACTTGATCTTCTAAGTTTATATAAAAGATTTTCTTATAAGCACAGTTTACATGCATGGAAGGTGATGAACACGTCCCAATTTGTCTGGGACTTGCTCCGTTTTAGCATTGAAATTCCTGCATCCCAGAAACCTCCTGAGTCCCAGGCAAAGCAGGATGGTTTGTCACCCTGTGATGCATCCCAGATACATAGGAACTGTACTTCTTTCAAATAGACCCACTCCTCGTCCCCTCATGAGTACATACATTCATGCCAGGCCATGCATTTTCTATTTTTTTATAGAAGGTAGACCAACCCTATTGCAGTTGGGGAACCAAGACATTTTCTCCTGCTTCTGCTTATCTAAGAAATCATTAAGGCCTTGGTAATATAAACTAGCTTATTGCATTATTCTCTCTTCTTTGTGTTCTAAAAATCATCTTCCTGCCAGAATATTTTGAGCTGTTTTCTCCTGCTCTTGGAAACGTAGTTTCCAACATAATGTAGATGGCATACAAGTGCTGGCTAATTAAGCTTTGACACATGACCATATTTTGCGAGGTGGCTGTAGCATGCTTCACGTAGGAGGGGGGAAAATTAGGAAGAGTATAATCAGGTTTTCATTTCTTCTAGCATAGGTGACCCAGTGCCATCTGTTACCCTCCATGGAGGAGGCTTCAGGTTAGCAGCTAATGCTTTACTGAAATTAATGTGGATGTGATTGCCATTTTCTCTCCAGGAGTGTGTGCCTGGCTTATTGGGAAGAGAGAAATGGTCCAACTTAACATTCCATCCATGAACTGAGGACAGGAGGATAAGCATTTACTATATGCAGTCATGGGGAGGGGGAGAAGGAAGCAGCAGTGTGATAAGAAGTAGCAAATCTATGAAATTATTTTAATAGCACTATCGAGTAGGCTGCTTCCAACCAGCACTTGAAGACTGTCCTGTGAATGTTCCATCCTTTGAGATTATACTGAATTTCTCCTTTTCTAGTAGAGGGTGGCCAAGAAACTCTTTCTCAAATCAAAATTACAGATCACATGCTTTTGCAGCACTAATTTTCCTTTGCCACATTTATTCATTTTTTTATGTAATGTAGGTCTGTATAATCATCTGATTAACTCTGTCTTCCCCATTGGATGGTAATCCTTGAGTATAAAGACCACATGTTCTTCCCTGTGATCCTCAGAACCCAACACAAAGCATGGCAACAAGAAGGCACTCAATGATTTGAATGAGTGAGGAGCAGCATGCCCCGTGTCTCCTTCACAGGACTCATGCCACTTTAGCACACTCCTGTCTACCTGCTCCCTTACTGTCAGCTACCTGAGTTCCCAGGACTTTCACAGTGCTGGGCATGCAGTGAATGAGAGTTGTATGAATGGCTGCATAAAAGGGCGTGATACAATTGGTATTACTTGATTTTGCTCAGAGTTGTAATATACTGCATGTACAGCAGGAATTGCACAGCACCTTCACCCATCAATGCTTTAGATCGCTGATAGCCTGACAAGCTTGTCTTTCCTGCCAACAGTGGCTGGGACTCTGCAGAGATAGTCATTGTTATTGAAAAGAACTATCAATACTAAATGCAGAGCTGAGATCACGTTCCATTCTCAGATTTTTACCAGCTCCTTGCTTGGTGTTGGCAGGTAAGTATGCTCGTTTCATTGTCTGTAACGTGGACATTAGTAATGCCTGGTGTCCTCATCTCTTAGGACTCTTGTGAGGAACAGGTGGGAAAAAAAGATAAAAATAAAGTCACTGAGAAAAGTATAAAACACCAAGGACACCAAAGGTGACTTATTTCCTTACTGTGTGGTTCGCCAGAGGCATCTTTGCATTTCTGACAAGCCTGTAACTATGCTTCCCTTTTGTTGAATTCTGATTCATACATCCAAGAAAGGACAGTAGGGCATGCTTTTCTACTTGATGATCAAAATCTAACCCAGGTTTCCTGGAGCCCCCCAAAGACCCTTGGAGAACAAATATTGCCCAGATACTCATCTTTAGGAGAGAAACTCCACATTGCTCATTTATTCTAAATAAAGTTGGTATGTTTTCTCATTGTAAAAGCTTATAAGACGCACACAGAAATAAAGACAAGAAGGAAGACAAAATACACATAGTCCGACCTTTGAGAATCAACCAGTGTTAATATTACGCTATATTTCTTTCCAGTAGTTTTTCAATAAGTAGTTTTTCTCTTGTAAAAGATAAAATTTTATATCTTACTTTTTTATTTTTCCACTTTATCATAAACTCCCAGTAACATCATCTTATACTGACTATATAACTCAGCTTCATATGATGTTGTGAAGATGAAATGAAAGAGTGAATCTATTTGAAGCGATTTCTAATGAGGACCCAATAAATACTAACTGCTGCCATTATCAATAATGACATCATTATCATCAATATTGCCATAGTTTACTTAATGTTCTCTTATTTTGAACATGTAGAGTGTTTCTGAATATTTGGATATTGGGAGTAAGTTCTGTACTGTTAATTCTTTCCTTCATAAGCTTCTCCAAAATGCTAAGTAGTTGTCATGATTATTTCGAACCTCCCCCAAAGCAAAGAACATAATTTTTATAAGAAATAAAATAATACCTATTAATTCCTTTTCCTCTTTAAAAAAAAGTTTTATTTATTTTTTAGAGAAAGAGAAAGGGAGAGGGATAGAGAAATAGAAACATTGATGAGAGAGAAACCATCGAGCAGCTGCCTCCTGCACACCCCCACTGGGGATCGAGCCTGCAACCCGGGCATGTGCCCTGACCAGGAATCAAACCAGTGGCCTCTTCGTTCCTGCTCAACCTCTGAGCCCCACCAGCTGGGCTCCTTTTCTTCTTTAGTCTTTCTGTACTGGACTCAAGTAATGTGCACGCGTGTTAGAGCTGGGATCTCAGAAAACCTGTGAGAACATACCAAGTTCTTAGTGCTCATAGTCATGTCTGCTGCCGTTTGTAGCTTAGAGCATTTATCTACCTTTCGTTGGCCTTTGCTTTCTTGTCATGATCATTTCTAAGCAAACAGAAGCTGACTCTGGGCTGGGCACTCATCATACGTTCATGCACAACTGCACCTGGACGGTTCCTGCCTGCCTGGGTCCTACAAGACTATTGGGCCCAGAAGAGGAGATGTTAGGGGCCAGACCAAAGCAGAAAGGTATTCATGGAGGTACCATGCCAGTGGTTAAGCACATGGGCCCCAGGTTCACAGGGGATCCCAGTTCTGTTGCCTTTTAGCTGTCTGGTCTTCAGTGTGTGACTTAACCTTCCCAAGCTTCATTTGTTGATGTCGATGATGGTGACAGTAGCAGCACTTTCCTCCCAGGGTTGTGCGGATTTGTAGCTATCACATATGTGAAGCTCTCAGCACAATGCCTGGTGCAGAGACATAGCCCTGTTATCATCATCACTCTCATTCCTCCTCCCTCTTCCGCCTCCTTCTCTAAGTGACCCAAGGTAGCATGCATGAGACAACATCAATTACCACCAAGGAGAGGAACTGAGATTGTAGCCTGGGAAGAGGTACCAAGTGTGCAATCTTAAGGGTGAGATAATAAAAAGACATGAGTAACTGGGGAGGGATAAAGAGTAGCTCAGGTTGTGGAAAGCAGTCTAAGACCAAGTTCATAAAAAGTATGAGAACTTCCCATTGAAGGTCTGCTTTTACCTGGCTTTTATTTGGCCCCTGATAAAGAATCTACTGGCCAAAAGGTCTCCTCTTCACTGGACATTGTCGATTTTTTACTTGAAAAAATAGAGAAAGAGTGCTAATGAGAGAGGAGAGAAGGAGGACTCGGAATTGACAAACATAAACTATGTTACTTAAACATAACTAGGCAGTGAGACCTTTTTATATGATACATATGGGTGAGAGCTCATTTTGTCTTCGATTTATAATATGGTATGGATAATAGCACCCACCCCCTTCCCTTTGGCAACCAGTTGAACCATTTTAAACACGAGCCAAAAAGTATAAAAATGCTTCTTTCCCCACATCCTAGCCAAACTGGTTATTAGCAGATTTAGAAATTTTTTTCCACACTAATGGACAACAACTGCATTTTGTTGTGATATGCCTTTTCTCATCACCAGCGAGAATATCTGTTACTATTTATTGGCCATTTCTGTTTCTTCCTGGGTGAGTTTCCAGTTTCTGTCCTTTACCCATTTCTCTATTGGCCTGTCTGTTTCTTATCTTTAATTTACAGGTTCTCTTTGTGTGTTATGGGTGCTAAACTATTATTAAATGGACTGTTCTCCTCCATTTTTAACCAATCAGTGACGTTTTCTATGTGAAATGTTTCATTTTTTTGTTACCAAACCTGACATTCTTTGTGACTTTTATTTCTCGGGTTCTATGTAGTATTCTCATACTTCCCCCTTTCTAAGGACTTTGCAAGGTCAGTTCTAACTTTCTCTTTAAACAAAATGTTGTGTAAATCAGTATTTGCTAAATGCCCAAGAGTTTTGATTGTCCTTTACTTATTTTTGTTAACCCTTTGTTAATATCCAGCTTCATGACACTGTAGTCAGAGACTGTGTCTTGGAGGTTTTGAGCTTTTGTATTTCTATTGAGAGTTTCTTTGTGGCCTAGTACAGCATCAATTTTGGTAAATAGCTCATAGTCAAACAAAAATAATGCATAGTCTGGATTCTTTTCCGGAATAAAAGTTAATTTCTCCCCTTCCTTCTTTTTTTCCTTTCTTCAACCCTTCTTCCCTTCCCCCTATGTCCCTTATCTCTATCTCTTCTTTCTCTTTTCCTTCTCCTCTCCCTCTTTCTCTCTCTTGTTCCTTCTAGAATGTTAACTATGTTGTTCAAGTCCTTTATATATCCTAAATTTTATGTCTACTTAATTCAATTCAGAAATTTTCTAGTATGATATTTTTAAATAAAATTCACCTTTCATCATTTTAAAAAAATGACCACTTTGGCCAGTTTGGCTCAGTGGATAGAGCATCAGCCTGAGGACTGAAGGGTCCCGGGTTCGATTCTAGTTGAGAGCACATGCCCTGGTTGTGGGCTCGGTCCCCAGTGGGGGAAGTGCAGGAGGCAGCCGATCAATGATTCTCTCATCATTGATGTTTCTGTCTCTCCCTTTCTGTTTTTCTCTGAAATCAATACATATATATATATATATTTTAATGACCTATTGTTCTGAGTAGAAAGATTCACAGCTATTTTAAAGTATTATTAGAATGTATGCTTTTTATCAATATAAATTATACTCTTTTTTTTTATAATGCTTTTTGTCTTGAGTTCTACTTTGTCGATAACGCCCAGACTGTTGTTGTACTGGCATTGGCTTCATAAATCTTTGTTCATTCCTTTACTTTCAACTTCTTTATGTGGTTTTATTTTGGGTGTTTCTCCTCAAACAAATATAGTGACATTGTTTTGTTTGTTTCCCCCACTCCAAACTGAGAATCATTTAAGAAAAAAAAATTTCACCCGGCCAGTGTGGCTCAGTGGTTGAGTGTCAACCCATGAACCAAGAGGTTCCTGGTTCCATTCCTGGTCAGGCATGTGGCCAGGTTACTGGGCTCAGTCCCCAGTAGGGGCCGTGCAGGAAGCAACCAATCGATGTTTCTCTCATTGATGTTGCTATCTCTCCCTTTCTTTCCCTTAAAAAAAAATCAATAAAAATATATTTTTTAATTCAATTAATGGTCATTCATTTATAATGTCTGATATTTTTGTTTTTTATATCATGTGTTTCAGATTTCATATTTTTTAATTTTACATTTACTACATTTTAGTAGTTTAAAAATTCCACCTTATATTTTTATTCTAGTGGTTATCCTTAAACTCTTCATAACCAAATTATTTTCTTTTCTCCATAAAAATGAAGCTATACCTGCATCCACTTCACTTAAAATAGGAGTTGTCTCATCAGGTATTTTATATCTTCCCTTTAGTTCTTCCTTCTACCTCCTCTGTACTGTTAAAATTATCTTGAATTTGGTTCCAGATTGTTAATTTTTTACTTTGTGCCTTTCCTATTTTATGAGTACCCACTTAACAATTCCATGAAATTTCACTGTCGTATTTTCAACAGTTACTTAGTATTAACTGTAAGTTTTACTGATGCCGCTACTCATTTTATTGGGATGCTATGTATTTCTGTTTCTTGGCTTTATTTTTCTGAAAGGCACCAGAATTTTTATCTTTTTTGATGTTTTGTTTTCTGAAAAGGTTATGTGGACAGTAAACATTCTGAGCTTTTGTAAATGTAAAAATGTCATCACCCTCTGCCCCACACTTTAATGGCAGGACTTGAGACTCCAAATGTTATTTCCTTAGCTTTTTGGAGGCACCGGTCCATTGCCTTCCTGCTCTCTGGATTGCAGGAGAGAAGTTCAATGCTAGCAATTAAGGTCATGAGTTTCAGAAATAGGCAGCCTGAATTTTCAGTCCCTGTCTACCACCTACTACCTGTATAACAGCTTAACTTCAGTGCGGCTCTTTCCTCACTGGATGGTAAGGGCCCTTGTGTAGCGAAGATTAAAGTAAAATACTAAGCACAAACAAATAATGAACTCAGTGATGAGAAAAAGTTTCTTTATCAGCCTTATATATTTGTTCTCCTGTCTGGAAGCTTGTAGGATTTTTCTTTGTCCTTGAGGATCCCAATTTTTTTTATAATTTTGCCATAAATGACTCAGTTGGACTTTTTTCTCTCTCTGAAAACTCAAGTTCCTTTTCAGCTCAGAGCGATTCCTTCTTTTATTTGGTACATCCCACCCTCCATCCACATACCTTTCTTTCCTTCTGAACTCCCTTCCTCCACAGCTGTAGGGGCTGCTGAATCTGTTCTCCACAGTGTATCAATTCCCTAACGCTGCTGTAACAAATTATCACAAACTTAGTGGCTTTAAAAAAATGTATTATTTTATAGCTGTGGAGGTCTGCATTGAAATGGGCTTCACTGGGCTAACATCAAGGTTCAGCAGGATGACAGTCATTATGGAGGCTCTCGGGGACAAGCCCATCCTTTTTCTTCTTCAGCTTCCAGAAGCCACCGGCATTACTTGGCTTGTGGCCCCTTCCTTTATCCTCAAAGTTAACAGCATAGCATCTTTAAATCTCTCTCTGACTTTGATACTCTTGCCTCCCTCTTTCTAGAAGGGGTCTTATGATTGCAATGAGCCCACTGAATAATCCAGGACATCATCTCACGATCCTTAATTTAATCACATCTGCAAAGTCTCTTTAGCCATGTAAGGTACCATAGTCACTGTTTTTAAGGATGGGCATCTTTGGAAGGGCTGTTACTCTCCCTACCATACCAAGCTCTTTGCTTTCTTCATAAAGTCCATTTCTTCTCCAGCAGTGTTATAATTTTGTACTTACAGTATGTGACTTAATGGCATGTGAGACAGGAGACACACATAGTCAGCCATCTTGAAGTGCAGTATTCTTTTATCAGTTGTTTAGTCTGTTGCTATTTACATATTTCTGTAAAATATAACAAATATTTTTGAAAATGTGTAAATAAATAATAGTGATATAGATAGGTGGTAGAGTGTGGTAGAAATTTTGATCTACTGACCTCATGAATGTAGAATCTCTGATTTTGTCTGCATGACCTGTACTACTCATTTGATCATTTGCTTATTTGGCAAACCCATATATGCCTATGGCTATGGTATAAACTGGAGTTTTTTGTCATTGTTACTTTCCATAGCCTTTCTGTTCTTGGTATCTATTGTTCATAGGACTTAATTTTGTACTTTAGATTCATGCAAATTTGAATTTTTAAAATACACTATAGATTAAGCCTCTACCTCATTCAGTAGTTATCTAAAGAATTCTCTGAAGGTCAGAGATTTCATTTACATAGACTTGGCTTCCCTGATTTCTAAATTCCTTACCAGAAACCACAGTCTCTCTTTGCTAGTTTGATTTCTCTCTATCCCCATGAACACTAAATTTAAGTCAGAGCTGCGGAATCCCTCTTCCAGAGCAGGAACACTAATTTTGTAGCTGTCGCTCAGAATTCTCCTGGAGAAAGGCTACCCTCCCTCCACCCCCTCCATGTCTGCGCTGTTTCTGCATCTGGATACAGAGCCCTTTAATCCTGGATTTGAGCTTAGAGCCTAGATTTTCCCCACATCTGTATAGACAGTTTCCACCTCTGCAGAATCACATGGTTTTATGTTACTGTCAGTCCTTTGTAGTGACTTTGTTTCCTTCTTTTCATGGGGATATTGCACATTTGATCCTGTAGTATTTTGACTGCAGTCTTCTCATCTGCAAGTTAACATCCAGCTATGTTATCTACCTCTGACAATAACAATAATATTGATGATGACAAACATAAGGACAAAAGCTACTTGTGAGGATGACAGGGCAGAGAACATGGCAAGAGCGTGGGCCTCCCATGGCCTTGTTGAGCTACCCGACGGACTCTAAACTGCCTTCTCCTGGACTTCTCTTCCCTAACCCTAACCTAACCCTAACCCTAACCCTAATGCAGGTCCCAGCTTAACCCTAACAGATTCCCCTCTCATTTGAACCACTGTCTGTTATGTTTTTCTGTAAAATGTAAACCCTATGGGTTAGTATTGAAAATGCTCTGGAGACTCTTCACCCTTCTTTCCATAGAGACTTTTCTTCTACCTCTTCCATTCCGAGACTCTGTGATTCATCTAAACCAAATTGCTTACTGTTGCCACCTCTACTTGCAGGCCAAGCTGAAGAATAACCTCTCCTTCCAACAAGTCCTCCTTATGTTACCTGACTGGTGGTGTTTCTCATTCCTTAGGACTTTGAGCTTTTACAACCTTAGCACTTTCCCTCTTGAAATATAGTTACTTGGGTACCCATCTCATCCCCTCTTTTGGGAGCTCCTAAAAGCCTTGTGTTATTCATCCATCCCTTGCACACACACGGAAACACACACAAACACCCACTTCAATCCCCACACAGCATCTTGCCCAGGTGGGTCCTCAGGACCCTAGGATAATGGTTGGGTTCGTACATGGGATTATGTGGACCTCTCTTCTTTGTCTTCACTGCCGTTTGAATCTTTGTCAATGGAAACTGTTTTTCTATTCAGAAGAACATCTTTCCTGAACTGTTCTTGACCTACTTAGGAAAACCTGGAAGGAGGAGCCGTGCCCTTGTTTGCAGTACGTGGTTTGCAAGGCTCTTTGCGAGCCGTCTGCTCTGCACTGAGAAGCGAGCTTTCAGTTCTCTGCTGGCACGCAGATTGATCTGTGTTGCTGGCATAACTGTCAACCAGCTCCAAATTCAGCAATCTCTGGGTAAGTAGGCTGAAAGCAGCTTTGACTAAATATGAATCTTGTTCTCTACAGAACCCAAATTCTGGTGACCCAATAAATATTTTTGATTGATGTGAAGTTGTGGTTTGAGTCCAAATTTTTAAAAAGTGTTACTTTGCTTTGGAATACTGTGCACTCATGTATTATTTACGAGTATTATTCATACCCTGACTACTTCTCAAACAGACTTGCAGTAACTAAAAGCTAAAGGTACACCATAACCATTAAGTCCTTCAAGTGAGGTTAAAAAGACAAAAACTCAAACAACAAAAATGTCCCATTGATAGAAAGACCTAGGGCAGTGATGGTGAACCTATGACACGCGTGTCAGAGGTGACACGCAAACTCATTTTTTTGGTTGATTTTTCTTTGTTAAATGGCATTTAAATATGTAAAATAAATATCAAAAATATAAATCTTTGTTTTACTATTGTTTCAAATATCAAAAAATTTCTATATGTGACATGGAACCAGAGTTAAGTTAGGGTTTTTCAAAATGCTGACACGCCGAGCTCAAAAGGTTCGTCATCACTGACCTAGGGCAAGACCTTAAAGCTCAGCTCATTTATTCCTCCCAAATGAACTATATGTGTCATATTTTTTGCAAATGAAAAAGCCAGTGATCAAAGAGGTTGAGCAGCCCAGCCAGTGTAGCTCAGTGATTGAGCATCAACATACGAACCAGGCAGTCACAGTTCGATTCCTGGTCAGGGCACACGTCTGGATTACAAGCTGGATCCCCAGAGTGGGTGCAGGAGGAGGCAGCAGATCGGTGATTCTCTCTCATCATTGATGTTTCTAGCTCTCACTCCCTCTCCCTTCCTCTCTGAATATATATATTTAAAAAAAGAGGTTGCGCAAGTAGGAACAGGTCTCACCCTGGTGAATTTTATAGCCCACATTTCAAACCCGGCATCTACTGTTTCCATGGTCTACACTCTACTCTGCTTTGAACTGTGATAGAGCTAGGACTCTACTTGAAGGCCAAGCTGAAGAATGACCTCTCCTTCCCACCTGCTCTATTCTAATGAATGAACCAAAAAGCAAGAAAGAGATGGATGGTTTTGGAAAATGCATTACAACAACCCTAAATTAACTAAAATGTTCTATTCAGTGAAGTTCACTGCAAAATCTTAAGTCACTAGCATATTAAAGTCAGGAGGGAAGAGACGCTGAAAATCGTCTAGTCTTCCTCCTTCTTCTATTTCAGATGAAGAAACTAGGGGAAGTGAGTTGCCCAAGATACTCAATGTAATGGTCTATCTCTACCAGCTTATTCCCCCAGGATTATTTAGCAGCTGGGAGATTTCAACTCCCTTTCTGTCCAGGGATTGAGATCAGAAATTCTTAAAGGATGGATGTCTCTAGTGGACCCCATCTAGTAAAAGGGCTTTCGTAGAAGCTTTAGCAAACAATGAGTGGTCGTGCATTTTGTTACCTTTGATGGTAACCTTGTTCTCATACATGCAGGTAAACTGAGCATCAAAATTTGAAATTTACAGTTAAATGGTAAGTGACCCCATTAATGGTCTTATACATGTAGAAATGCTCCTGTGAGCAAGGACATTTAACTAGAAGGTGAGTAGGTGTGGCCCCCCAACAAAGGATGCTTCCCAGGAGTCACACTCCTTTGTACTCAGGTACTGATGCTCTTGATTCTTCACTGGCCCAGTGTAATGCAGTAGAAGTGATGTTGCATGACTTCCAAGGCCAGGTTATAAGAAGCCTTGCAGCCTCCTCTCTGGTGTCTTGGAGCTTTCCTTCTCAGAATCCAGCCATCATTCCCAGGAAGCCAAAGCCACCTGGGGAGGCTTTGTGTAGGTGCGCTGGTGGACTGTCCCTGCTGAGCTCCCAGGTGACTTCTAAAATCAGCTCCCAATCTTGGGAGTGACCCCGGGAGCCCTTCGGATTATGATAGACCCCAAGTGAGAGCCACCCAGCTGAGCCCAGTCAATCTATAGTGATAATAAATTATTATTATTTTAAGCCACTGACTTTTCAGATGATTTCTTACGTAGCAATAGACAATGGGAGCATAGGAAACAGCCAAAGATGATTTTCCTCTCCACTTTCCACCAAATTCAGTGGTAAAAATATAATCAACATCCACCAAGATCTAGAAGATGGTCAAATTGAAATTTACTTAAACTCCCCTCCCACCTCACCCCCAAATTATACTGTTTCCAACTTAGTTATTTCTTTCATTCCTAAGTGAGGTAGTAGAATAGAAGGATTTTGAAAAAAAAAAGAAATGCAAATTTTAAAATCTATCAAAATTCAGTGGTAAAAATATAATCAACATCCACCAAGATCTAGAAGATGGTCAAATTGAAATTTACTTAAACTCCCCTCCCACCTCACCCCCAAATTATACTGTTTCCAACTTAGTTATTTCTTTCATTCCTAAGTGAGGTAGTAGAATAGAAGGATTTTGAAAAAAAAAAGAAATGCAATTTTAGAATATCTATTGAGACAGATATTTTGACATTTGAAGGAAGAAGAAACAATTTAAGATGCTTTAAAAGCTTTCCAATGTTTACTTTCATATTATTTCACTCTGAGCTACAGACAATAGTCTTTTTTCTACTGTCTAGCTATTTGAAGCAATCTACAATGGCATGATGTATCCTTTAAAGATTATAATTGAAATGTGCAGTGAAACATTCACAGGCATGAAACTTCTTATAGCTGCCAAACTAAGCTAATTTTCTTTTCTTTTAGTATATTTTTTCTTTCTCTTTCTCTTTTTTATTTTTTATCTTCTCCTTCTTTTATTCTTCCCTTCCTCCCTTTTATCCTTTTTTTCTCTCCTCCTCCTCCTCCTCCTCCTCTTTCTAAATCAATGCCAACTTCTGATTATCTCTGACTCGGACAAGGGAAATGAATCTACAAAAAGTCTTATTTCAAGTATCATGCTAGGTGATCTCAGACACTTTATTTCATTTACTCTTCACAACAGGCCAGCCCAAGTGGTGATGCTCTTTCCATTGTGCAGATGGAGGAACTAAGACCAACATGCATTTAATAACTTGCCCAAATTTACTTAGCCAGAAATAACTGGTCAGGCAGGAATTAACACCTTTTTCTCTCTTACACCAAATGCCTTCTATTTTCATTATACCAACCTGCATCTGAAATCTATATCTAGTTTCAGGAACTGCTAAAAAGTCGACAAAATGACTCCTGATCTCAGAATCCTTGTCTGTCTTTGGGTGTGATTGCTAACAAGCTCTCAACAACTGCTGTCTCTTCCATTCCATGGCCCAGCCCTGTAGGCCTGCTTGCCTCCGCCCACAGCCTTCATACTGGGTGCCTGCCCTCTAAGAATAGTTCTATGTGGAGGCAGGAGAATATTTAGAAAGGACCCAACCTCATCCAGAGCCTTTCTATCTGCTTCACTCTTTTCTCTCTCCAGCTTTATCAAGAATAGGGTTGACCACGATAGCTCATGTGGATAGATTTAGAAGGTGGGTTCCTTTAAGATAGAAATCGTTAAACTTTTGTATGTGTCATATTTTCTTGAGGGCCTCATTGACAATGCAGGTTCGAGGGCCCCACCCCAAGATCTGATTCAAGGGGATCTTAGATGAGACCTAGGAATTAGATTTTCTAAAAGCACTCAAGGGATTCTAGCAGAGTAGTTCTGAACTATGTGGAACATTGCCTAAAGACCAGACAGATCAATTGCACTTTTGAGTTACTTTGGGCGACGGGATTGTTACTCCAGGGCATTTTCATAGTTGGCAGCTGCAAGTTTTATAGCCACTCAGGCTCATCGAAGTCTAAGACCACACTGATAAATTCACCCACAAGGCTCAAAATACGTCTGGAAATGGCTCTAAGGGATGGGCCTTTAGGGACAAAGCAGGTGGCTGAGGGAAGACTCTACCCCCTAATCCCACTTACTGACTGGCCATGGCTGGTAGACAGTTTGGAGAGACAAAGTCCCTTTTTGGCTGCTTGCGCAGTCTATTTTGAGTGTTCCTGTTCTGAACCCTGTACTCTCTGCCCATGACTGAGGACTTTCCTGGAAGGTACTTAGGGACTAAAAAGAAAAAAAAAACCCGAGGAATCTCATCTTTCCCACTCTACTCAGTGCTGACTCTGTAGCCCAAATGCCTTGGGGCCATGGGCCAAAATTGCAACTTTGTTTTATTATTTTTAATATGTTTTTATTGATTTCAAAGAGAGGAAGGGAGAGCAAGAGAGAAATAGAAGTATCAATGATGAGAGAGAATCATTGGTCAGTTGTCTCCCTGCACACCCCCTACTGGGGATCCAGCCCCCTTCTCAGGAATTGAACCACCGTGACCTCCTGGTTCATGGATCCACACTCAACCACTGAGCCACACTGGCCTGGCTGCAACTCTGTTCTAGTTCCTTAATTCTGTCAACTGGTATTCGGTACACAGCTACCACAGCACCAGCACTGTGTGGATTTTGGAGGTTGATGTGAAGGAAAGATAAAGAAAGCACGGGCCCCTTCCTGAAGGGTTTCCCAGTTTAATGGGAAGGTCAGGGTTGTCATGATAGACATTCACGTGATAAGATGAGAAGATTTCTAATGGGCAAACCAGAACAACTGGGAGGACCCAGAGAAAGAGGCTGTTAACTGCATGTGGGCTCAGGGCAGGTTTCAAGGAGGCGAAAACTGAGCTGATCTCAGAAGATGTATAAGATGTTATCAGAGTGAGGTGTGTTTTGAAGTAGAGAAAGAGCATATTTTTAGGAGAGGGGAAAGGAAGAACAGTTACGGGAAGTAGCAGAAGTGTTTATTTGAGGAAGAGCCAGGAGTTCACTTGGGTAGAAATGAGGGACACGGAGGGAGGTGACGAGAGCTCAGAATGAAAACTTAAGGGGCAGATTGTCCAAGAGTGTGAACACTGTATCCAGTGATTTGGCCTTTTCCTCTTCATCCTGGGGAGTTTTCGGTCATCTGCGTCTTTATGGGTGCATCCTACCTGGGCTCTGTTTTAGTCCCTGAGAGGATAACAGAGGGGGGAAATCAAACAATACTGCACCTAACATTTCACACACGAACACTGTATCCAGTGATTTGGCCTTTTCCTCTTCATTCTGGGGAGCTTTCAGTCATCTGCATCTTTAGGGGTGCATCCTACCTGGGCACTGTTTTAGTCCCTGAGAGGATAACGGGGCGGGGGGGAAATCAAACAATACTGCACCTAACATTTCGCACATGTGCCTTTATGCATCTGAGCAAGCATTCCAATAGGATGTTTCTAGAAGTGGAATTGCCAGGACAAAAATTTATGAACTTGTCATTTTAATCATTTCCACCAAATTGTCCTCCACAAAGCATTTCTTTCTCTCTCTCTCTCTCTCTCTCTCTCTCTCTCTCTCTCTCTCTCTCTCTCTCTTTCTTCCCTCCACCCCCCAATAATGTAAGGTGCTCCTCTTCCCCCTTATCTTCACCAACTCTGGATATTGCCAGTCTTTAACATTTTTGCCAATCTGATATGTGAAAACTGCTTTCTCATTGTTGACTGAATTTGCATTTCCCTGATTGCAAATGCAGTCCATCACGTTTTCATATGTTTATTTGCCTTTTGTATTTTTATGTAAATTGTCTATTCATAGCCTTTGCTCTTTTTTTTTTTCTTAGATAGGCTGTCTTCTTCATATTGATTTTTATGAGTTTGTTCTACATTATGAATATTAACCATTTTTCTGTTTTAGGTGGTGCAGATATCTTTTCTGTTAGTCTTTTAAATGTGTTTATAGTGACTCTTGCTGGTGTGCAGTAACTTCGGTTTTTAAGATATAAATTCTGTACATTTTGTTCTTTGTGGTTTCTGAGTTTTGCCCTTGCTTGGGAAAGCCTCTTTTAGCATAAGATTATAAAAACATGATCCTATTAATTTAATCACTGTAGGATTTTTTTTTAAATGTATGTCTAGGATTCATCCCAAAATTATTTTAGTCTATTTTTGATTTAAAAAAATCTACCTCATGTTTTCCAGTTATTCAATTTCTAGAATAAATCATCCATCACCACAAATCTGAGATGCAGCTAAGTTCCTCCATGCGCATGGATCTGTTGCATGCTTTCTTTTTTGGTGTCTCTTCACCTACTCATTTGCCAATACCACAAGGTTTAATTGTTTCCATCTTATTCTACATCAGTGGTTCTCAACCTTCCTAATGCCATGATCCTTTAATACAGTTCCTCATGTTGTGGTGACCCCCAACCATAAAATTATTTTCGTTGCTACTTCATAACTGTAATTTTGCTACTGTTATGAATCGTAATGTAAATATCTGATATGCAGGATGTATTTTCATTGTTACAAATTGAACATAATTAAAGCATAGTGATTAATCTCAAAAACAATATGTAATTATATATGTGTTTTCCGATGGTCTTAGGCGACCCCTGTGAAAGGGTCGTTCGACCCCCAAAGGGGTCGCGACCCACAGGTTGAGAACCTCTGTTCTACATGCTTTCACACCTAACAGTATGTTTACCTTGCTTCTTGGTAGGGCTTTTATCTACTTATTATCATATTATTTCTGAAACTCTTACCAGTTGCTGGTGGAAATGGATTTCTTGCAATAGTCCACGGAAGGGAATTTTATGAGACTCTCACAAGAGGAGGAGGTATTGTAGAAAGCTTGTTTCTGTGGAATTACACTCCACAGTGTCCACGGTCCCATTCCCCTCACCACCACCACCCCTAAGGAAGAAGTGTAGCTGTGGCTGCAGTAGGGCTAGATTCAGAGCCAGCATCCAGAGTTTCCTTTCCATGTTGAAGCAGAGTCCAGTCCACATGGCCGTGAGCCACACAGGCGAGTGCGAGAGAGTGAACTCCTTTGTTTGGGGATTATGTGTCCCCAAATTTTCTGGGGCTTGCAGTGGCCCTGTCTATTTTGACCAGTTATCTCTGTTTCCAGGTTTGACTGACAGGCATCTTCCCTAGTCATGCTGACTCACTGTGCATACCTTCATCTCCCCTTTGTTGGACCCCTTCCCCCTGTGACCTGCAGGGAATGGGCCTGTGGTTCCCTGTGGAGTGTGGAGTTGCAGCTTCCTGGTGAAGCTGCCCAAATGACATGCCTTCCCCCCTTGCTCCTTTCCTATTATTAATAACTAGCTAATTATAATATTATCAAAACCTATTGGAGCCCTAGTCAATTTGGCTCAGTGGATAGAGCGTCAGCCCGAGGACTGAAGGGTCCTGGGTTCGATTCTGGTCAAGGGCACATAACTCTGTTGCAGGCTCGATCCCCAGCCCAGGTTGGTGCACATGCGGGAGGTAACTAATTGATCTTTCTCACATCAATGTTTCTCTCTGTCTCTCACCTTCCCTTCCACTCTCTCTAAAAATAATCAATAGAAAAATATTCTCATGTGAGGATTACCAAAAATAAGGGGGGGGGGGCAAGATTTCTTATAGAAGACTGGGCATGGAGTTGGCAGTCAATTTGGAAACACACAGTAGAAAAGACTTCTGTCCTAAAATATTGTGTATTAATAAAAAAACATGAGGATACAATAAGGCCAGCCCATCAGGAGATGATGGATCAAAACCTATTGGAGCCCTAGTCAGTTTGGCTCAGTGGATAGAGCATCAGCCCGAGGACTGAAGGGTCCTGGGTTCGATTCTGGTCAAGGGCACATAGCTCTGTTGCAGGCTTGATCCTCAGCCCAGGTCGGTGCACATGCAGGAGGCAACTAATTGATGTCTCGCTCATATCAATGTTTCTCTCTGTCTCGCACCTTCCCTTCCACTCTCTCTAAAAATAATCAGCAGAAAAATATTCTCATGTGAGGATTACCAAAAAAAAAAGCGGGGGGGGGGCAAGATTTCCTATAGAAGACTGGGCATGGAGTTGGCAGTCAATTTGGAAACACACAGTAGAAAAGACTTCTATCCTAAAATATTGTGTATTAATAAAAAACATGAGGATACAGTAAGGCCAGCCCATCAGGAGATGATGACCATTGAAAAGATAGTTTGGTTCCCAAGGGGAGGAGGCATACCACCTCATGGGGTCCACAGTGGGAAGCACCAGGGTCTGTCTGGAGGCCGTGGAAGGAGGAAACTGTAGCAAAAGCCTTTATTATGGTTTCCATGGAAAGGAACAGGGAGGCAGGGTAACCTGATTTAAGATTAGCTAGTTTGAATAATTTGAGCAGGCTCTGGGATTTAGGAGCTGTCCAGAGTCAACTGGTACATGGCCTCAGGGTAATCAGGACAGAGAAACAGTGACTCTGTGTGTGAGAACCCAATAAGGAAGGTGGTAGAGGCGTGGACTCTGCATTGGTTGGTTTTATATACAAAAAGCATAGTCATAGGCAAGTTGTTAACTGTTGAGAAATTGGCTGACCTTGGGAGGGCCTGTCCCTCCAGATCAGATGTCAGAGCTTCAGGATACAAAGTAGAAAAGCCATAATTAATCGGCCTCTATTGAAGGAATGCCACTTGTCTGTGAATTTCATGCCTGGACATGTTTTACTGCCTTCTCTTTATAAAAGAATTCCCCTCTTTCATATGGATTTGGGAGCTTCTTTTCATTCCAATCCTGCTCCTCATACTTGTTAATGTCCAACACCCCTGTGGAATTTCTGCAGGATTCTGCTGGGAGCAATTGGTGCTCCTCTCTGAGGGAGTCTTTCTTTGATAGGCTTTGGGTCTCTCTCTCTCCGGGAGTCTGCACTTCCTGTCAAATCTTAGTTCTTTTATTATTCAGAAATTTCTTAAAGTTACTGTTCATTCCTATTTTCCCGAGCTTTAACTGATTTAATTCTTCCCTTTATATCCTTTTGCTCATTTTAATAATATTGGGAGGTTGAGGGGAGGTAAAGTGTGCTGAGTACCACCATCTAGAAACGGATCCCATCATAGGTTTAGTTAAATGGGCGAGAGGGAGGGGACAAAGTCTGTGTGTGACAATGGTAGTCTTGACAATAGTAAGGAAGATATGTAGAGGAGGGAAAGAATGGAGATAGGGAGACCATTTAGAAGGCTGTGAAACTCTTTATAGTCTTTGACTCCCCATTAATTCCAATTCTGGTGGTTTATCCTAAAGAAATGAGCAGAGCTATATACATAAGAATATATGTATGAAGAATATTCATCATAACATGATGTTTAATGGAAAATAATTGGAAACTACCTAAAATGTCTGACAGTAGAAGAATGGTCACATAAGTATGATAACTATCCAATGAAATACTAGGCAGGTACTTAAAGTTCCATTTTTAATAACAGTCAATCATGAGAAATTCTCATGTTATGGGGAAAAATTTTAAAGGTTACAGAGCTATAGATGGTATATTTTATCTTAAAAATAAAATATTAACAGTGGATATTTGGGGAATGTCAAATTATGAAATTTTACAGTTATGTATTTGTGCTTCATATACTATATAATGAGCATATGTTATATTTGGAATGATAAAAAAATATTATTTTAAAAACAAAAACCTGAACTGACGAGGCCTTCACTCGGGCATGGCACCCTGTTTATCAGTGAATGGACAGTTAGAAATTTGAAAAATATTGGTTGGCCCCATATCAAAAATAAAATTCTGGCCCAAGCAGAGGGCCCTCCACTCATGCAACAATCATGTTAGGTAATCAACATAAATGTTTGGATTATAGAAAATAGTGGATCAAAGACTTTTTTTCTTACATATATAAGAGATATGGACGCTGGTGCCCAGAGAGAGCTAAGTTTTCTGCCAGATTAAAGACGAGCCAGGGGATACATTTCAGTATTGGGCAATAATATGAAAAAAGTCCTATGGCAGCTTGCAATTCTGCCCGGTGAGTAGTGTGGATGGTTGGCATTTCTAAATAGCTAGGATGATTTCAGGAGTTACAATATCTGAGTCTTACCAGGATTCTCAGGGTCACTCTTCCTCCCCTCTGCAACTAATGTAGTGGCTCCCAAACTTGTCTCCTAGTCAGAATTATGTAGGGAACTCTTAAAAAATATGTTAAGTCCTGGGCCTCACCCTGGATCTATTGCTTTAGAATTTCAGCGGGATTCGGCCTTTGAATCAGAATTTTCCAGTTTCTGCAGGTAATTCTGATGCAACATCAACTTTGGGAACCATTGTGTTTTCATGCCTCTTTGCCTCTCTTTATAATCTTGGGAAATGGGCAAGAAGACAGAAAATGTGAAAAGCTTAGCTAACTGATAAAAGACCTTCAAAACATACAATGACCTAGAGGAGACAGGTTTGAAAATGACTTGATATTGTTCACTGTCATTCAAAAGAATATGTTTGTGACATCACAGTGATGCTTCATCCTTGAACTCTAAATGGTGAGCCAGCACACCTCAGTGGCCAATGAAATGCATGCTTGCTTCACTCTGTCTTTTTGGGATACCTTAAAGGAGCTAAAATAGTTTTGTCCATGCTTTACAGAGAGCAAAAGCTGTGAGTATACACACAGAAGAATCACCATGGGGCAGGATGATCAGGGGAAAGTAAATGGTTATAATAGCAACCATTTACCAAGCATGTATTTTGAGCCAAGAACTGTGCTAAATGCATTAATTACATTGATTTCATAAATGCTGTCAGTGAGCCTATCACATTGGAATTTCTTTTGGTCTAGAGAGGCCAGATTTGATGGGTAGCAAACAAGCCCATAATACCTGTGGTTTAAAATGACAGAGGTTTATTTCCTCCTTATGTCCACTTGAAGTTTGGCAGAGGACTTTGCTCCATGACATTCTCACCCAAGGACAATGGCTGATGAAGTGCCCACCATCTGGAATGTAACTGGTTGCCAAAGCTGGGAGAAGGGCAGACAGAGAAGAGTACATCAGCTCTTCTATGTGTCCACCCTGAAGTGACCCACCTCCCTTCCACCTGTGGCCAAGGCAATTTTATAGTCAAGTGCAACTTAATGAAGGCAGGAGATGACATTTTGTCAAATGACGAGAGAGTCACAGAACTGGAAACATTGGTGATCTGCACTACTATCTGCCATAGTATTGTATTATTGTTCCTTATTTTAAAATGAAGGACCTACCATTTGCAACAGCATGAGAGACCTGGAGAGTATTATGCTAAGCGAAATAAGCCAGTCAGAGAAAGATAAGTATCACATGATCTCACTCGTATGTGGAATCTAATGAACAACTGATGAACAAAATTAATCCAGAGACATAGAAGCATGGAACAGACTGACAGATTTTAGAGGGAAGGAGGGGGTGGGGGGATGGGTGGGGCATAATTAACCAAGAATTTATATGCATACTAGAGGCCCGGTGCATAAAATTCATGCACTGGGGGGAGGGGGGGCATCTCTCAGCCCGGCCTGCACCCTCTCGCAGTCCGGGACCCCTTGCTCCTTACCGCCCACTTGCTCACTGCACCTTACCACTCAGCTCGCTGCTCCTTAGCGCTTCTGCTGCGCTCGCCAGCCATGAGCCTGACTTCTAGCTGAGCAGCACTCCCCCTGTGGGAGTGCACTGACCTCCAGGGGGTAGCCCCTGCATTGAGTGTCTGCCCCCTGATGGTCAGTGTGCATCATAGCAACCAGTCGTTCTGGTTGTTCCGCCTTAACGGTCACTTAGGCTTTTATAATATAGATATGGACACAGACAATAGAGTGATGAAGGCCTGGGAGGGGCTAGTGTGGAGTGAAGGGGATCAATGGGAAAAAGACAACAACAAAGGGAGGATTTGTAATACTTTCAACAATAACGAATATATAAGACAGAGCGAAAATATAAATGTATAATTTAAAGACAAAGTAAAAATTAATGATAGAACTACATCAAAATGTATCTTAAGCATAAAATTTCTTGAACATAAAAAAAATAATAAATTCAGAAACTGGGATTGCTGAGCCGTTTACATTGATAAAAAAAAAGAAGTTTAGATTGAAATTACTTTAGAGTGTTTTATTTAATAAAATATATTTTGTGAAAAAAATATATAGAAGGATTTTATTGATTTCAGAGAGGAAGGGAGAGGGAGAGAGATAGAAACATCAAGGATGAGAGAGGATCATTGATCAGCTGCCTCCTGCATGCCCCCTACTGAACATCAGTAGCCTGCAACCTAGGCATGGGCCCTTACCTGGAATCCAACTGTGACCTCCAGTAAATACCGTGGCTCTCTGTTTATCTGTGAACACAAATCCACTGACTGAAACCACTCTCCCCACTTTCACTGCCCTACACCCCTCCGCCTACAGGACTCCCAAGGATAAGTGCGGAGACATGCCACCAAGGGGTGAGGCCCGTCAAGATGCAATATCCTTAGACAAAGCAGACATCCTCAAGGAGTGATAGAAGCGGACACTGAGTTTCTTGTTAGAGTGTTATTTCAACTCACATCTACATTTCATTTTTCCAGGCCTTCATTTTGTAATACACTTGCAGTTTTTAGCTCTAGCGGGGAGCAGTTGCCGAGGTGCCAGAAACAAAACCAGAAAGAGCTGAGTATCAATGTTTTCAGCACATTTTACATTTGGAACAAGGTTAACATTATAAACCACATTAATAATGAGGTCATATCCAAGAATTTAGTGCTATCTATCTATCTATCTATCTATCTATCTTTCTATCTCTATCTTTCTCTCTTACTCACACATATACACATGGCTGTCTTGGTACATGTGGTCAGAGGCTACTCTAATCAGATCTGCCCACCACCTGACATTTTAATCACTGGAACAGTTACTATTGCTTAGGAAACAACTTGAAAAGGACTTGAATAAAAGAGCAGAGAAAGGAGAACGAAGTTTGGGGTTTTGTGGGTTTTTTAAAATAAGCACTTCACCTGGCTGGCTTGACTCAATGGTTGAGTTGCTGGCTCAATCCCCAGTAGGGGGCGTGCGGGAGGCAGCCAGTCAGTGATTTTTCTCTCATCGTTGATATTTCTATATCTCTCTCCCTCTCCGTTCCTCTCTGAAATCAATAAAAATATATATTTTAAAAAATAAGCACTCCAAGAATAGATGCTCAGGTAGCAATTTTTAAAAATTAAATCAATAAGATTATTTGGGGGTTTAACACTACTTCCCCTAGGAATAGTCATAAATGAATACAGCACTGATTCTTGGATCTCATGGAAAACTTTTTCAAGCAATTCCCTCTTCTATCAGTTTTCAAAGGGCATGGTCTTATTTCCCAAGGTCAGCAACTACCGTACAGTTCTGTTTATGAAGGCCACAGTCTTGTAACCTTGTTTATCATCCTTTGAGGATATACAGTATACAAATGAACTTGGAACAGTGGTCTGGCTTTTCAGGGAGATTTTCCTTGGCGAAGCCATTGATTAGACACTAAGGCATTGTTCAGCCCATGTGCCCATGCCTTCATGATAGTACATGCTACTATGAAGCAAACACCTTAACCATGTTGTGTTTCCCCAAGTGTGTCAATAACTGCTGATGTATAGTATATGTGTGCTTACAGCATATATAATATATATGGATGGATGTGGTGTTTGGTATTCCATGCCTGAAAGAACAGCTGAATTACCTTGTAGCATTTATGGACTGCTTTATTATTCTCAACAACATCACATCCATTCTCTTTGCATGCATATTTGATAGCATCTTGATGGACTTATTTGATTTGACCCAGTGTTTTGATGACAGCAGGGCCATAGGAAGTGCACATTAACTTACACAAATCATTTTCTGAAGTCACTTCAGAGTGATCCTGCCCTCAGGTGATTTGTGGACTGCCAGCCCTTTCATGATGGGCAAAATAGCATAGCGTGCCCTATAAGGCCATGGCCCAAGAAAAGCTATCAGTGATTCCCGAGTCAGTAGGGCAATCTCCTAGGAGGGCTGCCAACTGTGTAAGCATCATCAGTCATTGACAGATTGTATCATTGGCTTCAATTCCATGTGAGTCTTTCCTTCTGCCTTATAACTTTCTCACAGGGAGACTGTGAGACAGAGCAGAGGAACTATAGGTCAGACTAGAGGATCATGCACCAGTGGATTGGTCTTAATAAATACTCATTAAAGAATGCTTTGGGCAGGAAGGTCTGAGGCTTGATTTTGGATAACACCTGACCTCTTCTTCTTTCTCAGTCTTGGAGATACCTCACCTAAAGGCCAACGTTTACATCCTCCTCTTTGTGTTGCTGTAGGTTCTTACCTGCCTACAGGGGATCATCTTGCACCCTAGGACAAACAATATTATTTGTAGTTGTGTCCCCTTCTATCCTTCTCACCATGGTGTCATCTCTGATTATCTCAGCTGGCTTTATTTAAAAGCATCTTTGGTAGAACGGCAATCTATGGAAGTTTGCCTGATGTCCAGAGTAACCTGTCCAATAAAGGTAGGTCATTGTTTGTGCTGGATTGCAAGATCTGAAGTACATTAGTTCATTCGGCACATGCATTCTTTTAGCATGCTTTCTTGGCAGTCTGGTATGTGCCAGGCACTTAATAAGACCTGGTCTTTGCCTTTTAAACCTCTCCAGCATGAGTGCCTGGCAGAACACCAGCTGGGCTGTGAGAAATACGCATTTCTAGATTCAGGAATTTGTAAATAGAGGGCTCAGGTGAGCACTAACCCTCAAGGAGCCCTGCTTTAAGAAGTGTATGACCTTGTCTCGGATGTTGACATGGTTCTAAGAGACACCTTTATAAAGAGTACAATGGCAAACTCCATCTGGTGTCATCGAGGCCAGTCTTCCCCCCAAGCTTCGAAATCCCGACTGTTTCTTATCTCCTGTCTTTTTTCTACTCCGTCATAAAAGCTGCTTTTCCCCTGCCCACATCAGACTAGCTCTGTTCAGGGTTCTGAAACCTGCCTCCTACATGACCCTTGTGAAATAGTATCAAGGATCTGGAAGAGGGTCTCCTTTTCAAGTTCCAGATGAGTTTTGCTTTGTTTCCTTTGATCTCTTATATTACTTGGACCTAAGAACCACAAGTAAATTCACACATCAAGCCCTAACCGGTTTGGCTCCATGGATAGAGCATTGGCCTGCAGACTCAAGGGTCCCAGGTTTGATTCTGGCCAAGGGCATGTACCTTGGTTGCGGGCACATCCTCAGTAGGGGGTGTGCAGGAGGCAGCTGATCGATGTTTCTCTCTCATCGATGTTTCTAACTCTCTATCCTTCTCCCTCCTCTCTGTAAAAAAATCAATAAAACATATTTTTAAAAAATTCACACATCAAGTCACTGAGGCCCAAAGAGGCCTCTGAACAAAGTCAGTTCCTGGCAGAGTCAAGAGCAGATCCCAGGCTTCCTGATCTTGATGCATGACAATGGGTTCCCTGTCATCTCCTCCCTTCACCTTTGAATATTCTCCCAGTGCATTTGAAATGGTGTGTGGTTGGGTTTGTGGTGATCAGAGGGGTACACATAAGACTTAAATGCTCAAGATGGAAATTTTTCACAATTTAGTTTCAATGGAGATAAACTTCTTAAGATTATATTATGATTTTGTGTCCAGCCTTAATTAGCAGACAATAGTTCTCCTTTTTTATTCGAGTTTCTTTATTGCTTTTCCCCCATTGTATTTTATGTTTAAAACTTATTATAAGCATCAAAATCATCGTATATCACTATATTTTGAATGTCTTTAGAGGTGCACAAATCTTTTTTTAGAGGAAAATGTTCCTATTAAAAATGATTAACATAACCTAGATTAAACAGTATTTTGGCTTTCAATTTTTTACACATGTATGCATGTATGTGTGTGTGTGTAACTTTTCATAAAACTTTTTTTGCAAGGATTTTTAGGCTTTCTAACTAACTTAGCATTCCTTCCTATAAGATTTCTTTGAAAAAAGATCGTAAGTGTCCAGCAACCCTCTTGGACAAGAACTGGGGAGGGTGAGTGACTGTGTAGACACTTGGCCATGTCCAGCCGAGTTACTCATGGGTATGGTTTGTAAAGGAGGCTCGTAAGGCCAAGCAGGAGACGTCAAAATACCAGGTGGTCAGTGAGATCAGTGCAGCGGGGGAAGGAAATAAATTTTTCAGTTGGGGATTAGAGAAGCAGTTAAGTCAAAGCCACAACCCTGTGTGGAATTTATTAAAAGGGAGGCCAGAAGATCAGGAGACATACCAGCAAAAGGCAGACAGAGGTTGGGCAAGGTTCGCTGTCTGGAATAAGGTCAATCAGGGTAAATTTTGTCAGCCGCCGAGTGCCTTTTACTTGGCTCTGTCCAGGGTTCTGAAACCTGCTTGGCACCCTCAAACTCAGGTGGGGCAGGAGACAGCATGCTGAAACCAGCAAGTGCCTTCTGAACAGCAAGTCAATTTCTTCCAGAGGCAGTGCCGCAATGATGCACTTATAACCCACGGCAGTAAAAATAATTTGAGCATTATGAGAAAAAGTAGCAGAGATCCTAGTGCTTTGTGTAAAAACCTTTAAATTCCCATTTCATTAAAAATTCCTCTCTGCAGCTGGTGGCAGAGATTGCCATGGTTCACCATCTGTGCGGATTAATGTTTACTAAAAAAGAGAGAGAGGGAGAGAGCAGCAGATAAGATGAATGGTTTCCCAGGTACAACAGAAAGCCAAAGGAGACTCTCTTGCGATGACTTTTTGTTGGTGTTTTGCTTCGCCTCTTACACCTGCTTCAGTTGAACCTTGATGGAATTGCTTAAGGAAAACTCAGGTTTCTTTATGTTTAAAAGACTGAATAATGTAGAAACTGTGGATCATCCGTCAGCAGTTTAGATTTGCATTTATGCCAACTTGGAGTTGAGGGGCTTTTAGAATTGGTTGGAAATAAGTAGTCACCTTTGGCACTTCCCTTTCACATTTGCCATTCTGGGAAGATTTTCCCCGCTGCTTATGGCCTCGGTTCACGAGCCAGAACCTCCGATTCTGCCCTGGGGGACCACAGATTGCCACTGGTCTGAATCTAATCAGTTACAAAAGTGCATCTCATATGCAGGCTGACTTAGATCGCTGGGTGGTTGCCTTCCAGTAACTGGGGTTTCTAGTGAACTAATAAAACAAGATAGGTAGCCTCTTTCTTTCTTTCTTTCTCTTCTTTGAGCACTTGCTGTGTGAGAGACACAGACTTTGCTTTGCTTGCATTGTTGTTGTTTTTTTAATTCTCACAATCACCCGGAGAAGTAAACACTATCAGCGTCCCCATTGTATAGTAGAGGACACCAAGACTTCGCTTAAAGAACTTGATGCACATGTCAAAAATCAAATGCATGTTAACATTGATCTTTGAAGTCAGCTCCGTCTTTGTGTGCAGCCCATGCTCTTACCCATTACACCCCACAGTCTCCTTCAATAGTTAAGTTATTTTCAATTCTATTTGGGTGCTTCTAGACCCAGTCTTAACATGGGGCATCTCATTTCCTTGCAAATCGTGCTTTTTCCTCTCAATATGCCACGAGTCATCATTACCGGGAGCAGAGAGCATCTTACTTACTGCAATTACACCTGCTAATCAATTCTGCATCACTGCCCAGTGTTATAAATGTCTAGTTACCTATATTCTATTGACATGTGGCCTCATTTCTTACTGAAATGGGCAATAGTCTCTGTTTTAGAGGCTCTCTTTCTAATAGCACCAGGGAGCCAAGGAAATATGTCAATCTGATTGCCAAACAAACAGAAATAAACCATTGTAGTCATTTCTCATACTGGGGATTCATCCGCTGAATACAATCCAGGTGCTTCTGAGTTTGAACTTCGCAGACAAGGGGACGATTTCTGAGGAGCTGTGCCATTATCTTCCAACTCTCTCTTTAGCTTTTCTATTAATAGCTGTCTAACTTGCATATAAAATATTTTCAGTGTTTCCTCATGGGGATGAAAAACCATTGAATGGAGCTACATTTCTGCGAAGCTTTCGCAAGTAAACAGCATCGCCATGGAACAACGTTAAAAGACATCCTGGGATCCTAGGGATCCCCTGACTGTCTGGCTGGATGTCCTGATGGTCGTATGATAGGAGCTGAGAAATAAACAAACCAAAATGGGTGGCCTCCTGGTGTTGCCTCTAGAGACACAGCCATGAATTAAAATAGATAAAATTCCTTGTCTTTGTGGAGCTTACATTCTAGAGGGAGGAAGAAGCTAAAAAAAATGGGCAGATTATTTTATAGAATGTGTCAGATGGTGACAAATGCCGTGAAGAAAAATGCAGCAGGGGGGTGAGATGAGGAGTACCAGGGTGCGGTGGAATAATTGGGATCTTCAATATGCAAGTCACACCTCAGAGGATGACATAGGGACCCTGGGGAATTTCTATTGGAGAGAAAGAACCGAAGAGGAAAGATACAAGCTCCCCATCCCCCATCTCCATTGTCCCTTAGCCACTAGGTTTCTGAAGGAGGAAACTGTGCCTTTTCAGTACTGGTATGGTCTCCTCAGCACAACATCTGACACATAGTAGGCCCTTAATCATTGTTTTTTGAACCAAACTGCACCCCCTCAGACCTGTCTCGGGAGCCAGAGTGCCCCTAGACACCTGAAATATCAGTTAGCATTCACAGCTCCGCCCACATGCCTCAGTGTGACAAGCAGTAAGCGCCAAGCCTGCGGGTTGCTTATTGATTCGACTAATGAAAAGTAATGGAGTGGCAACTGAAGTGACATTAATATAACGCGGAGAGGAATGAACACCAGGATTAAAATGCTCCCATGCATTAAGGCACCTCTGATACTGAGAGAGGAATATGATTTTCTTACGCAGTGTTTTCTGTCTCGCTTCCTCAGCTCTCAGCGCTGTGAAATCCCATTGAAAAGGTGTGAAAGGCAAAGGCAGGGCTTTAAGAAGGAACTCAAAGTCTGTTTCACTGTAGTAAGAAATAAGGAGAGTGGGAAAAGCTCAGTGAAAATAGAAGAAAGTAGAGGAGGAAATAGAATAAGAGATGTGGGGGCTTCACATGCCAGAAATAAACATACCCTCTCTCCATGTGGTTAAAACAATAGCCTTGTTTTGACTTCTATTACTCATTCCATTATTTATTCAGCAAATATTTACTGACCACTTATCATATACTCTTCTAAGCACGCAGGATGTGTAATCTCTGTGTAATAAAATATTTGTCTGACCTTTGCCCCTGGTTCCTGGAGGTAACCACTAAACCCTTGGAATTTCCTGGTGATAGGAATGTCTTGTTATTCATAGTAGACCCCGTGGACCACACACCTGCCCCTGGCAGTTAATGGTAAGGAGCTGGCCATACCAGAAAAACCAACCATGCCATTAGAGGGTAAGGGCTTTGATCCACCAAATGTCAGCCCAGTCCTGGGGAGGGCAGGGGGCTGGAGATTGAATCCAACCATGTAGCCTCCACAACTGTGAGAAAGTAAATGTCTATTGTTTAAGTCACCCAGGCAATGGTATTTTGTTATGGCGGCCCAAGTTAACTAAGACAGTGTCTGTACCCAGAACTCTTGTACATACTGATTGCACTGAATTTCATTTGGAAAGAGCTCTTCACTTCTGAAAATTACTATCAGCACATGGCATCCTGTCTCCTCTAGAGTGCAGTGGCACACCTGGAGGTGGGAATGTCTTAGGGCTTAAGCCCCCCCCCCCAAAAAAAATAGAGTTCTGTTAAGTGCTGGTTCTGTCTAAAATCTCTCTTATCTGAATGAATAGAACTATAAATATACTGTATTGTAGTCCTTTCGTGGTTACTGAACTTGTCACCAAAGAATCCTAAGAATCTCTGTGCAAAAAAAGGCATCTCCCCATCTGATTCTAGAGCAGTGGTTCTCAACCTGTGGGTCGCGACCCCTTTGGCGGTTGAACGACCCTTTCACAGGGTCGCCTAAGACCATCCTGCATATCAGATATTTACATTATGATTCATAACAGTGGCAACATTACAGTTATGAAGTAGCAACGAAAATAATTTTATGGTTGGGTCACAACATGAGGAACTGTATTTAAAGGGCCAGAAGGTTGAGAACTACTGTAGAGTCAGGTAGTCCTCCAGCTGAAGCTTGACTACCTTTCCTGGTAGATGATGCTTCCTTCATGCAGATCAGACCATCTGAACATTTCTTCAAAGAGTTAAAATGCATCTCTGGCCCGGCCGGTATGGCTTAGTGGTTGAGCGTCGACCTATGAACAAGGCAGTCACGCATGGTTCGATTCCTGGACAGGGCACAAGCCCGGGTTGCGGGCTAGATTCCCAATGTGCAGGAGGCAGCCAATCAATGATTCTCTCTCATCATTGATGTTTCTATCTCTCTCTCCCTCTCCCTCTCCCTCTCCCTTCCTTTCTGAAATCAATACAAATATATTTTTTTAAAAAAAAAATAAAATAATACAATGTACCTCTGTGTGTTTTGCATTCATTGATCTTGGCTCTGTCTGTGAGAATTAAGAAAGAAATGGTGTCCATAACAAGAGAACAACTGTTGTATATGGCGGACTCTACAAGAAGTTGTGCTCTTCTACTTGGGCCTTGCGGAATCCATTACAGCTTGTTTTAAGAAAGTCGTGGTTCTGGTTCTTTTCAGATATAGCCTTTAGTGATTCATCTTTCACCATGACCCTTTGAAGTGTCTAGTCGTACACATAAGTCATCTTCCATTCAACTTTTATTTTCTGCGTATGTGTTCATTGTTCACACTAGGCTTCTTTTATGGAAATCAAGTCCCCCGATATGAAGAAACAGAGCAAAGCCAGATTAATTGGCTAATTTTCAAAGACTTAGGCTACGTTGATTGCAACTTTTTTTCATGAATTTTTTATTATGTTCTCTCTTTGTTATGCCAAGAATCGCCTTTGAAATAATACCGCGTAAAGTTGGTATATAGAAAGTTGACCCAAATCATCTCATTTTTTAAAAAGAAAGCTCATATCATGACCTAGTTCTCATTTTTCCAGCTCAGCGGTTTAAAATATAATGGGGTGGGAGGCGGGACACAGAGTTTTCTTCATAAGTATAGCTTTTCCTAATGCCTTTCTAACCTTATATTCTGCGTCTGTCCAACTTTTTTTCTTCCTCACATCCTCCTTATTTTTCCAACTTTGCAATTTTAATCTGTGAATTAGGAAATGTAGATTGAAATCAGAGAATTAAATAGCCTTGGGTTTGAAAGGAACTTTAATAACCTCCATTGCTGCTCAAAGACATTCTACTTTAGCCCAGCAGATACCTGCCTCTGATTGATCACCCCACCTAATGGGGAACTCACTGCTTCCTAGGCTGTATGCCTTTGTATACTTCTTACTTTTATAAAATTCCTGTTTATCTTAAGCAAAAATTATTCTTTTCCTTCTATCAGCCCTCATTTGACCTCTTGGGCCACATAAAATATGCCTTATTTCTTCTCATCGACCTCAGCTCTCTGAAGATAACTAGAGACTTAAGTTGTTCCCTATTGTCCCTTTAAGGCCTCTCTTCTTGGGCTACAAGGAATGTCTCCTTTCTATTTTGCTAATTCTGTATAGCAAAACCAGGAAAAGGATACAGCTTCCAATGTTGTTTTCCTAAATCTCCAAATACAGTGGTACCCCTCTCTAGAACAACTTTGCAAGAAATAACACATTCACTTTCCTGCTTTAAAAAAAAAAGTATTCACACACACACAATTACCCAGTATTTTTGAGCAGTTACAACCTGCTAGGTACTTTATATCGTTTTCTCAGTTGATAGTCCTAGTAGCTCTAGGACAGTGATGGCAAACCTATGACACGCGTGTCAGAGGTGACACCTGAACTCATTTTTTTGGTTGATTTTTCTTTGTTAAATGGCATTTAAATATATAAAATAAATATCAAAAATATAAGTCTTTGTTTTACTATGGTTGCAAATATCAAAAAATTTCTCTATGTGACACAGCACCAGAGTTAAGTTGGGGTTTTTCAAAAATGCTGACATGCCGAGCTCAAAAGGTTCGCCATCACTGCTCTAGGAGCTAGGCCTGTACCTCCACAATCCCAGCAGGTGGCTTTCAGGTGATTCGGCTTAATATGAAGAATTTTTAGGTCTGAATAGTTAATATGGTTCCTTGATTATCTCTCTCAAATATCAGCTGTTTCTTTGGGGCTTTCAAAATTCCTTAGAGCATGCACTTGTGTCTTTGATTAAAACATAATACTACTAGTTCTCACTGCCAGGCATGTCAGAGCACAGAAGTGATGCGTCTGTCAGAGTCCAGTCCGGAGACAGAAACCACACCAGGTATTTTAACCAAGGGAAGTTAGTTAATAAAGCATGGTTAACCAGGTATGAGATGCGTGCAAAGGCAAAGGTATCACAGAGACAACAGTTGCAGGGAGCAGATACCACTTCGAGGGCAGGGAAAGCGAGAGGAGTAAATAGTAAAACCTACTAGCGCGGGCAAGGTAGCTGGAACTCGGGCCTCTGAGAAATGGGTCTTGTTTGGCCAGCGCTGTTGTCCCTCAGCTGAGAGGACCCAAACCCCTACGGAGCCTCAGATGGTGCTGATGTCTCGGAGGGGTCTCCATGATGCTGGTTCTGCAATGTTAGGAAAACCGCTGATTAAAGTTGCTCTTACAAGAAGGAATGGCTGCTGCTGGCATGAAAAAGCAAACGATGCCAGCAACATGTTGCCAAGAACACAAAGCGGACCTGAAGGGTATCAGTCTCTCCCCTTGTCTGGCCTCCCAGTCTCCTCTGGCGCCCCCTACTGGCAGAACCTGTCCTGGCTCCAGCACAGAGCCCCAGCATCACAAAACAAAGTGTGGGAAGCTGGATTTGGAGCTGAGAGGCAATAGCTTCATATATGGCACGGGAGGTGTTCTGTGTTAAAATTTCAAAGAGTATAGTGTCTGTTCTTGGCTCAGAAGGAGCAACACAGCTCACAAGCAGTGGCAAGTGGGGAGGAGGAGTGAATCTAGTACTTAGTGCAATATCTCTTGGTCCCATTCTCAGTTTCTTTCCTTTTCCTTCCAAATCTCAGCCCATCCTTGAATACCCTCCAGTGATATTTTAATAAGGGAAAGAAATCAATAGCTGCTATGTTGTCATTGGCACATATGTCATTAAAGTGCATGTTACTGCCCCATGGATGAAAGTTAGGAAGCAGAGGAAACCTGCTTCCTGCTGGACATTCAAAGTCAGGATCACGGGGAATGACTGTGGACAGCTAACATTGGGGGAAGCATTCATCCTCTGGATTCTCTCAAAGCAGTGAGTGTGGCCAGCGGCCAGCTATCCCCACCAGTCCGTCCTTTCCTCAGATGGTTATCCGTGCAGATCTGCAGAATGACATGGCAGGCCCATGGCCTCCATGACATCAAAACGTACATCACGCATTTGGCCCACTCTCCTCGCCATTGCTGGTAGTCAGACGTCCAGCTGCTCAATTTGCCAGGTGTTTCGGGGAAAGAGAACGTGAGACTGTTGCAAACGAGGTCTCTGGGACTGGCCAGGCAGAGAGAATTGCAGATCTGGCTGCGCTCGAGCCTCTCCGTAATTGGATGGTTCTAAATAGGAAGGAATAATTTTATGGGGTCAGTGCCGGGCCCTTTAAAAGCATCTACCACTTAAAAATTAATGCTCGATGACTGCTACATTCCAAAGTGTCTCGAGAGATCAGAAGAGAAAGGGTTTCCGGGAATGGGATTTGGAAAGAGCATGAGGATGAAATGGGATATGTCTGGGAGGAATGAAGAAAATTGTGAAGTTTAATTCTAATAAATCAGACGTCAGTCAACCTTGCTCCCTCCCTGCCGTACTTCCCTTTCAACAGCCACGCAGTCCAGTGTGGCCTGCACCAGATCCCTTGCCTCTCACCATTGTACTCTATCTTTATCCGACTCCGCTGCTTCTGACCTTTGAGTAAGAAATACTACATTTGCCCAACCGGTGTGGCTCGGTGGTTGAGTGTCGGCCTATGAACCAGGAGGTCACGGTTTGGTTCACAATCAGGGCACATGCCCAGGTTCCGGGCTTGATCCCCAGGAGGGGGCGTGCAGGAGACAGCCAATCAATGATTCTCTCTCATCATTGATGTTTCTCTCTCCCTCTCCCTTCCTCTCTGACATCAATAAAAAAATACAACATTTATTTGAATGTGATTTGTGGCCATCTTCAACCACAGAAACCCTCAGAATTCTTAACATAAGGAACCAGACAATGACGACCCTGCTTACCAAAAGTAATAAGTAACGTTTATGCAGTTCTTTACAATTTATAATGCTTTTTTGTGTTATGTCCTCTAGTCTTTTTTTTTCCATTTTTCAGATGAGAAAACTGAGGCTTAGAGAGTTTATGTAACTTGTCCAATCATTATAGAGAGCAGAGCTGCAACTTGAACCCAGCTCTTTTAACTCCAATATTCATAGCTTCTCAAGTGGCCTGTGAGAAACGTGGCACAAGGGCTCATGTTCTCACTGGGTGGGCGGGTCCCCCAAGGTCACTTGCAGACCCAGCCAAGAGAATGATCTCGGACACCCTTCTAGGCCCGATAATGCCAGTCTGAGGGAAGAAGATAACAAACATGGTGACTGGGGAGGTGCTAACATTCTAGTGCAGGATGCTGACCATTGTGTACTAGGCCTTCACACATTCACAATGAGGCCAGGGAGGAGTGTCAATCTTGCCACTATCTGCAACCCTTTGATCACGGGAGAAAAAGATGGAGTCGATGATTGTTCCCCTTCAGTTCCCATAAGAAAATGATTACAGACATTAAGGAAAAGAGTGTGGAGGTTCCTGGGAATATTTAAAAGAGAACTACCGTATGATCCAGCAGTCCCACTTCTGGGTGCATATCCTGAGGAAATGAAATCTGGATCTCGCAGAGATAACTGCGCCCTCATGCTCATTGCAGCATTGTTCACAAGGGCCGAGCTATGGGAACAACCCAAGCATCTGTTTATGGACTAGTCAGTGGTCGGCAAACCGCGGCTCACGAGCCACGTGCGGCTCTTTGGCCCCTTGAGTGTGGCTCTTCCTAAGCCTTAGGAGTACCCTAATGAAGTTAATAACAATGTACCTACCTATATAGTTTAAGTTTAAAAAATTTGGCTCTCAAAAGAAATTTCAATCGTTGTACTGTTGATATTTGGCTCTGTTGACTAATGAGTTTGCCGACCACTGGCCTAGTGGATAAAGAAAATGTCAGAGAGAGAAGGAAGGGGGGCGAGGGGGGGGGAGAGAGAGAGAGAGAGAAAGGAGAGACTGATTGGAATATTATTCAGCCTTAAAATAGAAGGAAACCCTCCCATTTGCAGGAACAAGGATGAACTTGGAGGGCATTGCTAAGTGAAATAAGCCAGACGCAGAAAGACAAGTACTGCACGATCTCACTTAGATGTGGAATCTAAAAACAGTCAAACTGGTAGAAGCAGGGAGTAGAATGACAGTTTCCAGGGGCAAGGGAGGGGAGACGACAGGAGGGGGAAATGAGGAGATGTTGGTCAAAGGGTACAAAGTTTCAGTTACACAAATGAATGATTTCTGGGATCCAATGTACAGCATAGTTAATATAGACAATATTAACTATTGTCTACAACATAGACGATAGTTAAGTCTATAGCATAGACAATAGTTAATGATACTATATTACACACTTAAAATATGCTAAGAGGATGCATCCTCAATCTTTGCAAACCACATATAATACACATAAAAAACAACTTTGTATAGATGATAGATAAATTATTTAGCTTGATTATGGTGATTTTTTTCTCAATGCATATATCAAAACATCAAGTTGTATACCTTAAGCATATACAATTTTACATGTCAAATATATTTCAATAAAGTTGTTCAAAAATAAGCAAGTGATTACAGTAGGGGGATATGGTCATGAAATTTAATTCTGCCACCAATTCCAGAACCCTGCTCTGATGCAGAACTAATGATATTAATTCAAGAACAGTAACTTTTATTGTTCACTTACTATGTGCTTTACATGCCTCATTAATTCCAACCACATCCTCTACGGCAGGTACTACTATTGTTCCCATTTCACAGATAGGAACACTGAGACTTTGAGACACAGGGTTTCAAAAGGCAGCTCTAGGATTCAAGCTGACTCCAGCACCCATGCTGTCAATCACTGCATCGTATGGCCTAGACCAGGGGTGGGCAAACTTTTTGACTCGAGGGCCACAATGGGTTCTTAAACTGGACCGGAGGGCCAGAACAAAAGCATGGATGGAGTGTTTGTGTGAACTAATATAAATTCAAAGTAAACATCATTACATAAAAGGTTACGGTCTTTTTTTTTTTTTTAGTTTTTTTCATTTCATTTCAAATGGGCCGGATCCGGCCCGCGGGCCGTAGTTTGCCCACGGCTGGCCTAGACGCAGTCTGTCGTTAACTCCCCACTAGCCACAGAAATTATTCCAATATGACGTTTCTCTTCATAGGATTGCACAAATGATTTGGCTGTAACTGTTTACAGCATTCCAGCAGAGGCAGGGACCAAGACACATTAGAGCCAAGTGCTTTAATAACTTCCTGTGCTGGCAGTTATAAAAACGGAACTGTTGCTGCAGGTTCGAAGAATTAAAACATGGCAAGGTGGAAGGAGCCCCTCAAGCCAGCTTTCAGAAGTGCCGCTCTGCCCTTGTAAACAACTTTTATATACCCCCTCTCCAGTGTGTATAATGAAATGACTAACGTTGTCAGCTGTAAGCAGAGCGATTACACCGCAGCTGAGTCTTTTGTAGCTGGAACTCAGTTCAGGAAAACACAGAATTGGTGGCAGAGGTAGGATGTGTCTCTGCACGGGGCACATGTTCCGCATCCTCCCAGAGGGAATGGCCTGCACAGAGCCAAACAGGGTAAGAGCGCCAGGTACGTCGCACCTGGCCTCCTCAGTATAAAGCGAGGCTCTAGTCTGCATGTCTTCTTCTGCTTTTAATACTCATATCCCTTTGCTCTTGCTCATTGGGGTGGGAAGGATGGTTTTCTCTCTGCCTACCTACAATCCAGAAACTTCTGTGGTTTGCGTTTCTGATAGAGGTTCCCAGAGAGATTTTTGAGGACTCCTTTCTTTCCTCCTCTGGTTTGTGATAAACGTAATAATATAGTTACAGTTCCAGGTGCAGAGTTATGACTATTCAGAAAAGGACACTCTGAGGTTACTGAGACCTTCCCCAACTTCCAGGGCGTGGGCCCTGGGCAGGGCGAGGGATGGGCGCTAAAGAGGAAGTCCCGGGTTTCTCATCCCCTCTCAACCCTAACTGCGAACAATGAGTATTTTTCTAAGGGGAGACACTCACAGAATCAGAATGATTGTTACTGTGCTTGCTCCCGCAGACTAGACGAGAAATCGTCAAATTATGGAAGCAGACTATGGTGCCTGTGTCATCCGCTGTCTCTTCTATCATTCCAACCGTAAAGACAGGCTCTTCTAGTTTCAGCCCTTTCCTATGGAGACGACTATGGCAACAGAACAGAACGTGGGGATGTTGCTCGTCCCCCAAACCCGACAGTAGTTTGGTGCTAGAGTAGAAGGAAGTGAAGTCATGCGTGGCCCGGCCATAGCATGGCAGGTAAATTCAGCGAGTATCGGTGCCAGGACCACTTCCCTCTAGAGTGCCTGATGGCGTAGCTCTTGGGATTCCTAAGAGTGAACCTTGTTGGGCTAATGATGGTGCTTCTCAGCTAATGAAGGCTCTTTCTGCTAAAATATAGGGTCGTTGTTTTGTCTGATGAAATCAGTAGCACATGCCTGGCCAGCGTGGCTCAGTGGTTGAGTGTCGACCTATGAACCAGGCAGTCGGTCATGATTCGATTCCCAGTCAGAGCACATGCCCGGGTAGCGGACTCGATCCCCAGTAAGGGGCATGCTGGAGGCAGCCGATCCATGATTCTCTCTCATCATCGATGTTTCTATCTCTCTCTCCCTTCCCCTTCCTCTCTGAAATCAATACAAATATGTTTTTAAAAAACCAGTAGCGCATGGTGAAAGGTGTATACTGCACATGGGGAAAAGCAGCCTTTAGACTCACAGCGGTTCTCAATCTGTGGGTCGCGATCATCGGAAAACACATATAGCATATCAGATATTTACATTACGATTCATAACAGTAGCAAAATTACAGTTATGAAGTAGCAACGAAAATAATGTTATCGTTGGGGGTCACCACAACATGAGGAACTGTATTAAAGGGTCGTGGCATTAGGAAGGTTGAGAACCACTGCTTAGAGTCTGATAGTCTTTTCTGTAGTCCTCCCTCTGCCACAATATGCAGATTATGTTCCTTCTCAGGGCCCCAGTGTCCTGATCTGAATTTTCTGGTTGTTTATTGGGGATTTGTGTATCATGTCATGATTTTCATGCTCCTCGGTGGCCACTCACTTTACAACTATCGGTCCTTTTATGCTGATCCTCTCTACGCTCTTTGTGGTCTTACGGTAAGCATTCGGGGCTTTGGGGAGTCGTCGTAGTTGTTTTGTCAACATGTCTCTCATCTGTTTTTGTAGGGGTGACCCTTACATAACCAGACTCTCCATTGGAAAACAAACTAAAACAAGAGTTTAGAATGCAGCGCCTCTCCCACTGCTGCTTTGGGGGATGAAAGACAAATCTCCACTACATTCGAGTTGGATCTGCTTTAGGAAGATGGTTCCCGCCAGCGTGTTAGTCCCTTTTCAGGGAGAAAGCTCAAGCAGTGAAGGGCCGGGCTTTTCCAGGGCCAGGCTGGAAATGCTGAACGCACTGCGAAGCCCAGGTCCCTAATACTAACCCTTGCGCATTTGCCCTGGGTGTAGACACAGACTTCATCCCCTCGTTGGTAGCCAGAGTAACCGAGTTCCAAAGGTGGACCAAGCAGCCCAAGTCCTGTAGCTAATTAGGCAGGAAAGCTGGAGCCAGGGCAAGAGTCTGCAGGCTCTGAGTCCACTGCTTTTTCCTCTTCTGTCTCCTGTGGTCTCTTCCCATCCATGGGTTACTCATTGTCCAAATTCTGACATTTTAAGGGTCCACCAAAGGAAAGAATCACACCTCCTTGCCACTTTGAGGTAGAGCCAGATTTAGCTGTTTTTAAACCCTGCAGCTCAAATGATGGAGAGACTAGCCAGGCCTAATGGCCTTCATGCACTGCTGACCAGCAGAAAGCCTGCCCAGATGGACCCCTGGGTGTGGCCCCTTGGTTCCCTGTGGTCTGGGCTCTTCACTCTTCCTAACACCAATTGCTCTGTCTTCATCTCTTTGCATTGTTCTCCATCCATGCTGTAGTGGTGGAAGGAAAGCTGGAGCCAGGGCAAGAGTCTGCAGGCTCTGAGTTCACTGCTTTTTCCTCTTGTGTCTCCTGTGGTCTCTTCCCATCCATGGGTTACTCACATTGTCCAAATTCTGACATTTTAAGGAAGGAAGGAATCATACCTCCTTGCCCAAGGAAGGAATCACACCTCCTTGCCACTTTGAGGTAGAGCCAGATTTAGCTGTTTTTAAACCCTGCAGCTCAAATGATGGAGAGACTAGCCAGGCCTAATGGCCTTCATGCACTGCTGACCAGCAGAAAGCCTGCCCAGATGGACCCCTGGGTGTGGCCCCTTGGTTCCCTGTGGTCTGGGCTCTTCACTCTTCCTAACACCAATTGCTCTGTCTTCATCTCTTTGCATTGTTCTCCATCCATGCTGTAGTGGTGGATGAGGGGAGGGGGCCCTAGGGTCTCCTTCGGTTGTTTGTATATAGGTATGTGACAGAATATTGAGCATTTTAGCATCACTGAATTTTAGATGTGTCTTATAGTCAATGGTGTGGCATCGTTTCATAGTCACCATTTTTTTTTCTTTTTTAAAATGATGGTGTGTATTACAATCTTGCCATGGTGGAGTTAAAAAGTATCTGATAGTTCAAAGTACTTTCCCCATAATAATAAGAGCTAATGTAGGCTTGATGGGTCACACTGTTTAATCCCCTCATCATAATAACTCCCCTCATCATAATAACCCCATTTCCTAGAGGAGGAAACACCTGCGACACGGACCCGCATGCTCAGTAAATGAGTGACTGTGTCTTTCCCTGGTTTGCTGAATCCCCTGTGGGCAGCGTCTGAAGCTTAGATATGGCTTCCATTCCTTCTCTCATGTCATGAGCTAGGTACTCAGAAGCCTCTGGGATGCCCTGTACCATGTACCCTCTTCTAAGAGAGCAGGAGGGGAACCAGGGACTTGATGCCTCTGCCCTCCCGGACTGCCCTCTACAGGCCTGGGCAGAGCTTGCCTTCCTCTCGGGCCAGTGTCACTAGGAAGTGACTTCTCAGCTAGCTCTTCCGTTCACTCAAGTTCCCCAGAAAATGGGAGGTTCCCACAAGACCAGCCCCTGGACACCACACACACCAGACTGATAAACCCAAGAGGTGTATCGCCTGCTGCCGTATAAAAACAGCACAGAAATGCATCCACTCTCCCCCAGAGAAACATTTTCCAGCCACAGTGCACACTGCTGTCTGCTGCCCGGTCCTAATCCTGCATCTCCTGAGTGGCCAGAGAATCTGACCTCACTGCAAAGGAACCGTGCCCAGCAGGTGAAGCTACTGTCCCTCCCCCTCCCCAGCCCCCGCCCCCGTGAAAGTCACAAGCAGCAGGGTGCAGAGTCAGCCACACCCAGGGCGGTATAAATCCAAAGTGATGCTCTTTCCTCCTCTCCTCCTTGAGTTCGGCTCTCAATCTCCCATGGAGTCGGATTGGAGGGAGGCAGGGAGCATAAGAACACAGACTGTCAAGTGACCTTGGGCAAGTTCCACAACCTTTCTGTGCCTCAGTTTTCTCCTCTGTAAAATGGGATGAGAATTGCACCTCCCATCGGCACCTGCGACACGGACCCGCATGCTCAGTAAATGAGTGACTGTGTCTTTCCCTGGTTTGCTGAATCCCCTGTGGGCAGCGTCTGAAGCTTAGATATGGCTTCCATTCCTTCTCTCATGTCATGAGCTAGGTACTCAGAAGCCTCTGGGATGCCCTGTACCATGTACCCTCTTCTAAGAGAGCAGGAGGGGAACCAGGGACTTGATGCCTCTGCCCTCCCGGACTGCCCTCTACAGGCCTGGGCAGAGCTTGCCTTCCTCTCGGGCCAGTGTCACTAGGAAGTGACTTCTCAGCTAGCTCTTCCGTTCACTCAAGTTCCCCAGAAAATGGGAGGTTCCCACAAGACCAGCCCCTGGACACCACACACACCAGACTGATAAACCCAAGAGGTGTATCGCCTGCTGCCGTATAAAAACAGCACAGAAATGCATCCACTCTCCCCCAGAGAAACATTTTCCAGCCACAGTGCACACTGCTGTCTGCTGCCCGGTCCTAATCCTGCATCTCCTGAGTGGCCAGAGAGAGTCTGACCTCACTACAAAGGAACCATGCCCAGCAGGTGAAGCTACTGCCCCTCCTTCCCAGCCTCCCACCCCTGGCACTGTGAGCTCATGTACCTGGGCCTCGGTTTCTCATTCTGGAATGTAGCTTGGTCAAACTAACTTCCTTCAGGTGGACGATGCAAGGAAAGCACCACGGAGCAAGCAGAACGTCCCCCCCGGAATCCTGATGGGAGAGGGTGCCTCTCATCCAAGGCCAAGTTCCGAGACCGGAGGGTAGATATCTGAAGTGAACCTGGAGGCAGGGGCAGACTGAGTCAGAGAACACATTTGTATGGTGTGTTCTCATACAAAGCGGGGAAGCCAGGAGTGGACACAGAGCCAGCGGGAATGAACCTGAGGACGGGGAGTGGAGAGGAGCGCTGGCTGGAGTAAACGTGCCAGTGGTGACCTGGGCCAAGGAAAGTCAAGGGCAAGGGCCTGGGGTAGGGTATGGAGGCATTCCCCTGTGGGCAGGCA
>NW_005371890.1:294666-295986 GCF_000412655.1 Myotis brandtii | reverse complement strand
GCGACCCACAGGTTGAGAACCGCTGGCTTAAAGGGCTCAGTGGGGCAGGCACTGCAAATAGCAGCACTCAGACACAGGGAGTGGGGCTACTCACTAAAGCAGGGACAGCATCCGGCCTCCCAGCCATGCCCCTGACTGACCAGCCTCACACAGCACAGCCTGAGGGGCCCCAGCTCCTGGTGGCGGCACCGTGGCTTCCAGCATGATTAGATTACGGCAGTATTTCATCTCCCGCTCTCCATCCAGCAGTTTCTATGGGTTTTATTATATAGTTAAATATCACCGGGACCTTTTTAATATTCTCCTTTTTATTAAACAACTAATATATTAGTATTCAGGCTAATGTCTGGCAGGAGTCTCCAGCTCTATGGAGCTATCTATGTACCCCTTTCCATTTTTCCAAGGACATAGGATAAAGTCCCCCTTTTTCTAAATGGGATACTTTCTTGCTGAAATAAAACAGGTGAAACAGATTAGAATTTCTAGATTAAAAATGTGCAGTGCCATTGTTCTCTTTAAAATGAGGGAAACGGGGAACATCTGAATTATGTAAATGGCATGATGTAGGAGTAGTACATGTAAAAAGTAGTAATGAGCAACTAAACTTGAAGAAGCAGCTACTTTGTGCAAGTCAATCAGATGCCTTATCTCAATTAACCTTCACAACTGCTCTGTGAGGTGAATACAGCTATTATTCTCATTTTACATGGGGTGGGCCAAGGATTTAAATCTAGATCCTTCCAACTCCGGAGCCCAAATGCTTAACCCTGCACACAGTATTTAGATTCAGACCTGCATTTGAATGTCAGCTGTGTGACTTCGGGCAACTTACTTGACCTCTCTCAGTCTATAATCTGGAAGTTCATTATCCCGACCTGAATTTCTGTGATGCCTAAATTAAATAAAACATAGGTAAATGCCCGGTATTATAATAGTACTATAACTGGTACATCGTACTTTAAAATAGTACCCAAATTTCTAAATAATTGAGAAAATCAATAGAGTTTTTGTGTTTGAAGCTTCTTGGGCAATCAGTCACCTCCTCTCACCACAATAGTGGGAAGACCACGGACAAACCTGGTCTCCAATCCTCTGATTCAGTGACACTGGAATCCGCTGGAAAGGAGCTGGACTGAGGGCCTTGGCCTTGCTGTGTGGTCTTGAACTAAAGAAACAGTCAACCCACAGGGTTTTATGTTGAACACTGTGCTGCTAATTAGTGCCTTCCCAGCCTCACCAGTGAGGTGGGTGCTGTCGTTCGCCCCGATTACGGGTGGAAACCCTGAGGCTTGCCACGATTTGTCCAAGGCCACACAGTTA
>NW_005371890.1:282439-294499 GCF_000412655.1 Myotis brandtii | reverse complement strand
GTATCTGTACAAGGAGGCCAGTGCTTACTTTCTGGGGTCAGTGTGAGGAATAAGTTACCCAGTACAGGCCTGTCCCCTCCCACCCCGTCTGACCAGAACACTTCATCTACATGTTAAGGACCCCACTGCTCATCCAGTGCTTGTGTTGCTAATTCCCAGAATTGATTTGCATGTGGATTCCTCTACCAGAGTTGTATTTGTATACAATTTTGTTTGGAAGTTTTCTGAGTTTCAGTCTTCCTTTCCACTTAGGCCCTTGGTTTTCTTTAGTTACCTAATAATAGGCCAGCCTCTTCCTGCCAATCTGCTAAGTTCCTCCAGGACCCTGTTCTTCCTTTCATACCTAGTCATCAGCTAGTGCTTGGACCAGCCTGGGGACTGACCTAATATCTGATGAGCCATCCCATGCTTTTCTTTCACATCACTGAAATGTCTACTTACCGCTTCTGTCAGGTAGAGCATTTTGACCACAGAGCTCTGTGCGTGGGAGGAAAGCACTGGGTATATGTAAAGCCTGTTGCTTGCTGCTTCTTTTAGTCAATGATGAGCCAAGTGCCTGTGCTCTGTGCGCCCCGGCCCCTCCCCAGAGGGTAAGTGCCACCTGCACTAGCTCCTCCCAGGCGGCCACTGGCTCCAGCCCCCACTGAGCATTGATTGGGTGGGACACTTGGCTCCATTCTGAGTGGTGGAGAGTCCCTGAGAGTCACTGGGGGCAAAGGGGCGGAAGAGAGTAAAGTGTAGAAGTTTAATAAAAAGGGTGTCCCCTTTTAAAGTTAAAAAAGAACAAAAGCAATGAATGCACCCACCCCACCCATCCCCATCCTGTCTTGCCATCACCGACAAGCATGTTGCTCCATGACCCTGACTCTAACTCTGTCCCTGGAAGGTTTAAAGGCTGCATTATACTGGGTCCTGGGTAGACAGTGTAGTCTCTATATTTCTTCTACTTAATTGTATGACCCAAAGGAGAGCAGCAATTAAAAAGTCCTTTCAAATTGGAGCCTCAGCATTTTATTTGGTCAACTGCTGGCTCAGTTCAGTTCAACAAATATTTATCAAGAGTCAGTATTAGCCCTACCATGGGAGAATAGTGGTAGATAGTTAAGTGGGCATAATCCTTGCCTTCTAGAAGCTTCCAATCTAGTAAGGAAAACTGACCCTAAAATAGGTTGGTTTAATAAAGAATAAAAAATGGCAAAATAACATATTATAATATAACAATAAAATATTTCTCGAGCCCTTCCCACATGCCTTCTAAGTGCTTTGCATGTGTTCACTCATTTCAGGCTCGGGAGAACCCTATCTGGTACATATTCCTTTTGTTCCCATTTACAAGTGAGGACACTGAGGCAAGACCACGCACAGCCTGCAGGTGGAAGAGCTGATTTGAATGCAGGTGTTTCCGGCTCCCTGAGTGGCTTCTTTCTCCTGCGCTTCATCCAGGAGCAAGACGGCTGTGTGGCCACCACTCACTTTGTAGGTTACAGGGTGTGGACTTGTGCAGAGCCGTGGCCAGCCTGGAAGATAACAGGATGGGTGTTAAGGTAGTATTTTCAGAGACAAGGGATTGAGGTTTGGAGGGTGTCGGGGTCATCTCCAAGGTCTTATCTCTAGTAAGTGGCAGGGCCGAGACTTGGAACTGGTGCCTCTGAGCATCATGCTTATTCTAGGTTCAGTGGGGCCTCCACATTGCTGCTCTGGGCTACTGTGGGAGTACAAAGTAGGACCATTTAGTAGAGCCTGGGCTAGAGGAAAGGTCTGGGCAGGCACTGCCAAGGAGAGGCAATGTGCTCCTCAAACTGGGGGATTTCCCAAGAGGTCTCCATAACCTGCCCTCTCAGAGGCTGCAGCTCTCATTGCACCCATGGGTCCTCTCCTCTGTGCAGGTGAGCTGCTCCATTCATTCCTCTCATCACTGCAAAGACCCTGTGCCAGACAGATTCAGTGGAACCTGGGTTTTCCATCTCCACTCTCTTGCTCAACAGATATTTATTGAGCACTCACTATGCGCCAGGCGCTCTTCTAAGAGCTGAGAGTGGTGTACAAGACCTGTGTTTGCATGAGGCTTCCATTTTGGTGCAGTGTCTGCTGCCTATGTGTCCTTGCTTATGTAACTCACAGATGGGTCTCAGTTCTCCCATCTGTGAAATGGGGACAGTGGTACCTGTCTCATAGAATTGGGGTGCGGGATGAGGCTGAAGTGAGATAATGGGTGTAATGTGCTTAACAGAAACCTGATCCATTGCACGTGGTCAAGTAATCTTAGTCTGACCCGGCTGGTGTCACTCAGTGGTTGAGTATCAGTCTATGAACCTGGAGGTCACGGTTTGATTCCTGGTCAGGGCACATGCCCGGGTTGCCGGCTCGATCCCCAGTAGGGGCATGCAGAAGGCAACCGATCAATGATTCTCTCTCGCCATTGATGTTTTTCTATCTCTCTCTACCCTCTCCCTTCCTCTCTGAAATCAATAAAAATATATTTTTAAAAAACCTTAGTCTGTTCCCCACCTGCCTACCATCCTGTAAAATGAATGTGACCAGACCTGCCCTTGCCACTTGGATCCTTGAGAGATGGTGATTGTACTTGTTTGAGGCTATGTAACCTTGATGGATTATTCCAAGTCCATTTGACCACCGTGGGTTAAAGCAACGAACTGGTTCTCCGTGTTCCTCTACTTTATGTACATTATAACTGTGTATATGGAACCATAAAGCTCAAGACAGATTTATACATACACTGCACTGCATATTTTCGTAGAAATGTTTTGCCAGGCACCTGTAATGCACTGATATATGTGAGCAGTTTCCTAAAGTTTATTTCTCATCGATCTCTCTTAAATTGCATATGAAGTGACATTTTTATGGTTTAACTTTTGTTTTCATGACACAGCCCCAATTTGCATCTCCGCTGTAGCGCTCAGGACTTCCCTGCTCACACACGTGTTTCCCTGTCCCTGAAGCAGGTCTCACGCCCACGTTTCTCCAGGCCCCAGCTTGGCATCTCTCCTGGAGAAGCCAATGCATTTGTGACCGTCTTGTGGAAATGAACTTGAATTATTCAGAACCCACAGCCACCTTGCTTACAAGGTATCAACGCAGAGAAACAGACTGGTTCCATTCTCGGTGTGGTCAGGGCCCTGGGCATGAAAGCAGCCGTGAAATCTCGCTGCTCCCTTCCCAGATGGTTTTTTTTTGCCTGGGGTCAACTTGGCCTCTGACCTGCACCTCCAGCAAGTTCCAAAACAAAGTGGGAAGGAAAGAAATACTCTACAGAGTGTCTCCTATGAGCCAGACTCACTGTGGATCTGCAGGTTTAGCACTATTAACCTTATTCGGGTGGCAGTTTCAGAAAGATCAAGCAAATTGACCGAGATCGCAGATAATAAATGGTGGAGCCAAGTTTAAAGCTCAGATCTGCCGACTGCAAAATCTGATTCTTCCATTGCACTAAGCCAAGCATCCAGGGCAAACAAGGGGAGTCCAGATGGGCAGAGTATAAGTTATTCATCTTCATCTTACTTATAGGAATTCATCAGTTTGAACAGTCATTTCACAATCATTTAGTGAGTGTGTCTTAACACATTGCGGACGGATCACGAGAATTCTCGTGTTTTCATATTACACAGTGTTTTACAAAGTATCATACTTTAAAAAGATATTAGGTGTAAGAACATGTAATAAATAACTTCAAAATACAATGAGTATTTAATTTTAAGGCGTGCCTTTAACATTTATGTAAAACGTTTTTTGTACTCATTCAAAAGAAACTTATCTGGCCACTGGGTAAAGCTAGCAATAAAACTACTGGTCCACAATGTTAAGGTGCAGGCACTCTGCTAGGCGCTGTGTTTGGCGTAGCCGTTGCAATTTTGGAATTCCTAAAGGATTTCTCATTACCTCCTCCTGGTAGGCCACTGCAAATGAGTTTTGGGGGAAAATAGTGACCCACCTAGGAGTGACTCTTCTCTTCCTGAATTTCCTGTTGTACCTGGTGCATATCGTGTACCTGAATAAGACAGAGGAGGTCCATTGTGGAATGAATCAATGAATGGATGCATTTGCAACACCCCTAAGGAATATATAGGGCACCTGTCTGTGTGCCATTGTTCTCCACAGGCCAGTGCTGTGTCTCATCACTGTTTCCTCAGAGGTGGGCACAGCACCTGGCCCAGATCGGGGCTGGCCGAGTGAATGAGTGCCAGGGTGAAGAAAGTGAAGTGCTAGCCTCGGGTGCAAAATTTAAGGGGACACCAAAAAACTGAGAAATAAGATATATTTTTAATGCAATATTTGAAGAAAATCAAGACGGGACCCGCAGGGCAGAGAGGAGAGTAAGGTAAAAGGCCAGATCCTGTCTTTGTCTAACATGTTTCCTTTTGTCTTCCTGGATTCTTTTGTCATTGATTTTGACTTCTTAAAAATATTGCATGGAAGTGTTATGTGTCCTGATCACTGAGATTCGGATGCCCCTTAAGTTTTGTGACCAAGGTAAATAAATGCCTCCCTCGCCTCCCCCAAGCCCTGGCCCCGTAAAACCAACAGCAGTGACTACGATTCTCTGCTGTCATCCTATATAGGGAGGGCTTTATGGACGTAACTCACAGACAGCCCACAAAAGCGTCTCCTCAGAAAGGTGATGTCGGGACCACTGTTTACAGACAGGGTGGCTGAGACTGCAGGAGGCAACCCTACCTTCCTAGTGTCACAAGGGAATCACGGGTGTGACCAGGACACACGAGCCCCAGACTGGCTGCCTCCAGCCAAGCCACCTCATGCGTGTACCCTGGTGTGCTTCACAAACACCCTATTCACTGACTCCCAAGGTCCCAGCCCTTATCAGAAACACTTATTTCATGTACCACCAAGATGACAGCGACTGGGAGGTGCTAACAATTGAAGACACATACCAACTTCAGAGATTTTATAAGGGGGGAGGGGAGGCCGGGGAATGGTGCCTCTTAAAATGGGATCAAAATACATTGTGATCATAACCCCAGTGACCATGGCATTGAAAATAGGCTGGGGAGACTCCATGGGAGGCTGTACCCCCATGATAGACGTAAAAGGACTGTAGTGTTCTGTGTGTCTCTGAATATTCAGTCATCCATTCACCACCCTCAGCTCATTGAAAGCTGTGCCACTCCCTCCACAAGGCAAACATGCAACTCGTGGAAAGACAGAGGGTCCCTAGGAAGCCTCCTGCTTCATTTGCACCCTGCAGAGATTTCCCCAAGAGAGAAAAGATTGCAGTGTCCGTTGCCTGATTCTCTCGTTCTTATATGGGTTAAGAATTTTCTCTACTTACACAGTTATCTGGAGCCCCAGATTACAGAGGGAAGGGGTGGTCCAGTCCAGCTGATGTGGGACTCCGAATCTCTCCTTTTCTTAGCAGCTGACATTTAAAGTAAACCTGTGCTAATGTACTGCATTCCAAACTATTATATTAAAATTTATTTCGACTTAAAAACATCTGAGTCTGCCTACCCCTGATTGCCTTGTTTTTAACATATCTACCAAGCGACACAAGTCGCACCTAATGTACTGCATTCCAAACTATTATATTAAAATTTATTTCGACTTAAAAACATCTGAGTCTGCCTACCCCTGATTGCCTTGTTTTTAACATATCTACCAAGCACAGACACAAGTCAGACTTGGGTTGTAATAGCAAGTTCACTGACATTAGAACTGTATGGTTTGCTTAAAAGGCTGGAAATTCTGCTATATTTTATCAGAATTCCGAATCAGCTGGAGTGAAGAATAAACATCCTTGTTGTTGACGTTCAGGACAGGTGAGGGATTACTATGGAGAGACATAGTCTGGAGACAAGATTGCCCGGGTTTGAATCCAGCTCTGCCTCTTCTTGTACCTCAGTTTCTTTATTTATAAAATGGGGAAAATAACAGTACCTGCCTCTTTAAGTTGTTATGAGGGTTTAATGAGTGATATTTGTAAAGCACTTAGAACATTGCACCACAGCTGGCATACAAGATTAGCTGGCATTTCCCACCACAGACAGCCCCCGGGGCAGGATTTTCACACACAGGTGTTCATCCGAGCCTGTTCATTCACCCTGGGGGCGTGAACCTGTAGTACTGAGCCCTAAATGAGCGTGGATTTGCCTCTCGTCCTCTGTCCCTTCTCCTCCTCCTTCAACATTGAACAGCTGCCATCATCACCTTGAAGGTGGTTCTTATACAAGTTCCATGGCAAAGAAACCTGCAGGCAAACAGATTCTAGAAATAAAAATAAATAAATAATAAACAAACAAACCAACAAACATCTGGCAAGTTCACCTCATCTCCTCTTCTGCAGGCAAACAGATTCTAGAAATAAAAATAAATAAACAAACAAACATCTGGCAAGTTCACCTCATCTCCTCTCGGTTTTTGTTGGACGTTATACATATTACCATTATTGTAATGATCTTATTGTGGCTTTGTCTACCTGATGGACAATGATGGGTCCTTACCTTATTCTTCTTTCTCTGCCCAGGACCTCACATCCTGAGCCCGGTGCCTACCTCTGTGCACTGCAGGTCCTGCATAAAGCTGTTAAATCAGGCAATGACCAGTGTCCCATCCTGGCGGTAGTTCTTTTCTGTCTGCTCCGTTCTCAGGGACGTCCTCCCTCCTTTGTCTGCTCACTGGCAAAGCTGCTGGAGCAGCAGAGCTGCCCTCATTGGTCTTGCTGGGAATCGGGGAGGCCAGAGACATGCACCCTTTGAACATCCTCTGAATCTTCCTGGATAGAATGCCGTATTGGAATCTGCACCCAAGGGCATTTTCCAAGGGGATAGGAGAAGCTTCGGATCATTTTTTAAACATCTAAGGTAATAAAACTAATAAATCTCATTTATGAAAATGGCAACCACCCTTTATGTAGAATCTTACATCCCAGAGATGATAGAGCTTTGTGAGTGAGAGCGTTCAATGGAAGAAAAGAAACTCACGTTTGAATCTACCAGAAATAACTGGTGGATAAGCAGTGGAAATGAAGTTATGGAGAATTTTAATAGCCTTGGGAGAAGAAGTTTCTGTTCAGTTCTAAATGTGTTTCGATTGCAGTTGGATCTTCAGGAACTTTGGAGGTGGGGATATTAGATATGAGGGAACAAAGGAATTTGTTGTTTGCTGCTGCATAAAATAATCATGCCAGCCAAGCCAGCATGGCTCAGTGGTTGAGCGTTGACCTATGAACCAGAAGGTCACAGTTCAATTCCAGGTCAGGGTACATGCACAGCTCGCTCCCCAGTAGGGGGCATGCCGGAGGCAGCCCATCAATGACTCTCTCTCATCAATGTTTTTCTCTCTCTCTCTCCCTCTTCCTTCCTCTCTCTGAAATCAAATAAAAACATTTTTTTAAATAATAATAATAATAAATCATGCCACAGCTCAGTGGCCTAACACAATGACTATTTATTATCACACAGTTTCTGTGGGTCAGACATTTGGAAGCAGCTCTGTTGGGGTTCAGGTTCAGGGTTTCTCTGGTAGGTGAAGTCAGGATGTGGGCCAGAGCTGTAGTCATGCAAAGGCTTGACTGGGGTTGAAAGGTCAAGATGACTCACTCCCATGGCCATTGGCCAGTTGTCACCATGGGGGCCTCCCTATAGGCTATTGCATATCTTCATGACATGGCAGCTAACTTCCCCTAGAGTGAGAGATCCAAGCGAGAATGAGCCAAGAGGAAGCTGTAGTGCCTTTTATAACGTAGTCTCTAAAGTCATCCCAATCTGGTCTTCTAGAGCTGCCATAACAAAGTACCACAAATTGGGTGCCTAAAACTATAGAAAAGTATTCTCTCATACTTTTGGAGGTGAGAAGGTCAAAGTCAAGGTGTCATCAGGGCCTGAAGACTCTAGGAGAGGACTCCTTCCTTGCCTCTTCCCAGCTTTTGGTAGCTGCCAGCAACCCTTGGCATGCCTTGGCTTACAGATGCACCACTCCAGGCTCTGCCTCCATCTGAACACAGCTATCTTCCCCGTTTTCTTAGAAGGACACCAGTCATTGCATTAGGACCCACCCTAATCCACAATGACCTTATCTTAACTAATTGCATCTGCAAAGTTCCCATTTCCAAATAAGGTCAGGTTCTGAGGTTCTTGGTGGACATGAATTTTCTCTTTGGAGGAAGATATATTCCACCCAGTACACCGATTATCACTTCTGTTTTGTTCTACTTGCTAGAAGCAAGTCCACCCACACTCAAGAAGAGATGAATTAGGCTTTGTCTTTTGAAGAGAGGAGCACTCAGAAATGTGTGGACATATTTTAGCACCACCACAAGGACCAAGTTGTGCTTGTCTACCATATGCTTTCTGCTGGGCACTTCCAGTCTCATATTCGATCATGTGGTCCAGTGAAAAGAGAACATTTACAGAAGTTCCGTCTTATTTAACATCAGAGATACCTGGTCATTTCTGTGAATTCTCTTAAAGTGGGGACCAAATTTCTTTTAAAATATTTTGTCTTAGATTTTATTATGAAAATAAGTGAGGTTTACTTAAATTTGAAAAATATAGGTTTTAAATATGACTGCACTAATTCTTAAATGAAGAATGAATTGTGTTTTGCGCCCCCTCCCACCCCCCACCCCCCGGTTTAATATTTCCAACAAAATCACATGATTTCAGAGTATACCTCACATTAAGTTTGACTTTTTCAGCATAATAATGAAGAGGGTTATTTTTGCCATATTTAAGGGTTTTTATCAATATTCCTTGAGACCTTTCTTTGGTATGCATGGCATCTCTTCTGTAATGCCCAAGCCGAAATCCATAAGGATTTCTTCTTCCTCAAATACTGCCTAGTTATGTTTCTGCCACATAATCATCTATACAGTAGGTCCTTGGGTTACATCAGAGATCCATTCCTACGGCGGGATGTAACGCGATTTTCGCCATAAGTTGGAACCCACCTACATAAGCACCTACATCATTCGAAACAGTAAAAAAAAAAATTTAAAAGAAAGATAACAATTCCTGACCTTTACTTGTGGTAAATAAATAATAAAAAACATAAAGCACATATGTACATATGTCGAAATGACAGAACTTCTTTTTTAAAAAAATAAATAAATGGGAGATGGCGATGTAACCATGAAACTACATATGTCAAGTCCGATGTAACCCAAGGACTGTAATAATCTATAATAATAAAAGGGTAATATGGTAATTAGACCGGACAGCCTAACGACCTTCTGGACATCTGGACATCCTTTATGACAAAGCCGAGGCCTGTGGGAAGCCAGCTGGGTCCCAGGTGCCTGCTGGCGGCCGGAGGAGGGAAGCCCGGGTCCCTGGTGCCAGAGGGAAGCCAGTGCTGGTAGCTGGGGTAAGGAAGGCCTACTCTAGCATGAATTTTCATGCATCAGGCCTCTAGTTTACCAATAATTCTGCATGTGATTCAGTAGTTTTTCAACAGCTCTTTTTTTAAAAACTTTGTAAAATCTTCCATTTTTTGGAAAATTTTAAAATTTATTTTATAATCAACTTACAAAGTATATTTATAAGACTGCATTTTACAAGAATCCACTAGAGATTTGCAATGATGTTGACAAAGATGCTAGCATTAAGTGGGGACTGATTTTGAATGGGGACTGATTTTTCTAAGTGGCCAATTCAGTAATGAGTATGTTGGTACAATTGGGAATTCGCTTCTCTCTAAAACCTGGCAACTCTGTGGAGACTCCAGTCATGGAAACCCAGATAATCAGGACTCTCTGACTTTTTCATTTTTCTGCAACCCTACCCCCATCCTGCTAAAGATACCATTGAGATCTTTTCATCTTTTTTAAAGCAACACTGTAAAAAGTTAAATAACATTGGTGGAATCACTTCAGTATATTGAGTAGGGAAAGGATGATGTACACAGCTGAAGAATGTTTCTAGGCCTGAGTTGCAACAGGAACTTTTTTTATTGAAGATGGACCCACATGTCTCAGATAACGGGGACAAAGGATGGTGCCTTGGCTCCTAAGAGACTTCATATGGGAAGAAAGTAAACCAGTGTTGCATGATTCTCATTTAACCTCCCCTGGAGCAGAAATCTGGAATTTGTCCTTTAAAAGTCCCTTCTGCAACTGGTTTTATACCTTCACTTTTCTCAGTATTCCCATCAGTCCCAGCTTCAGTGCAAAAACGATGGGTATTCAGCAGTGGATACAGTCATAGTACTTACTCTTTGTATGTAACTTAACAAAGCTGTGTATAAGCATTCCTCCGGCTTAATCTCTGGAGATAACCCATTGGCACCCCCTACTCTGCTCATTGTTCTGCAACAGAAATGCATTTTTGTTTGTCTCTCATAGGTTTGTGTGTAAAATCAGAAAGCCAGTCGAAGACAGGGTTTTGGGTTATAGGGTTTCATACACTGTTATTCTTCTCAGACTGAATGCTTAAATTTTAATTACTTATTGATTTATTGATGTAATTTTTACTAAAAGCAAAAATGGTTTCAGATGCATGAAAAATAAGTGATTAGCTCTCTTTGTAAGTGCATATGTGAGAGTTTCATGCCGATGGTGCCATATCCTTTACAGGGATGTGTTTCCAACAAGGAAATCTAGGAGCCGCTCGCCAACCCTTCAAAACCACACATAGCGCAGAACACAGTGACTGTCATCCCTGACACTGCACACACTCCGAGAGTAGCACAGAGTTATGTGACGTGGCAGGGCTCAGTCACGCCAGTCATGTCTAATGACTGCACGGAGATGCTTTGCTATTTCTGCAGCTGCTAGCCCATGGGCAGCCAGCTCTTGAAATCTCCAGATTTTCTTTATAACTGTGTCACTCCGGCCGTAACCAAAGTTCCTTGCCCAGAAACAGTCCTCTTTCTGAGCCTGGTCCTATTGTACAAGTAATAGCATGCTTTGTTCTCATTTTGGTTCTTTCTCTTTGAAAATAAAAAGTCTTATATGCAGGGAGTGGCGGCAGCAGGCTCTGTTGACTGCTCACGTAAAATCTGCCCTCTGCCTCTTCGATGATGCAGTACTGAATTTATTCACGTAGCCTCTCTCGGGAACAGGGGGGCGAGTCCCAAGGAGTGTAAGGCCACCATGGTCATCTCCCACCCCTTAAAGGTGACTGGCTTCGAGCCAGACACATGGCCCTATTCAGGCCAGTGAGATGAGAAATTATTAGGGCACTGAAGGGAAATGTTCCCTTGCTGCTAAAAAGGGGCAGTCCCTTCTCTTTCCCTAGTCACGGGCATGCCTGCCTGTGATGTCTGGAACCGCTGATGAAGCAAAACCCCACAAAGGAAGGTAGGGTGACAGTGAAGTGGGGTCAGAGCCCTGCTGTACCCTGCCTGGAGCCTTGCCTACCCATGGACAGCTTGCGCTGTGAGATAACAAATCTCCTTACATTTAAGCTGGTCGAGTCCAGGTTTTCTGCTACTTGCTGCCAAAGTGTTTTGACATAGTAGCCAAAATAATAAATCGACCCACGCTGTGTCCTTTGCTTGGAGGGAGCTTCTGCCCTTATTTACCTGGTGATTTTCAAGACTAGCCAAGGCGCCCACTCTTCACAGTGGAATGAACCACGGCCTCATCCAATTCCCCACGAAACCTTGTATACAGATCCTGCTCTTTAGCCTCTTTACGTGGGCTTCTTTGTGCATGTGTGTTCTCACACTCACATTAGAAGTTCCCCTCCAGAGGAGCCAGATCTGCACCAGAAGCAGTACCAGGGGCACCGTTCAGTAAAGTGTTTACCAGCAGAGAAGGTGCATTCTTGTGCACATTGGTGGCTTAGAAAATTGACAGCCAGACTTAGAGACAATAACAGTCACGTGGGTATGTGTGGAGGCCATGAAACCCGAAAGGGGGTCGTGAAATACAACTGTTGGTATATATATAGGGGTAGGCAAAGGCACGTTTCTTGGTTGTTTGTATGGAAAACGACCTGCAGGTGGGTCATTGGTTAAATTACCAGCCACCATTACCTAAAAGATACATCATAAGTAAGGGGATGAAAGAATAATAATAATAAAGATAAGAAGACAAAAAATACCAATAAATAATATGTGTGTGTGTGTATATATATATATATATAT
>NW_005371890.1:280427-282209 GCF_000412655.1 Myotis brandtii | reverse complement strand
GGGGTGCTGAGGGAGCGAGGGAAGGAGGAGGTGGGGAGGCGGGGAACCTGATGGGTCCTGCTTGCTGGCCAGGCCTAGGGACCCCATCCATGCACAAATTTTGTGCACCGGGCCTCTAGTCATTAATAACTAAATAATAATAGAAGAATAAACTCTGTGTTTCTCATACTCACAACTGTAAGCCTACTTTTGCCCACACGGATAAGTCACATGGAGGGCAAATATAAATGACACGTGACTGAAGACTTGGCGCTGGGGTGGGAGGGTGAAGCCTTGGCTTAGGCAGCTGCAGGAAAAGGAGAGGGGGAACCAAGAGCATGTCCTTCCTGAGGGCAGGCCAAGGGCTCTCTGTGTTACATAGAATCTGGTCCTCTCCAGGCGAGCAGGAGCCTGGCTGCTGAGAGTGAAGGCCATTACCATCTGTCTCTACTGCTCTCACTGAGGCCTTCAAATATGACTTCAGCTCTGCTTCCAAGCAGCCACATGGGTCTCGTGAAGTGGGCCCAGCCCTGTTTTGCGTTCTGTTTCTTGACATAAACTGTGAGTTCATTCTCCCCAAGGCCTGCCTCTGCTGCTGCTTTGGTTTCGGTGTTGATCTGTGTTGTTTAAGGAATCTGGAGTAATCGCCATACATTTTTGCACTGTGGTACTGATGTTTTGCCTCCTTGCTCAAAAACTCCTGCCTTGTCCCGACTGTAGTCTGTTCCTGTTGACGATGCCTTTGGGAGGTCTTTCCCATTGGTAGTTTCCTCTACTTGTATGATCTCCAGGAACTCCGACACAGCAGGTCCCAAACTAAAGTCATCCTCCTGTCTTCAGGTGTAGAATTACTCTCCAACGTCAAAAACATAGGAAAGAGCTCTAATTTACTCCTCCCTTTATCTGTCCTTTACTAGCTCATTATTCATTTTTATTATTATAGCCACAAGGAATTATTTTATTTATATTTATGTAAATACTAGATGCCTGTGGCACGAAGAGATCCCGGGGTGGTGAGGCCTCGCAGCTCCATTGATCCCGGGGCTGTGAGGCCTCGAGGCTCCGCTGATCTGGGGGTGTGAGGCCTCGCAGCTCCTCTGATCCCGGGGCGGTGAGGCCTCCCAGCTCTGCTGATCCCGGGCCGTGAGGCCTTGCTGCTCGGCCGGCTTCGGGTATGTTTGGCTTCACTCCACCGCTTGGAGCCTACATATGCAAATTAACTGCCATCTTTGTTGGTGGTTAATTTGCATATCACCCTGATTAGCCAATGGGAAGCATAGCAAAGGTACCGTCAATTACCCTTTTTGTCTTTTATTAGATAGGATATACATATAAATATAGAGATAGATAGATAGATGATAGATAGATGATAGATAGATAAATAGATAGATAGATAGATAGATAGATAGATAGATAGATAGATAGATAAGATTGGGTTCACAGTTCAAGTTGGGACAGAGATGCCCAAATAATGTGATCACAAGAGTTGTATCCTGCCTTTTGGCCCATATCAGCTACCCAGTTAATGTCAAATCACTCATTTTGCCCAGAAAGGCAGAGAGCGTGTAAGAGCATGATCTTTAGAATGAAGAGGACTGGCGGGAGGGGGCTGGGGGGGGGGGGAAGCCTGCCTTGGCCCTGGCTGTGTGGTCTTGAACTAAAGAAACAGTCAACCCTTCGTGGGTTCTATGCTGAACACTGTGCTGCTAATTAGTGCCTTCCCAGCCTCACCAGTGAGGTGGGTGCTGTCGTTCCCCCCGATTACGGGTGGAAACCCTGAGGCTTGCCACGATTTGTCCAAGG
>NW_005371890.1:271520-279721 GCF_000412655.1 Myotis brandtii | reverse complement strand
AGTAATGGACCCCAGATCCATCTCTGCCAGATGCCAAAGCTGCTGGTTATCTCCTCAGTCCCAAGTTGGTATCTGTACAAGGAGGCCAGTGCTTACTTTCTGGGGTCAGTGTGAGGAATAAGTTACCCAGTACAGGCCTGTCCCCTCCCACCCCATCTGACCAGAACACTTCATCTACATGTTAAGGACCCCACTGCTCATCCAGTGCTTGTGTTGCTAATTCCCAGAATTGATTTGCATGTGGATTCCTCTTCCAGAGTTGTATTTGTATACAATTTTGTTTGGAAGTTTTCTGAGTTTCAGTCTTCCTTTCCACTTAGGCCCTTGGTTTTCTTTAGTTACCTAATAACAGGCCAGCCTCTTCCTGCCAATCTGCTAAGTTCCTCCAGGACCCTGTTCTTCCTTTCATACCTAGTCATCAGCTAGTGCTTGGACCAGCCTGGGGACTGACCTAATATCTGAGGGGCCATCCAATGCTTTTCTTTCACATCACTGAAATGTCTACTTACCGCTTCTGTCAGGTAGAGCATTTTGACCACAGAGCTCTGTGCGTGGGAGGAAAGCACTGGGTATATGTAAAGCCTGTTGCTTGTTGCTTCTTTTAGTCAATAATGAGCCAGGCGCCTGCTCTCTGTGCACCGCCCCCCCCCCTAGAGGGTAACTGCCACCTGCGCTAGCTCCTTCCAGGCGGCCACTGGCTCCAGCCCCCACTGAGCATTGATTGGGTGGGACGCTTGGCTCCATTCTGAGTGGTGGAGAGTCCCAGAGTCACTGTGGGGGCAAAGGGGCCAGTGAGGCCATTCTCCCGCATTGTGGGCGGAGGAGGCAGAGTCCAGGCACCAGAGGAGCTTTTGGAGACTTGGAAGCGAGCATCCATCTGCACCTGAACTTGAGACCCAGTGGGCCAAGACAGTGCAGGGTGCTCCTCGCCCTGCTGGCATCGCTGCTCCTCTTTGGGGCCAAGGCGGCCAATGGAGAACGCGACATCCACGACTTTTGCCAAGTTCCAAAGGTGGTGGGGAGATGCCTGGCCTCCCTCCACAGGTGGTGGTACAATGCCACCTGCCGCTCCTGCCAGCAGTTTGTATATGGAGGCTGCGGTAGGAATAGCAATAACTACCTGACCAAGGAGAAGTGTCTGCAGAAGTGTGCTGATATCCCAGGGCACGCCATGGACGATGCAGCCACCAGCAGCAGCCCGGCAGATTCCTCTGGCCCGAGTCTCCCCAGAAGGCAGGGTTCTGATGGTCCCTCCAGCGATATTTTCAACTACGAAGAATACTGCACTGCCAAGGTGGCCACCGGGCCTTGCTCCGCATCCTTCCCATGCTGGTACTTCGATGCCAAGAACAACTCCTGTGATCGATTTATCTATGGGGGGTGCTGGGGCAATAAAAACAACTACCTCTCCGAGGAGGCTTGCCTGAGCCGCTGCCTTGGCCAGTGGTCCTATCTGGCCCGGCCCCACAGCATCGTCAAGGACCTGGCGGAGCTGATAGAGGTGATCCTCACCCTCTTGGTGGGTTACGGGCTGCTCTACCTGGTCATGATGGGGTGGACGCAGTTGGACCTTGCCTTCAGCTCCAGGGACGATGAGGACCCCCTCTTGATAAAGAGAACCTGGGGAGGGAGGGGACAGACAGCTGCAGAAAGCCCAAATGGTGTTTAAAATAGATTGATTTATGTTGTTGCGATCATTAGGGCTTTCGCTCTGTTTGTTATTCAGCAGTTAAGAAGGCTGCTTCCTGGGCCCCCCAGGCAGGTTCGCTTTGGAAACCCTCCCCAAGAAGGGCTCGGGTTCACGTTGGGATGGCCTGGCCCCAGACCAGAGTCAGTGCCCCTTTGATTTCTTTCCTCCAGGTACAGTTTCCTTTGTTTATGGTGAAACTTTTCCCCTTCTTTCCTATCACAAAAGTGATGCTTTAATCGTTTTCTTTGTTTTGTACATAAGCAGAAACAAAAGTTTGTGGGTTTTTTTAGTTAGAATTCTGAAAGGAAGTGAGTAAAGTGTAGACGTTTAATAAAAAGGGTGTCCCCTTTTAAAATTGAACAGAACAAAAACAATGAATGCATAATTAACCAAGGACTGTGAATCCCTGATTTCATACATTGTGTCTTCCTCCAACAAACGTTTTTTGAATGCCTGCTGTTGTGTCAGGCACTGTGTTGGGTATCAAGGTTCCAAATGTTAATACAAAAAGAGTTCTGCCTTTAGAAAGCACACAATTTAGTAGGGGCTAAAAAAAATCAAGACATGAAAACAAGATAACTTTATTATTCATCGAGGTCTATACAGGGCACAATGGTGATGGATTGGCAAGAGGGATCCCGTCTTTGATGGGGAAAGTGGAGAAGGGTCAGGCAGGAGCAGGGACACAGAAGGTGCCAGAGAGCTTGTCCATAGACTGGCTTGAGCAGAATTGTGTTTTCCAACCATCTTCTGTCTGAGAAGTACAGGGTGTGTCTGTAGAAATGTTCTCTGTCTAAAGATAGGGGGTGACTTGCTCTGTTACGGAATGCTTCATTGAATTTCTATGAAAGTTTTGATAATGCATCAAGTCATTCCAGAAAGTAATTGTCAGTCTTTTTTTTTTTAATTATGTTTTCATTGTGAGGTTTTTTTTGTGTTTTTTTTTAAATATATTTTATTGATTTTTTACAGAGAGGAAGGGAGAGAGATAGAGAGTTAGAAACATCGATGAGAGAGAAACATTGATCAGCTGCCTCCTGCACATCTCCTACTGGGGATGTGCCCGCAACCAAGGTACATGCCCTTGACCGGAATCAAACCTGGGACCTTTCAGTCCCCAGGCCAACGCTCTATCCACTGAGCCAAACCAGTTTCGGCAAATTGTCAGTCTTTAAAGAAAATAAGAAACAAGGCTCTTTCACTCTGAGCAATAAATGCATTCAGCTCCTCCTGGCAATTAAGCAGTCCCATCCCCTGTCACTGAGTTAGTGCACAAGCCACTTGGTGGCAGTTCTCAGGATTTCTGAAGCAACAGATTACTAACAGCCACATTTCCATGGGGGTTTGGAGGCAAGTGGGAGTTGATTTAAGAGGTACTGGTTCTACCAAGATCTTTCCTACAGTAGAATAAATCAGCCAGTACATCAACAATGTGTATCCAAAGGGCCTAGACTACAACTGAGATGCAGGCAAGACAATTTAGTGAGAAAATGCCCAAATTCAGATCCCAGAAGCCCAGATCCTAGCCTTTCATTGACTTAGAAGACTTGGAGGTTTATCAACTATCTCTCTGGAGCTTAGAGTTTTAAAATCTGTGAATAAATATTTATAAAATGAATGAATGGATGGATGGATGTAAGATGAAGATGGTAATACCTGCAGCACCTTCTTCATACATGTTTTAAGCACAGTGATTCATTATACTTCAATAAGATAAGATGCTTCAAGAAACTTGCATTTCAATTTTTAAGTCAGTGGTGGTAAATATCTCTTGAAGGGTTTCAGAGTCTGAGAATATACATATTCTTTAATCATCCAAATTAGTCCTTGACCAGGAGAGAAGAAATAATAACTTGAAGAGCAGGTGTTATATTGCATGTCTGTTAGATAATTAGCTGGCTAGGATCTCCAAAAATATAGCCTCCTATGGGCTACACTCAAAAAAAAAATTGGAAGTTGTAAACAATGGAAAGCCTTCAATAACAATGAAATAATGACAGTCTTAATCCTGTCTGTTAAAGTAATGGTGTTGGCTAATGCTTTCAGGGCAGCATTCTATAGTGGACAAAACTTACACATTGGAACAAAGAGGCCTGACTTATATCAGTTGCATGACCTTAGGCAAAATATTTTAAAAGTCCAAATCACTGTCCAGCCCTCGTGGCTCATTGGTTGAGCGTCAACCTATGAACCAGGACAGTGATGGCGAACCTTTTGAGCTCGGCGTGTCAGCATTTTGAAAAACCCTAACTTAACTCTGGTGCCGTGTCACATATAGAAATTTTTTGATATTTGCAACCATAGTAAAAGAAAGACTTATATTTTTGATATTTATTTTATATATTTAAATGCCATTTAACAAAGAAAAATCAACCAAAAAAATGAGTTCGCGTGTCACCTCTGACACGCGTGTCATAGGTTCGCCATCACTGAACCAGGAGGTCATGGTTCAATTCCAGTCAAGGGTACATGCACAGGTTGCAAGCTTGATCCCCAGTAGGAGGCATGCAGGAGGCAGCCAACCAATGATTCTCTCTCATCATTGATGTTTCTATCTCTCTCTCCTTTTTCCTTCCTCTCTAAAATCAATATATATTTCCAGTCAATGGTGAACTGGATCTAGCCTTTCATACTGAATGTTATAGGATGTCATAATAAATAAATGAAATTTTACATATACATAGCATCTGCCCAATGTTTGTGTTCCTGTCCTCACCCCAGTTGACTTTATAGAGAAAGGTCCTCTCCATGTCAGGTGCTATGATAATGCTAAAAGAGGACACATATTTTATAGAAACTCAACTTGCAAAGAAAAGTTTTACTAAGGTCTTCTCACCCTATTCTGCTTTCAATGATTCTTCCTTGAAGAATTTTCCTGAGGGCTTGGACCTCATACAGCTCTAACCTGAATCTGTTCACTGACTTTCTCCCTAAGTGTGTGTGTGTGTGTGTGTGTGTGTGTGTGTGTGTGTGTGTGTGAGAGAGAGAGAGTGAGAGAGAGAGAGAGGCATCTGACTTCAACCCAGAATATATGTTTCATTTCTTTTTTTTTTAAGAGAGAGAGAGGGAGAGGAAGAGAGAGAAACATCAATGTGAGAGGAACATTGATCAGCTGCCTCCTGCACGCCCCCTACAGGGGACCAGCTCATAAGCCAGGCATGTGCCCTGACTGGGTATTAAACCGGCAATCTCTTAGTGCATGGGACAATGCCCTGAGCCACACTGGCCAGGGCTATGTTCCATTTCTTATGACATTATAAATGTGTTCACACAATATTTCACTTCCCACCTCTTCTCCCAGCCTCACATCCCCCTTCCTTCCTTCATTACCCTGGGTATTTCACTCCCTGGGTAACACCCTCCAATGGAAGGAACTAAATATATACAATGAGAATGAAAACATAAAACGGCTCCTCCTTCTCTCTCATACTCAAGTATGTTCACCTTTGGGGAGGATTTCCTGCACCTGTAACTCCCCCTGTCAGTCCTCACCCCACAAGTTGTCTCACTGCTTTGTGTCCCCACACTTTCATACCATCCTGCACACATAATATACTATTATTTTTTGCATGTCCATGTTCCTGATACAGTGGCAGATCCTTGACCATGGTGTCCACAGGCACTGCACATGATGAATGAACTGGACCGATGAATTTTTCTCCATTCTGAGTGTTTCACTACCCAGTGGGAATGGGTACTCTGAGGAGCACCCTGCAGGCTAGTGTGGAAAAGACCTGAGTCACTCATGTGACATGTGCCCTGTCTTTGTGCTCCCTCATCTCTGCCCTTCAACCACCTGTCCATGTCGGTCTCCATCCGGTGAGCTCTGACTGCAAAGAAGGAACCCAAGGGACCCGACTTCTTTACAGCATCAGCTTTGCCCGTGTGCTAGATTCTGGTACCTTTTTCAAGGTGCTTATGCGTAGAACATCTCACTGGATTTACGAAGGGGTTGTAAGATCTTGGGCAGACAGACAGGCCTTTTACCTTTATGGTATGTTTACCTTGGCGAGCAGGAATGACAGGGGAGAGAAGGAAAGCCAACCTGTAGACTGGAGAAAGGATGTCTTGCTTTTTGGCAACGCCAACAAAGTCTGTCGTGTTCCTGTTTGCTTCTCGCGGTCCCTTTTAAGTCAATAACTGAAATATATGTGTTGAAAACCTGCATGAGAGTTGTGTTGATGGTGCCTGGGAATCTAAGTCTCTTACATCTTATTTCACTTTTTTCCTTTTTACGCCTCCTCCTCTTTTTCTTCCTCCTTGGGTTTGATCACCATCATTCTCAAAGCATCATGGCTTTGTATGTGCTCTTCCTTCCATCCCTCCTCTACCTGGCTAATCCTGACCCTTGTAGCTCCAATGTCCCCTCTTACCTTCCTCACAGCCCTTCTCTATGCTCCAGTAGCATTCTGTCTTTTACACCCTTATGGCACTTAATGCTAGCATTGCCCATTCAGTTGGCTAAGTGGCCGATTCCCCACCCAACTCCAAGGCAGATATTATATGTTTGATATATTTTTATATAAAATTCATAAAGTACTTAGAGTACTGCCTGCAGGCAGTAAAACTCAATAACTATTAGGAGTTATTGTTGTGGGTAACCCCCTCCCACTGTTACATTCCCTGGCGCCTAGGAGGTACAAAGTGAATGCTTATTTTATTGAATTGAAAGATAAGGACAACAAAAACACCTTCCTCAGGAACCTAATCACATCTTGCCTCGTGTTAGTTTGATTTCAGTGCTGGTCCTGGACTCCTGGTGTGGCAGAGGAGGGAGCCTGAGAGCAGGTTGGAAGGGGCAGGCCACAGTTCCACTTCTGAGGGGACCTGAGGTAAACCTTGACTCACAAAATAGATCATCAAAGGGAAGTGACCTCTCCTCTCAACCATGTAGTCCAAGGCGCAGCCTCAACCCAGGTTCAACCTCGCCACCTTCTCTTCCAAGAGCCTCTATGTCTCCAGCACATGTTACTCTGGGTGATTGACTGTTTTCTCTTCCCGGGGGAGGGGCTTAGACTCCACGCAAGTTGGAGCTGACATCATCCCAGGAATAAACACCCCCTCAGCACCTAATGTCCAGCTGCACGATGCTTATCTACAACTCTCTTGAGCCACTGCGGCCCAAGACCACATTGTTTTTGCCACTGTGTTGGGACCTCTCTCACACTTTGCCTATAAAAGGATAGGGTATCAGAGGGGTGGGACCCATTCCCAGAGCAGAACCTCACACTCTGTCCAGCCAACATGTCCCTGTGGCAGAGGAGAGAATGAGGGACTAGTCTTGCTAGTAAATTTCTGCTATTGAATTTCCCCAATTGAAGCTTTTGCAGGACAGTGAGATGCCTGCCATTACCTTCCGTCCCCAACAACGACAACATTTAATTTCCTGGAAAACCATATGAGATACGTTTCATCAGCCCCTTTTAGCAGTTGAGGAGTCTGGAGCTCAACTAATTTAAAGTAACTTGCTCAGGGACTCACAGTAAGCGGAGAAGCAAGGATTCCAGGCCCAGCTTGTCTGACACCAAAGCCTTCGGGCCTTGGCTACCTGCCTCGTGAGCAGCTACCCCTCCCCCCATGAGGATGGGAGATGAAGTATGGCTACAGGAAAGGATGCTGCTCACAGCTTCTGGCCAGCCCATGGACATAGATGCTGCTAGTCTCTCTGAACCTGCACTTGAAAAGGAGGTGACACATGCGTGGCCCAACTGTATAATGATCATCTGGGCAGCAAGCAGGATCCCTTTCTTCTGAATGATCGTTACTGCACCGATGGGGCTTTTCAGGAGCGTGAGCAGAGCATCCGAGGAAGGAGGCAGCTCCAAGAGGAGCATCTGTTCTCTTCCCCTTTTTCCATGAAAACCTGGAAAGTGCTACGTGCAATCTCACACTATGAAATCGAAGTCTGGGATAATCTCTAAGTCGTTCTCATGCATCCTATGATGTGTTTCAAAGGGAAGGAATGTGCATTGAAAAGATGTGTTCAGTCTGAAGCCTGCCTCTGAGCATCTGAGATCAATGTGGAGGCTGATTAAGCTGTGCTCTATAGATTTCTGCAGTCAAGTTCATCGAGGCACCCATTTCTCTTCCTCTAATGATGCCGAACCCCAAGCTCTCCTCTGAAGTACTTTAATTTTCACTTGGTCACTGCGAGAAGACAGTGACTTAATGAACTGCAAACAGAAGAAGAAAGTTACATAAATCATCTTTGCATCCTTTTCTGTGGTCTTACCATGGCTCTTCCTTCATCATTGTGGTGCCTCCAGTGGCTTCTCTGTGCTCGGCGGTGGAAATTGAATTAGAAACCACATTTTCAGCAATGTAGCACACCAATAAAAACATAAAATGATTAGGATAAATAACAAAGATAAATTACTGTTAACATGGCACAATATTATTTTATCTTGTATTACAATAATGTTCTCCCAGCTTATTCTTGTTAGATCTTTTATTTATTTTATCTTTTTAGAATATTTAGAAAATATATTTTTTCTAAACATTTGAGGACTAT
>NW_005371890.1:246730-271498 GCF_000412655.1 Myotis brandtii | reverse complement strand
GGCAGTGTTTATTAAAATAAATTTCATTTTCAAAATTGAGCTAAAGTGTATATACATTTTGGGGGGAATGTATATACCACTATTTATCAGGGCAGATTTTTACAAAGTCGACTTCCAGGAAGCAATGACTACCCAGCACTCTTATTTTATTCTCTGGCACAGTCCTGCCTTTGAAAATGATAAGATAATGAGTTTGAGGTTTCAACATAGCTCTCTGTGTCTTAAAAGTAGCATTGAAAATTAAAGTGACGTATTAATTAAAGATTAATCAAAAGTGCTAGACCTCTAGTGAATCCAGTGCTTTTTGCTTCATTCTGAATGGCCCGATTTGAAAGAGTATTTCAATTGAACTGGAATTTTAATCAGCTGGTTGAAAGTTGGGAGAACAAAAAAAGAGAGGAAGAACAAGAAATAATCCTGAGGGTAAAGGCTTAACAACACATCAAAGGCTGTTGAAAACTAAGCTCTTACTCTGTGTCATGTTGGAGGGGAAGAATGTTGATAGGAGGAGGACAGGGTGCCTTGGTTTCTCCTGACCTCCAGGGTGTTGGCATCACTGGGACCCACCAGTGAGAATGGGCAGCCTGCTAATGCCAAAGTGGAGAGCCGGAAACCCAAAACACTTCATGGCACCTTCTGGTAGAAACGCTAATGGAAGGGAAGAGGAATCAAACCTGTTTGACTGCAGATTGCCTGAGTTCAGCAGCTCTCCCTGTGGGAGGGTAGATTGTTACCACCCCAGAACCTCCCCAGAGGCTGGTTGCTCTGCCACTATCGCTCACAAAATCTTGGATCTCAGAACTGAAAAGGCCTTCGGAATCATCCAGCCCCTATCCAGAGCACGAGTCATGTCTAGAGAAGACCCGTACTGCTTGATTACCTCTAGCGGCAGGAAACTCACTTCTCACTGACGCCACTCATTCCACTGTTGCGTAGCTCACACTGCATCTTCTTCCTTCAGTTGTTCAAAACTTCTCTCCAGTGATAGTATCCTTGTTTTCCATCTCTGGAGCCTAAAAATGTAAGTGAGATGTAAGGTTGGTTGTCTCATGGTCATTGTCAGGAGGACTGTTTATCAGTGCAGATTTTACAAATGTCCTTGGAAATGGAACCAGAATCTGCCAGGAAACGCTGTCCCTTGTGAAGTTGGAGTGATAATGGCAATGACTTCACTGGGCCGCTGTGAGAATGGGAATGCCAACCTGCTAATGAAAGCATCTAGCACAGTGGTTCTCAACCGTCCTAATGCCGCGCCCCTTTAATACAGTTCCTCATGTTATGGTGACCCCCAACCATAACATTATTTTCGTTGCTACTTCATAACTGTAATTTTGCTACTGTTATGAATCGTAATGTAAATAGCTGATATGCAGGATGTATTTTCATTGTTACAAATGGAACATAATTAAAGCATAGTGATTAATCACAAAAACAATATGTAATTATATATGTGTTTTCCGATGGTCTTAGGCGACCCCTGTGAAAGGGTCGTTCGACCCCCAAAGGGGTCGCGACCCACAGGTTGAGAACCGCTGATCTAACACAAGGCCTTGTACCCAGTAGGCACCTGATCAGTTGCTAGTTCTCTTCTCCTTCCGTCCCGTGTGGTCCTTCTGGGGTTGCACTGGTTTGCAATTGCATGTGTCTCCCTCATGACTCCTTTTCCTAAGTGTTATTAGCATCAAACATTTAAACAGAGCTCCTGGCTACTGCCTTTATTTGCATGGAGCTGATTTTGCAAGATGTCTCAAGAAGAATCCTTCGACCGCCCCCCCCCCCCAAATATCAACCACCTCAGCACCTCACTGCTCTTCCCAGCCCAGCCCCTGACAGTCAGCCCCACACATACAGAGCTGGAGTTTCTTGGGAGCAGAAATTGAGGCTTCAGCAATCATGTATATAACGAATGTGTGCAGACACCGAAGCTATAAACTTGGTAAAGAATTCAAACGCTTTAAAAATTAAACAGCCAATTGCAGGGAGGCTGCAATGGGCTGTTCGGAGGATTCAGAACACATCCGTGGGGGGCAGCCTATGAATAACACGAATCTCTCCTGCCTACAGTCTTCATTGCTGAGAAATCACTTAGACCCTCCAGAGGGCTCCGTGTGTCAGGAGAATCTGGAAGAACCAAGAAGCACTGCAGAGCAGTTCTTGAAAGGGGGCTTGTCGGGCCACGTGATAGGATCCGGGAGCCCTCCTGGGTTCTGTGCCATCAAGGCTCTCTAACTAGGGGGCTGCTACAGCCTTTTCTATTGGGCCCCCGCCAGCTGATACTGGCACAGAGCTTGTACTGTGCTCTGAGTCTGCAATTTTGCTCATTAAAAGCAATCATTGGATTCCTGGCCCAGTAGAACAAAGCTGATAGGAGGAGGTGCAGGGGAAGCAGCAGCCACTGAACTCCTAGGCTGAGTGAGACACTGAACACCTAGACACACATTCTCCTGTGTTGTTCATGCACAAGGTAAGCCCTTAAGCAGGTGAATCCACACGGGTCCCAGTAGGAAATGACAGCACACATTAGGGTAACGTGGGGAGGGTCTAGTGGAGGGACTGTGTATGTAGGTGTGTGCAGGGTGGAGAGAAAGCACAGGGAGAGTGCAGTGCCCAGCACTGGCTGTCACTGTCCTTAGACCTATGGGGACAAGTGAAGGACAGTGCCAGGTACAGAGGACTGCCTTCAGGGGAGGAGTCACCTCAGTTGAGGGACACAGTGACTCTGGAAGTGAGAGTGGGAGATGATGGGATAAATTCCCTGGCCTCATGCCTCTTCCTTGCTCCAGTCTCCTGCCAGCGACCCCCACTGACTACACCCAACCAGAGGCCAGAGCAGGGAAGCTGACGATGAGCATGAGGGTCAGCCTCACAGAGCAGAGGCAGGTGGCAAAGGATGGAGGCAGGACCTAGGGGTAAAGCAGAGCGCCCAACACAGTGGGGCTTTGAAGGATGCGAGACACGGATTGGCATGAGGAAACCCACCCAAGGAAAATACGCTCACCTCCTCGCCCCTCATTGCCTTAGAGCTTATGAAGCCTTTTCATACCTCCTTTCATCCGCTGTCTCAACAACCCCATGAGCCATTTCCATATTTTACATACAGTTACATACAAAGCTGCCTTCCCCACCTCCAGGCTTCCTAGGTCTGGTTGAGACTTGAAGGTGGAATTTCCTGGAACTAACCTGGTGCTCATCCCACCCTGTGAATGACACGCCTTGTTGGTGTCCCCGACGGGTCATCTCTGCAACAGGACGCTCTGGTCAGTCACTTCCTGCTACGCTCTTCAGGAGGTAGTGCCTTCACTTCCTCCATGTGTATACAGCACTTTATGCTGCTTCCCATCCACTGTATGGGAAGGCCATGGGAAACCCGCAGCATCCTTAGGTCTCCCAGGAGCTGTGAGGCCACCTGTCCCGGGAAGGTCCCACTCCTCTGTCCCCCCTTCAGCCTGCACTCGCTACTGTCTGTTCTGCTCATGCAAAGAGGGAATCCACACAATCGATTAAGGGAGATCCCATGTGTTAGAGCGAAAGGACAGTCAAGTGCTTTCAGAGATGGAGAGAGAAATGCTGGGGGGCGTTCCGGGAAGGACAGAGTGCTGGTGGCATGTCTGTGAAGGCAACGTGGAAAGGTCGTTTTTCCTCTGGGCCGTGGCAAAGGCTAGGATTGGGGCCAACAAAGGTGCAAGGGGCTCCTGGGCAAGGCACTTCTTCTGGATGTAATGCTATGGAATTAAGAACAAAAATAAGTGAATATGTGCAAATGTAAAAATACATGAAGTGCAATAGACTGCATATCATATAAGAGGTTTGGTATACGAAAAGCTGGGATGCTGGAGTCAGACTCTCTGGGTTCACATTCTGTCTCTGACACTCGCTAGCTAATTTTGTGACCCTGGGCAAGTTTACTAGGCTTCTCTGTGCCTCAGTTTCCTCGCATGTAATAGACAAGACCGGTAATATAAGTGCTTACCTCCTAGAATTGTTATGAGGATTATACGAGTTCTAAATGTAAAGAGCCTGGCATTGAGTCGATTCTAGATTAATAATTATAACAACATTGCAAAGATGTTCTCAGAACCAAAAAAAAAAAAAATTAAGCATCAAAACCTGAGTAAACCGCCTTTTGACACACTCTTTGATAATATGTCTTTAGCATTTCTCACACATTCTCTAATCCTGTTCTTCCACATGTGGACATGCTGTGGGTAGACAGGGCAGCAAGCCTCTGGTGGAGGCTGAGGAAGCATGCTTTGGGCATGTCTAATGGTTTCCATTTCTGATTCAGTCCAATTAGATTGTAAGACTTACACTTCTACACTCAGCTCTTTCATTTTTCTGCTTCCCACTGACGCTCACAAAATAACAAGGGAAAGACAACGAAACGGTGCAATAATTGAAGAGCATGTCAATGTGGACAGTGGTTCTGACACTCTGCCCTGGTGGCTGGAGTGATGCCAACACCCGCTTCCCTGTGGCCATTGTTCAGCGAGATGGGGAAGTTGGAATCTGTGGAGTCAGAACGTGCATGAGAGATGCCACACGGTGGTACGTGACCCATCTACCGTGGCTTAACAGAGACCTGTCAAACACACAAAAGTGCAAATGGGTCCAGAGACAAATATCCTCAGGTCCGGGAGCAGGTGCACAAAGGCCCAGAGGAAAAACATGCCTGAAGAATAAGTGATTCAGCACAGAACTGTGACTAGAGCTCAGGCAGGGGTCGGGAGAACATCAACATTTTAAATTAAGATGGATCAGTCCTGGGCTGCACCACGTGGGAGCCTGAGGCAGAAGGAAAAAAAGCACTAATACTGCTCCTTTATGTTTAATTTTGAAGTTTTGTTCACCATGGCTTTTTGACGTTAAATTTTTTATTTTTTTAAATAGTGCATTAAAATATCATTTATTTTGATTACTGGATTTTTTGTGCCCCCCTTAAATTTTGCAGGGATAGGTACAGCACTTGCCTCACCCCAATCCCAGCACTTGCCTTGCCCCAACTTTCTCGCCCCAGCGCAGAAAGAATGCATTAAAAGACATGTCTTTGAAATCACCTGGCCTGGGATCAAATCCTGGCTCAGGTTGACCCTCTGTCTCATCCTGAATATGTTGCCTTAGGTAATTTACTTTCCCTTTAAATGCTTGATTCCTTCCTCAGTTAAAGGGTGGTCAACCCTAACTCATGGATTTGCTTGTTTATCCACCAACAAATATTTATTGAGCACCTATTATGTGCTTGAGGTGTAAGAGATAGAACGGTCATGAAAACAAAACAGGAGTTTCTGCTCTTCTGACATTTCATTTTACTTTGGGAGAGTAATGCCCAATAAAAATAAATACATAATAACCTCTAGCACAATGGTGGTAAGTACTTAAAAAAAAACATAAAGCAGGTGAAGGGTGACTTAGAGTGATGGCAGCAGAAGGGGAAGAAAGAGAAGGGACTAGCTTAGAAAGGGTTACTGAAGTGAATAAAGGAGATAATTGTCTCTAAAGTGTAGCACAGTGCCTAAGAATCTTAGTGCCTTAATAAGTGATTGTTTATCTCACTCAAATAGAAAAAGATAAGTTTGGAGAGGCAGGTTGAGCCCATGGTCATGGCTATACATCCACCTTTGAAGCTGAGACCCCAGGATGTTGAACAATTCTACCACTACGTGCATGGACATAGCATTAAGATGTTAACAGCATCTTTATCATCTGGTTCAGCTCTGGGAGCATGGAGGTCTCTGGCCCTGAGGCTCAGAAGATGCAATTATTGGAAAAAGTTTCACTTGCCCCTCCCTCCATAGGGAGCACACTTGGGCTTCACCCTGTTCCTTACAGAGAGAACAGAAGAGAAAGACCAGGTGTGCTGCCGAAGTAAAAAGGATGAGCAAACCAGAAAACAGCCCTTCAGTCCCTAGTACACCAAAGTGAACATGATTCCTTTTTGTACATCCGAACATGGGCAGAAACCATTGCCATTAGCTGGAGCTGGAGGGTCCACTCCAGGGTCTGGAACCCATTCACCCAACTTCTGGCAGGTCGGCTGATCCGGCCTGGCCCGCATGGCCCTTTGCCAACACTCTGGATGTGACCACCCTGGCATTTCACCAACTCATTTCATGGTGGTTGGGTTCCAGCAAAGCAGCATGTAACAAAAGAAATGAAAGTTTTCTTTTCTTCACCTGGACTTTTTATGCCTGTTTAAAAAAAGAGGAAAACAAAAGTAAAGAAAATATTGGAAAGAGCAGGGCTCAAGAAAAGGGTTTTTAAAAATCTCTCAGTTAAGAAAACCTAGTGAATTATTATGGAACAAAAGAAGATGGGGCAGCGGAGGGGGAGTGGAGCTGAATCTCTTCCTTATGCTACTGTAGGATTCTAGACTGCTTCCAATCTAGAACCACTTAAAGTGCCCCAAATGCATCATACTCTTTTCATTCCTTTGGGTCTTTGCATGTAATGTTTGGACTCTCCAGTGAATGCATTCTTTCCCCCAAACCCCTTTCTACGTAGCCAATACCTTCCAATTCTTCCCAACTCAGGGCAAGTGGCACCTTCTCCAAAAGGGACTTGTGAGCCCTCCTTCTGCTCTACCAAGTCCTGTGCGATATCCCTTCTCTGTGTTTCTGATGTGCCACCCTTTACACACTACCCATTTATATTTATTGAGTGCCTACTTTGTGCCAGGCATATATTTGCAAAACATCAGTGAACCAACAAACCATCATGGAGCTTCCCTTCTATGGGCGAAACACAATAAACACCTAAACAATTGAATATAGTATGAGCGGTAGCATTAAGTCCTTTGGAGACAAATTATGCAAGACAGTAATGATAATGGGAGAGTAAGGGTGTTATCTTGTATACCAGTAGAGTGATCAAGAATAGGGTTTTTAATATGAGCTATGGCCTGAGGCCCGAAAAAAGTGAAGGAGCAAGCCACGTGAATATCTTGCAAAAAGAATATTTTAGGCCAGGATTAGTGGCAACGTATCAGTTCTATTAGCTCGATAGCAGTTTCTTAATGAGGCTCATTAGCCCCAAGAAGCTCCCACCTCCACAGGGCTCTGCTGAGAGTGTGGCTGTGTGTAAACAAGCCAGCCTGTGACCTCGGTCAGTGGCTACAAGGTCTGGTTCCTGGGCATCAACCTTATCAAAGCTTCATTCTTAAAGACATTTCACAGTTGGTAAGGGTTTGCAGAGGCCCTGGATCCAAAGCCACCAAGGGCTGGAGACCAGCGCTGCGGTCAGAAGGAGGCTGCCACCATGGGGATCCCATGTGCAAATTAAATCAAAGACCCAGGGTGCACTTGGCTGGAAAGGAAATTCCCCCGGGAGATTGACCTTCGGAGGTTCAAGTTGTTTATGGGTGATTTCCTCGGGACTCACACTCACTGACACCCGAACGTGAAATAAATATGTACTTAAACTCCCATTTAGTGATATCGAGTGAGAGGCCTAAACTCACAGTGATTTTCTAGAATGCAATGATTCTCAGTCATAAAACTGGGCAGATAGCCATGGCCGCTAATGCCCTTTTTCTTTGCATCCTTTTCATAGGCCTCAGGATGACACATCACCGCCTCTTTCCTGCCCCATGAGAGATGGCACTAGGAGGTGCCTCATGGAGGGTCCTTACCCGGGGCTGCTAGAACAATGACTGAAATAGTTAGCATTGATCGCGTCTTACTGTACTCCAGGGACTTTATTATACATGCGTTGTCTACATCATCTTATTTACCCTCTCAATACCCCGTGAAATAGGTACTATTTTACCCCTGCTTTCCAGGCAGGAAGGGCAAGAAAGGAGCCCAAGTTTGTCAATGCCTGAGGCCCCATTCAAACCCACAGCTTCAAGCCCAAGCCGATGGGTTTAACATTGCGCATCTTCCCCCCAACGAAAGGAACACATGGACGGTGACTTCTGAGCTTAAATAACCATCATCAAGAAACTGGAGGCTCTGAGCAGGTTCCTGCTTCAAGAGTCAACAAAGTAATGTGGGGAACACAGGTCCCTAGGAATCAAACACCAGAGCTGCAACCTCAGCTCACACTTGCCGGGCAACTCAAAGCAAATCACTCTGCCTCCCGGGACCCCTGTTTCCTCAACAGCGAATGGGGGGTTGGTTTAGAAAGATCTCTTATATCATTCTACGATGTGCCAAAGAAATGCAATCAAATAAGACGTATTTTAAATAAAAGGAAGAGAGACAGATGCTAATTTTGGCAGCTGTCAGTCTTGTGAGTCTTTCCAAGAAGAACATTTTTTTTTCAGTGCTCACACTAAAAGGAGGAAAATCTACCACACTAATTTATTTGCTTCCTTCCTTAAATGAAAGCTAAACTCCCCAGTGAGGTAGGATAAAGATTGTCATTCTGTTTTGACAGTTGAATGGACTGAGGCTCAGAGAGGTTAAGTGACTTACTTGGGGTCACATAGAAACTCAATAGCAGATGACAAACAAGAGTTGACCTGGTGTCAGGTGAAAGGCCACTCTGGGCTGGATTATGGCAGAGGCCTCGTACTCAGTAACCACATACACTGCACGAAAGTTCATTGATGACAGCGTTAGCGAAACGATGAAATGATGGCAGTGAAAATGGTGGTAGAATGTAGTGTTGGGCAGTGTACACTGTGCTGGGCATGGAACCAATCTGGATTAGAATCTCAGCCCAGGTGGTAAACACACAATGCAATAAATATACAGGTGACGTAGTCTAGAACTGTGTACTTGGAACTGCTATAATTTTATTAACCAATGTCACCCCAATAAATTCAATAACACATTTTTTAATCCCAGCTCTGCCACTTAGTAATTGCATCATCTTGGGCAAACCCTGGGACTCTCCTGCCCCCCCAATGCCTGCTTCTTTTAGGGTTTTAAGGAACAGTTCATGATGATGGAGGGCAGTTATGTGGTAGTTAGAACAATGGCTGTGGTCAAGTTAGCATTGACTGCATCTCACTGTAGGCCAGGGACTTTATTGTACATGAATAAATGGTAGTTCCCTTCTCATGATCCCTTCCCCACTTGTGACTCAGTTTCTTCATCTGTAAACTGGTTGGGATCATATCTTCACTGCTCCATACAGATCAGGTAGAAAGTTATACCACTGAAAGGACATGGAACTGCCCCCACCCCCTCTCTGCCCCATGCCTGTCTTCCAGCTAAGAGGACGCCAAAGGACACAGTAGAAAGTTATACCACTGAAAGGACATGGAACTGCCCCCGCTCTCTGCCCCATGCCTGTCTTCCAGCTAAGAGGACATCAAAGGACACAGCTACATGTATGCTTCAATATATTGAACCAGTTCAAATCAAATCCAGAGGAGCCACCAGTTCTGGCTTGGAATCCATTCAGTGCCCTTAGAGAGTGGGCATGCTGTATGAGTCCTGGTGCCCCAACCCAACCTCCCAATTGGATCTAAAGAGGATAGCATCTTCTCAGGCTCTTTATCCTAACAAGGAGCCTGAAACTCTTCTCTCCCGCCACCACCTAAATGGGAAAAATGGGCCCAGGGCAGAGGTTGGCACACTTTTCCTTACAGAGCTTATGTTAGTCTTGCAAGTCAGAGGTTCACATATGCACATCCCCCATGATAGCAGCCACAGGTAATACAGAAACTAACAGGTGGCCTGTGTTCCAGTAAGACAGTACTTACAAACACGGGTGGGTCGTCATTTGCTGACCCCTGGCTTAGGGAAAAACCGTCTTACTTGGTGATTCATATAAGCCCTCCATCTGTGGCACATTCCACGCACTTTCTCCCCTTCATTCCTCCCAGTCATCCTGGGAGCAGATGTGATTCTTTCTGAGAAGTTTGGAAGCCAGATTTAGAGCAGTTGGAAGGGTTACTTAGAGCAGTTGGAAGTGGGTCAGTCAAAACAGCTGTAACAAACATCCCCCAATCTCAGAGGTTCCACACAAGAAAAGTTTATTCCTTGCTGATACTGTGGCCTAGTGTGTGTTGGCAGGGCCCCGCAGTGGGAGGGAAGATTCCGATCCATTCAGAGCGAGCACAGTGGGTCCGAACCTTTTGTGCCATGAACCCCTTTGGCAGCCTGGTGCAGCCTATGGACCCGTCTCTGAAGAATGTTTGTAACTGAATAAAATACAATGCATAGGATTTAAAAGGAAGCCAATTTGAAATAGTTATCAAACTATTAAAATAAAAACCCAACTATCATATAGTAAGGTGTGTGCTATTTTATTAGTGTATTATTAAATTAAGACCTAGGCGTCACTTTGATAACTACTATAATTACAAAGTAGTGATGAGCCAAATGATATTTTGAGATATTGACATAACAATTGCAATGTGATGTGAAAATACCTCTGATTTCTATTGGAAAAGCAGTCACAGGTAGCATTAATGCTGCAGTGGTTTGGTGCTTGCCTTCATAATGGTTACGTGAGTTCCAGCACATATAGTTTAAACAAAATTAAGCAGATTGACTTACTGCAGCACTTATCAGCGCCTTTAATGTGCCATGCAATTTTCACTTCAAATTGGGGAATGTGGCCTGCTGAATTTCCCACTCAATTTTTTTTTTCACAGAGCACTGACGGGGACTAATACGCTCCCAGGATGCATTTTATAAAATGCTGCTGGAGTCTCTTCAGGTCTCAGTGTCTTCACTCTCAAATCAGGGCCATGCTGTCGGCCTCACCGACCTTGCAGACCATTGGGAGAGAATGCTTGAGAAAGTGCTTTGTAAACTCTGAAGAGTTATAAAAGTTTAAGAGACCATTATTAATGCATATTTATTAATAATTTACTAGGGATAAAATCTTGCCTCATTTAGATGTTGAGATGATGAATGTGATCATTGAAGTAACGGAGGCCCCGAGAGGTTAAGGTCTTGCCCAAGGTTGCGTGGCTAGCAATGGAACCTCAGCACGGATTCATTAAGCTGCCCAATACAGAAGCACTCTGAGCTCAGGAAAGCCCTGTCTGCAGTGTCAGTGGCTTTTGTGTTGGCTGGTTATTATTTTGACTGTCGTAGGCAGTCTGTCATGAGCCAACCAACATTTGGAAGTAATGGGGAAAGCGTGCTAGGCTGAGTTGGAAGTAGGCTTGTCCTCTTCTGCCATCTACCTGGCCTTTTTGAACTTTTGTTCTCCCCAGTCTACAAAGTGAGGGTTTTATGTAACACCTGCCTTCCAGAGCAGATGGAAGAATTGGAATATTCCATGGGGTATCGGGATCGGTGTAGCAGGACTATAGTGTGGGGGAGGAGGCCAGTGAGAGGAGAAAGCTTTCCCTCGGACCATGCAATCACACACAGCTTTATGGAGAATTCTCTACGTACAATTCTGTGATGGGCAGGCATACGCAGGGGCAACAGGAACAAGAGGCATGACCCAGGTGAAACATGCCAATGACCATGCAGTACAACAGTGACCTGAGGGTGACCCGTGGGGTAGAGTTACTGTGGTTCTGAGAAGGGCCTGGTGATCTATAAGGGCTCCATGCCAGAGGTGGGACTTGGACTTGGGTGACGGCCTCCCACTTCACATGTAAGCGTAGGCCTACCATCTCATACATCTCCAGCCCTCCCCTGGGCTATCTGGGTGAGCGGTCTGGGTATAGGGCAGGTCAGTACCTGATAGAAGCCAATGGATTTACGTCAAGACTGTGGTGCTAACATCTCTCATTTAAGCATCCCATTGTGAGCGCACATAATGAAGCTCCATGTCCTGGTATAATGGCACAATTATGTCTCAACATTGATGCAGTGCTTTATGCTTTTGAAGTGTTTTACAGCCATTAATTACCTGGACTATTTCGATGCCAGATAGTATCATTGGAGGAAGCCTCTTCCTTCGGAGCATCGTGCTCTTGTTCCTCTCCCAGAGGTGTAATTTTTAATCTGTTATGTATGACTCTCTTTTTCATCTTTTCTACACACCCTGTCCTTTTCTATGATCTGATTTAGTATAAGTGAATCCATGCTGATTGAAAAGTTTTTAAAGTAAATAAATGTTTTGTATCTTTATTTCTAAGTCACCCCTGAAATAAATTTAAGGCACACGTCGTGTTATTCTTAGTTGAGAATGATGAGTTACTTGGGAGATGGCTCAGCAAAGTCCTCTTATCCCAATGGCTCTTACCAGTGCTCTGAGGCCAGCAAGACTTCCCGGAGCTATTTCCTGCCTTTCCTGATAGTCAAGCCAAAGGCCAGAAATCAGCACGCGGGACCCAGGATGGTGTAAAGAGAATCAGGAAGGGATATCTTGTGCCTAAAGGTAGGCCTCCTTAGGCAAAGGAAACCCAAAGCTTTATATTTTTCATATTAGAAGGTAGAGGAAAAATTCAGATAATCAATTTCTTTCTCTGTCAGCTTTCTTGTCACCTAAATAGTTCTTGAATTCCATGATCTTACAGCCTTATAAGGGAAATGGATTCCTAACTAGATAATGAAGCTAAAATCTGAGACAGGTTATCTGTTCATTCAGATATCAGCCTCAGATTGTCACCTCAGCACAAAGGCCCAATCTGAAGTAGCCATTCAGTCATTTCCCACTGATCTCCTGTCTGCTGTTATGTAGTGCATGGCTGCAAGATTTGTTAATTAGGGTAAGAGTGGTATGCTGGTTTACCAGCCAGCTGGAAGAAGGAGAGAAGCCTTGATTTGTAGTTTGCCAATTTCTATGGTGTAAATACTTCCATGCTGGAAAATTCGAGCTAACAACAGGACATCACTAACCGTGGAGATGGGAAGAGCTGCACAGCAACACATCATATTTTACTATTTCCGCCATACAGATAAATGCTAATCATCCACAGAGCAGAGATAATAGTAAAATGCAATAAAAGAATTAGGAAGGTAATGCGTTTTCAGGATGCATTACTATTGTTTCAATATAACCAAATGTATTTAATTGAAAATTTATATAATGTAATTATTAATAGTGATATGTTTAACAACCGGCTTGCAAAATTCACCAGTGGACATTTTTGTTATTTCCTTTTGGCTATCATGATGAAAGGTGCTATGGACATTTTTATATGTCTTCCTCTGCAAACAACAGATATAAGCTTTCAGGTGTTTCACAAATTAGTAGCAAGAACAGTAAAGCAAGAGCTACAGGACCTGAGTCCTTCTTGGAACTCTGCCATTTCCTAGTTGTATCACTTCATGCAAATCATTTCACGTCTCTGGTTCTAAGTTCTCTCAACAAGAAAATGAACGAAGACTTTTCACGCTGAAAGTTCATGGCTTTCTGACTAAATACCTGTGTAACCCGAGGGAAAGTCATCTCATTGTTCTGGGCCTCCCTTTCCTTGCCTGTAAAATAGATCAGTCGAACCAAATGCTCCCTAAGGTCCATTCTGTCAATTCCATGTTTCAGAAGAGTCCAACCTGGTCTGCATCTCAGAGACAATCATTGCTTTCCATTGGGAAATGCCCAAGTGTCCTGGATGTGGCCGTTCAACAAAGGGACTTAGAGGCAGATGGCACAGGCTTGAATCTCAGCTGCTATCTTAGTTGTGTACTTCAATCTGCCTTGGTTTCCTCATCTGTAAAATGGGGATAATGAGGTTTGTCTGCCTCCCAGCATTACCTATTGTATGATACCATGGTCTTCAGTTTCCTCCAATAAGACCACACAGCTCCATGCAAGGAGACCCTTGCTGTCTTCTTCAAACCTATATCACCCACCAACACCCAACACAGTGCCTGGTACACAGGACGTGCTCAGCAACTATTTTCTATATGAATGAAATTACTTTGAAAACTACACATTATTATACAAACGTTAGCTTTCATTATTATCACACATTGTATTCCATGTGCTGATGGAACCAGACCTCAAGGTAGATTTATTTATGCCATGTGAAATTATGCATTGCCTATCTTGTGCACTAAATCATGCTGCTTGCTGAGCGGATTCAAAACGCGAGGCATGGTTTTGGCCCTTGAAGAATGTATCGTTCACTTCAACAAACATTTATTTCCCGAACACCTGTTACTGCACCAGGCAAAGCGCCAGGCGCTAGGAATGGAAGGATAAATAACACATGATTCTCTTTTTTTCTCGTTTTTATTTGTTTGTTATATTTTATTAATTTATTTGGTGAGATTTTCTTCCCCCATGAGATCCACCAAAGGCGTTCAGAGCCTACAGGGAAGACCGACAAGTAAACAGATATTAACAATCCCTTGTAATTGGTTTTTAATGGAAGCGTGAAACACTCATTTACTGTCTTAGTGTTTCTCCACCCAAAGCGAGAGCCTCCCAGAGGGGGTCACGTTCAGGCTGTAAAAGATGAGAAGTCCGCCGCGCAGAAGTAGCCTCCCAACCAACTCCCTGCTTCCATCTTGTGCGCCTCTCAGATCTCGTCTCTGCAAAGCTACTAGGAATCTTTCAAAGGAGAATCACAGCATGCCACACTCCTACCTAAAACCCTCAGTGACCTCCCGTTGCTCTCAGAGGAAAACCCAAGCTCCCCACCAGGCCATAAAGCCTGGAATGTTCTGGATCCTGGCTCCCCATTATGCGTATGCATAGTGGCCTCCTTTCGGCTCCTGGGCCAAGCCAAGCTCTTCTCCTCTGAGCCTTTTCCTTTGCTGTTCCCTCTGCAAAGCATGCTCCTCCTCACACTCCTTGCATGGTTGGTTGATTCTCATCCTTTGGGTCTAGCTTAGCCACTCACTCCCCTCATTGACTCCGTCTTCGAGTTTCTCCATTCAGGCTGCATATTAAAACCACCTGGTGAATGAAACATCTAGGAAAGGCAAGTCTATGGGAAATAGGTCAGGGGCTGCCTAGGGCTGGAGCGGGAATGGCGAGTTACTCCAAATGGGCAGGAGGGACCTCTCAGGTGATGGGAATGCTCTAAAACGGAACTGTGAGGTTGGATGCGCAACTCCATAGTTTACTGAAAATCATTGAAGCGTACACTTGCAAAGGTGAATTTATGGGATGCAAATTATAGTTCAATAAAACTATTTTTAAACATTACCTGGGAAGCTTTTTTAAAATACTGGTATGTGGACCCCACTCCCAGAAATGGTGATTTAATTGATCTGGGGATAGAGTCTAAGCTCCTGCAGATATTTAAAGCTCTCCTGGCGATTCTGACGTACAGCCACGACTCAGAGGCACTGCTCTATGTCACCACCCAGCTTATTGCCTCCATAGCACTGTGCTTATCTTATTTACTCAGTGTTTATTTGGGCTTTGTCCTAGTCACATGTAATAAAAGCTCCCTTAAGGGAGAGACTTGTGCTGGATCACCTTTGAATCTCCAGCATCTAGCACATAATAGCTGCTTAGTGTATATTTATTAAGTAGGTTAATAGAAAAGTAGAGGATAGAGGGAACACCCTTGCTAAGGTACAGAAACACGAAAGAGCACAGTTTGTTAGCATGGCATGTTTACCAAAGAGCTGCCCAGAATGGCAGATGTATAGCTGGAACCAAGACGTGCTGTGAGACTCATTCAGCCAGCCAGTGCTCAGAGGGACCCCTGAGACCAAGGGTCCAATGAGATGGGCACTTAACCCTGCAGAGTAATGAGGAAAGACCCCAGACACAGGGAATAGAGGCATTCTGTTAAGAAGCCCAGAAATACAGAATGGGGAGTTCAGGGAAAGTACCATCTCTCTCCTTCCTAAGTCTACACCCTCAGAGTAAGAAATTTTGTAATTGAGGATTTTAAGACCTATGTCACTATCTCAAAGAGATATCTGCACTCCCATGTTCATTGCAGCATTATTCGCAATAGCCAAGACATGGAAACAAATTCAGTCTCCTTTGGCAGATGCATGGATAAAGAAAATGTGAAAGATAGACACCATGGAATATTGTTGGGCCATTAATAATAGAACGATGGAAATCCTGCCATTTAGGACAGAATATATGGACCTTGAGGGTGTTGTACTAAGTAAAAATGAGTCAGACCGAGAAAGACAGATACTATATGACCTCACTCATATGTGGAATCTAAAAAAACAAACGCATAGGAATGAAGAACAGACTGGTGGTTAGAGGGGCTGCAGGTGAGGGGTGGGGGAAACGGGTGAAGTGGTCAAAGGGTATAAACTTCCAGTTATAAGATTAAAAAGTGCTTGTGATATAAAGCATAATATGGTGACTATATAATACAGTTAACAATACTGTATTGTATATTTAAAGTTGTTAAAAGAGTAGATTTATAAAGTTCCCACCACACACAAGAAAATTGTAACTAAGTGAGGTGATGGATGTGTTAGCTAACCTATGGTTATCATTTTGCAGTTTATGCATATATAAAACCACTATATTATACACTTTGATGTTATACGTTGTAATATGTCAATTATCTATAATAATAAAAGTGTAATATGCTAATTAGACCGGACATCCTTCCGGACGACCTTCCAGACAAAGCCGGGGCTGTGAGGGAAGCCCAGGTCCCAGGTGCCAGAGGGAAGCCGGTGCTGGCAGCCGGGGGAAGGAAGGCCTACCCTTGCATGAATTTCGTGCATCAGGCCTCTGGTATCTCAATAAAGCTGGAGGCGGGAAAAAGAGACCTATGGCAAAAAATAAATAAAAAATTAAATAAAGTGCTCTCACCTATAAACCTTATGGAGTTTTTTGCATTCACTAAGATTAAACAACAGGCAGGTTACTAAGCAGTAAAATATAAATGGCGTTGTGTTCATATTTAATTCATAAAACTGGACTAGAAGGTTTTAAGGCTCTCTTTCCTCCGTATCCAGGTAGATGTGTGTAACTTTATTTTGCATTGTTGCACACATTCTCCTAGGAGGGCAAATTTATTTTTTCTCCTTGGTGTTCCATCCAAGTTGGAACTAAGTGAACTAAGTGAACTAAGGCTAAATCTTGGGGAAGACGGAGAGGGCAGGTAGAAGCAGGTTTATTTCCATAAGGAGAAACCACAATGTCCAACCTGAGGTCAGAAGTTAACCATGAACAGGCTGCAGGGGCAGACTTAAAGGAGAGGGCTGAGTAGACAGAATTGAGAATCTAAGGCTGGAGGGATCCCAGGGAAATAGCATGAGGTAAGCAAAATGGGAGAGAACTTGCCAGAGCTCAGCAAGAGAGTAGCTGCCTTTCTTTCCTGCATGTGCGATTGCCTTGTGGTACCCAATTTCCTGCCTTAAAAACATGCTTTGTGCGAGTTCTTGTTATTACAGATCACTTGGGCTGAAAATTCAGAAGGAGAGCAAAAAAGGTTGCTAATGACAAAGTGATCTGTTGAGCAGAATTGATGAAAGCAATCCAGTTCTATTTTGGAGGATGTCTGTGACCAATAGGGAATTTAACTTTTAAGATAGTTGATAGTCAAGCAATCATCCGTGCAAAGATTTATGTAGCAAAACCGTTGATTAGTTTCAGCAACTCCTGGTTTGTAACATCATAGAAGATGATGCTTCTAATTTCTGTGCCTGAGGAGTTCGCATGCAGATGACCGCAAAGCTATTTACCATCATAAATATGTAAGTCAAGAAGAGGTTCCCCACTATAGCCCTTTGTTACTAAATATAATGATCTGATTTCTCAAAGGAGGACACGCAATGACCTCCTTTGAAATTGCGATGAAATGGAAATGAAATTGCGATGCAGATTTGTCTGTGTCATTAACTAGGAAACTATAGCTAAACTACACCTACACCAGACCAAGCTGGAGGCCAACAAAAGGTGAGTGAAAGGTACAGAGGTTTTGTGTTATTTTTAAAAGTTTTTCACCAATAATAACAAGTGTAACAACTATCAACAGATTAACTTTGCCCAGATAAAGCTTACTTGCTCCTCAAGAAAAATAATAGCCTGAGAAACCCTGGCCTGTAGTTTGTTAAGAACGAAACGAATCAAGTGTTGATGTTGTATACATACAAGTTTGATGGGTTTGTGATATTCATCCAATTTCTTGAAGGGAGCAAAAAGATACCTTTCTTGAAGATGAGTAAATTATAGGCTAAATCCATTCAGAGGGCAAATAGGTTGGCAAAGGTCAAGTCTGCCAGTCAGAAATGACTTGAACTCTTCTGGAGGCCAAGGAGTCTTTACCTGTTAATTAGGTTGTGGTAAGTGGATTACCAAGCAAGCAGCACATTTACATCTAATGCTGGAAGGATGCCTCTTATTGGAAGACTGAGAAGGCAGCCAGGATTGCTGTCTGTGACTCTTCCCTCTACAAGGCCAGCGGTTGCTGGTGCTAGGCACTTTTAGGACCACACGAGTTCCAATGTGCAAAGCCCTTTCAAACAGCGCTCTGCACCAAGCGAACAAGATACAAGAGACCACAATTGTTCTTGTCACTCCCATTTGCAAATGAGAAGATGGAGCTTCGAGGAGATTAAATAAGCTGTCCCACTGCGTTGTGACAAAAGGCAAAACCAGGGCTGGAAGCAGGTGTGCTGTCTCCCAGAGGGAAACTGATGAGGTGCATTGTGAGAGACAGACCCAGCCCTACCTCCTGCCCCTGCCAAGAGCACAGACAGGCGTGATCAATAATAGTACACTTTTTCCTATCGAAATTCTGAAGCAGCCTCTGAATCTCCCTCAGCATGCCATGCCAAGCAGCCACTTCCCATTACTTGAAATCCTGATGAAAAATGAAGCTATTTGCCATCCCTGAGTTGTGATACCCAATGGTTAGGCATCCAGACCCCGTGGACCACACCTTTCAATCCATCCCCCCATGAAGCTTCAGTGATTGTGGTCTACGTGGGTTGTTCCCTGAGCAGTAGGGCTGAAATTAAGACTTTAGAACAACAGACTCACATACTTCAAGTACAAGCCCTGCTCTGAGAATGACATACCTCAGACACCATGATCAAAGGTTTCGTGGTGTCACCGGGTTAGATACCTGTCATAAAGCATGGGTCATCATGCACTAGACTACCTTCTTCTTATCTCACTGTAATTTTTCTGACGTTACACTCTAAACCTGGAGTCATTCAGAACAAAATGACAGCCTGGGAGAACTGTCACAGAGGAAACTAGGCATCCACAGTGCTTCTCGCCACTCTCTTTCTAGATTTCATTTCTGAGAAAGGTTACTTCTGCTCACGGTTTTTACCTAGTTGCCTTTCCCTAGAAGAACATTCAGAGCTCATGCAAGGTTCATGCATACGGAAGATAGGACTAAAGAGTTTGTTTCTTTCCCCCTCCGGTGTGACCATTAGAAAGTATATTCATGCTGTTAAGAAAGTGCATGAGACCCAGCCTGCCAATGATGGAGTTATTCTCCTCTCCATCCTAGATGAGACTCATAAATTGCAAGAAGGAGAAAGAACTCTCCCCAGTCCCCAAGGGGGACTACAGATTGACTGACAACCAAAAGATAGATGGGTGGTGCTTTTATTCATTCCATTGGCCGTCAGTCAACAGCTCTGACTGCTCATCACCCAAACAAAAGTGAACGTGTGTGTGGTTTTCACTCCCTCCTCAGTGGAAGCTGCCACAGGAGGCCAGATGTCTCTCACCACAACAAAACACTTTCCTTGTTTATCCCAGTCACATCCCATCATGGGGAAGAGAAAAGATGCCTGAAGAGCTTCGGAGGAAGAAACGGCCTGCAGTCCCTGAGGGAAAGACAGACTCATTCTATGCCCAGGCCTCCCTCCCTGCAGAGGGTCAAGAGATACTCAGGCAGACCAAGGGCTTCTAGGGCAGTGGCAATGACAGGGCTAGTTAGACCAAGAAGAGAGGGTGGGCACTTCACGTGGACACACCTGCTAAATTTGATGGAGACCAGGAGTCAAGAATGGATACTCAAAAAAATTAATCTAGCAAAGACATGTAAGCCTAAACTTTGAATCTGAAGACAGAATGATCTTTCTGTCAAATAGATTTCAGATGCTACTAACATTTCTTCAACATACGCCATATTTCATTGGTTCTAAGACACACATTTTCCCACATTTTAACTTCTCTGAAATTAGAATATATCTTATCATTGATCTATCATAGTTTACTTGGCAGGGTTTTTTTCTTTCTTGATGGTACATAAAATAAAGGTGCATCTTACAATCTACAGCATCATTGATTGCATAGAGTATGATTGACATGGCCAAGTACAATGCTGGGTACCTTTATAGGCGTTATCTCATTTAATTTACTTTTTGTAGAAGCTTTTTTGAGATGCCATACAATGTAAAGTGTAAAATTCAGTGTTTTTGTATATTCACAGAGTAGCGCAATCATCACCATAATCAATTTTAGAACATTTTTATCATTCAATTCCATTTCATCCCAATCCATCAACCTTAGGTAACTTCTAACCTACTTTCTAGCCCTATAGATTTGCCTGTTCTCATTTCTGAGAAAGGTTACTTCTGCTCACGGTTTTTACCTAGTTGCCTTTCCCTAGAAGAACATTCAGAGCTCATGCAAGGTTCATGTATACGGAAGATAGGACTGAAGAGTTTGTTTCTTTCCCCCTCCGGTGTGACCATTAGAAAGTATATTCATGCTGTTAAGAAAGTGCATGAGACCCAGCCTGCCAATGATGGAGTTATTCTCCCCCCCATCCTAGATGAAACTCGTAAATTGCAAGAAGGAGAAAGAACTCTCCCCAGTCCCCAAGGGGGACTACAGATTGACTGACAACCAAAAGATAGATGGGTGGTGCTTTTATTCATTCCATTGGCCGTCAGTCAACAGCTCTGACTGCTCATCACCCAAACAAAAGTGAACGTGTGTGTGGTTTTCACTCCCTCCTCAGTGGAAGCTGCCACAGGAGGCCAGATGTCTCTCACCACAACAAAACACTTTCCTTGTTTATCCCAGTCACATCCCATCATGGGGAAGAGAAAAGATGCCTGAAGAGCTTCGGAGGAAGAAACGGCCTGCAGTCCCTGAGGGAAAGACAGACTCATTCTATGCCCAGGCCTCCCTCCCTGCAGAGGGTCAAGAGATACTCAGGCAGACCAAGGGCTTCTAGGGCAGTGGCAATGACAGGGCTAGTTAGACCAAGAAGAGAGGGTGGGCACTTCACGTGGACACACCTGCTAAATTTGATGGAGACCAGGAGTCAAGAATGGATACTCAAAAAAAATTAATCTAGCAAAGACGTGTAAGCCTAAAATTTGAATCTGAAGACAGAATGATCTTTCTGTCAAATAGATTTCAGATGCTACTAACATTTCTTCAACATACGCCATATTTCATTGGTTCTAAGACACACATTTTCCCACATTTTAACTTCTCTGAAATTAGAATATATCTTATCATTGATCTATCATAGTTTACTTGGCAGGGTTTTTTTCTTTCTTGATGGTACATAAAATAAAGGTGCATCTTACAATCTACAGCATCATTGATTGCATAGAGTATGATTGACATGGCCAAGTACAATGCTGGGTACCTTTATAGGCGTTATCTCATTTAATTTACTTTTTGTAGAAGCTTTTTTGAGATGCCATACAATGTAAAGTGTAAAATTCAGTGTTTTTGTATATTCACAGAGTTGTGCAATCATCACCATAATCAACTTTAGAACATTTTTATCATTCAACTCCATTTCATCCCAATCCATCCAGTCTTAGGTAACTTCTAACCTACTTTCTAGCCCTATAGATTTGCCTGTTCTGGACATTTCATATAAATGAAATCATATTATGTGTGGCCCTTTGTGTCTGGATTCTTTCAGGTTCATCCATGTTATAATATGGTATAGTCATTTATTCTTTTTATGGATGAGTTATTCCATTGTAGGGGTGTACTACATTTTATTTATCCACTCAGCAATTGATGGACTCCTGGATTGTTACCACCCTTTGCCTCTTCTGAATAATGATGCTATGGACATTTCTGTACAAGCTTTTTGGTGGACATGCTTTTATTTCTCTTGAGTATATGCCCAGTAATGAAATTGCTGTGTCAAATGGTAACTCTATGTTGAACTCCTTGAGGAACTGCCAGGTTATTTTCCAAAATGGCTGCACCAACATATTTCTGTAGGCAGTATCTGAGGGTTCCAATTTCTCCACAGCCTTGCCAAGTTGTAATTCTCTGACTTTTGGGTGCTAGCCATCCCAGTAGGCTTGAAGGGACATTTCATTGTGGGTTTGATTTGTACTTCCCTGATGACTAATGTTAAGCATCTTTCCATTCTGCTTACTAGCCATTTATATATCTTCTTTGGAGAATATTCAACTCACTTTTTGCCACAAACTTTTCTTTTTAATTATTTAATTTATTTATTTTCCCATCACCATTTATCCCCCTCTACACTCTTCCATCTCCACCTCCCACATGCCCCCCCTTGAGATTACAATGCTATTGTCAGTATCCATGAGTTCTATTGAGCCTTTACCATATTCCAGGCATATGGGAGACTGGTTTCATTAATGGCCCCAATTCTTCACTCCTCTCTGTATCTCTATCCTTTGCCAAGTAACCTGGTAGTACTCTCTCACTCAGAGTCGGAACTTAGCGTCATGACTTGCTTTGTCCAATGAGATGTTAGGAGATGGTGCCCAAGCTAGCCTGCTGGAGGATGAGCTATGTGGTGCAGGTCTGAGTCACTTCATCATCCCAACCAAGACTATCCTAGGTCAGCCTAGAGTCAAGCAACTCTCAAACATGTGAGCAAACCCAGCAAGTTTCACAGAGCTGTCTAGATCAGCGGTCGCCAACCAGTGGTCCGCGGACCACTGGTGGTCCATGAGGTCTGAAAGGTTGGCAACCACTGGTCTAGACCCGTGGTCGGCAAACTGCGGCTCGCGAACCACATGCGGCTCTTTGGCCCCTTGAGTGTGGCTCTTCCTAAGCCTTAGGAGTACCCTAATTAAGTTAATAACAATGTACCTACCTATATAGTTTAAGTTTAAAAAATTTGGCTCTCAAAAGAAATTTCAATCATTGTACTGTTGATATTTGGCTCTGTTGACTAATGAAAATCTTTTCCTATTTATCAAACCTTACCTGTTTGCATTCTTAAAGGGCCAATGTGTTTCCCAGCAAATAAAAAGCCATGGGTCTGGACAGTCAGAGAGTCCACTTCACTAGAAAGTGGAGCCTCCCCTGACTCCCCCATGCCTCCTAAATTTATATTTCATGTCTAGTTTATTTAATTTACATTGCAGCCCTTTTCCAGATTCCTGAACCCTTGCAGCTGCGGATAAGACCCCAGCAATATATGAAGACAAATTTTTCCTTAGATTGTTTAAAGTTTGGCTTTATTGTCTTATAGCTTCCAATGGAGCTATTAAACCATCCTTCTGTTTTTTGGTGTGTTTTTTTTTTTTTTTCTTTTTTTACTTATTCCACAGTAAGGGAAGAAAGAGGATGATAAATCTAAGGGCTACACCTGTCCACTTGCACCTGAATACCTGTTGACATCTTATCTATGTATCAGACAGTCTGGGACAGACCCTGATGTATTCCTATCACCTGAAGCAGCATAGGTCTCACCAAATTTATTTTTTGCCTCACAGCATTGCAGAATGCAGCCAGGGTGGTGTCAGTAGAGCAAAGAGCATACTTAAGGAAGCATTCACTTGATTCATGAACCTAGCCCTCCTGTCTAGGATGCTCTTCATGAAGATCCCAAGACTTTATTGATAGGATTTATCAACCACTCTCTAATTATGAGACACTGCTAGTTTGGGTTTGGGGTGACATAGCAACCTATGACAATGTATTATCTAATCAGGAACTCCAGGAGTGTTTGTTTTTGCTTTTCTACCATGTAGGTTAATGTTATTCAAACATATGTTCAAACCAAGATTTATTAGCTAATATTGCTATAATGAACTATTACTGGAATAGAATTTATACATTGCTAATATGTTTTCCAATCTTTCCCCCTTTAGTATATGACATTTCTGTCCAATCAATTTCTCGCTTTTAAATCTGAGAATCAACCTTGGTTCTTCCTTCTCCTTTATCTCATATATTTATTTCATTACTAAGTCCTATAGATTTTTCTTTCAAATTATATTTTAAGTCTGTTCACCTTCTTTTATATTCCTCATCACTACAGTAGTTAAACTCTATTACTTCTTTAAAAAAAAAAAATCCTCACCCAAGGATATGCTTAGAGAGAGGAAGGGAGAGAAGGAGATAGAGACAACAAAGTAAGAGAGAAACATCAATCAGCTGCCTTTCATATACACCAGAACCAGAATGGAACCCAAAACCCAGGTATGTGTCCTGACTGGGAATCGGGCCAGTAATCTTTCAGTGCCATGGACCATGCTCCAACCAACTGAGCCATTCAAGCTAGGAAAACTCAATTAATTCTTGTTTGGACAACTTCAGTAGCTCTAACTGGTTCCTTTTCCCTGTTTATTAAAAATTGGCTTTATTAAAGTAGTAGAGGCCCGGTGCACAAAAATGTGTGCACTCGGGGCGGGGATATGCAGGATGGTCTTAGGCGACCCCTGTGAAAGGATCGTTCGACCACCAAAGGGGTCTCGACCCATAGGTTGAGAACCGCTGCTCTAGATATTGTGATTCATGGGGTTAGGGGATAGGTAGGACACAGGAATCCGTGATTTTTAAAAGCTCCCCATATATACCCAGCTGGTGTGGCTCAGTGGTTGAGCGTTGACCCATAAACCAAGAGGTCACCGATTCAGTTCCATCCTTCTCCCTTCCTCTCTCTCTAAAAAAATAAATTTAAAAAAACCTAGTTTAAAGAAACGAGCTCCCAAGGTGATTAGTATGGTCTAAAGCAGGGGTGGGCAAACTTTTTGACTCAAGGGCCACAATGGGTTCTTAAACTGGACCGGAGGGCCGGAACAAAAGCATGGATGGAGTGTTTGTGTGAACTAATATAAATTCAAAGTAAACATCATTACATAAAAGGGT